>NC_141668.1:162580571-162955571 GCF_028749965.1 Puma concolor
CCTTTAAGGCTCTCCTGGCCCAACCATTGTAGATGGAAACCACTACATAAATGCAGCGAAGGGGTGTAGTAGGGGAAAAAAATTCACTCTGTTGCAAGCCCGAAGGCTGGTTCTCACCCCAGCTGTGCCCTCCACACCCTGTGTGAGCCAGCAAATCACCTTGCCTTCCTCAGCCTCAGTTTCCCCATCCACCGGGTCTGGAAGTTGTGGAAATCACGGGGCATTTTCGTTGGCTCGAAAGTCCTCTACTAAAGCGATAGTGCGGGATCGCATTCCAGGGGAAGAGCCTGATCCTTTGGACCCGAGATAAACACGGTCTCGCCTCCTTAGTGTTATTTAAACAGTCCACCCCCCAGGGACCTCAGGGTTCCGTGCATTCGCCATGCCGCCGATGCTTGGTAAGCACCTACTGCGTGCTGCTCGGTAAGCACCTACTGCGTGCCGGGTGCCGTGCTGGGCACTGGGGAGCTGACGTGTTAGGGAGCAAAGGCCATTTGCAAACAAGCACGTGTATGAATTGACTAGGTGATTCAGAGAGCAGAGCATGCTGGGAGAAGAATGGATGTCTGGCAGGGCTGGAGGGGGCGGCTGGAGGGAGTCCTTTGGGCCGGGAGGTCCAGGAAGGCTTCTCTGAGGGGGGGCACCGTAGGAGCTGAAGGCTGAGTGGTGAGGAGGAGTCAACCACACCAAGATCGAGGGGACACCGGGCTCCGGGCAGAGGCTCGGGGAACAGAAACACGTAGCACACTGTAATCTGGAACTTTACCTTTTGGCGTACCGATGTCTCCATTGGACATGCCGGAGACATTCTTTTTCCACACGCGCCTCCTGAGCTCCATGGAAGGGTCATTGAGAAAGTGACATTTGAGATGAAGGACTTGACAGAGTAAACTGAGGAGGCAGCAGGGTGTATCGGCCAGGAAAACTACGTTAGGCGGCAGTAACAAACATCCCCCAAAGTCCCCGCGACGTTAATAACAACAAATCTCCTTTCTTGCTCATGCTACATGTCCAGTGTGGGTTGGCAGTGGAGGAGAGGGGGCCGTGTGCAACATGGTCACTTGGGAGCCAGCTCTGGAGCCACCTGGACCTTGCCACTCGCTGTCCCAAAAGGAGAGAGGCCCCTGAGGGCCCCACAGTGACACTTCAGTGCTCTGGTCCAAAAGTGGCACGGCTATTTCCATCCACTCCTTACCGGCCAGCAGCCATCGTGTGGCCGTCAGCCAACCACAGGGGGACCAGAACAGGCCATCCTACCATGTCACCGGAAATACTCAGTGACAGCACTAATGGGGAATAGTGTTCCAGGCACCAGGACTCCTTGAGCCTTTGGAGGAAAGACGGGACTGTAAGAGCCCATCCTTTTCAGTGTCACTGATGACAAGTGAGCAAGTTTCCATCCTCCTTCCGTTCCCCAGACCCAGACTCGTGCACACACCCGCCCTTTACCTGAACTGCCAAAGGAGGTCAGACCCAGGAGGGGAGGTTTGGGCCGCCCCACGTTCTCTGCCGTCACCGTGGCCACGGCAGCTCCAGCCTTTCTGCCTGGGAAATCTAGTTCCCGTCTTGCTCCCGAGCAGACCCCACGGGAAGCCCACTTGGTGATCAAAACCCGCGCCTGTCCGTGCACCAACTCCTTCTCCATGAGTTGTTGGATCCAGAGCGTGGAACGGAATCATTTGGGCCAGACTGGAAAGAGAGCACAGCACGTTCTCTGCCAGTCCCGGGGAGAAAATCAAACAAGGGAGAGGGGAAGAGGGAGAACAGGTTGAGAACTAAGGACGCGGGCTGGGCGGGGAACTTGGACGCGCCTCTCATTCAGTCATTCAACAAACATTTATCGAGCAGTACTTGCATGCCTGGCATTGTGCTAGGGAACACAGCAGGGACCAGAAAAAGCGCTGTCCTTGTTCCTTGTGGAACTGACATCCCAGCTGGGGAGGTAGGCAGTGATCAGGAGAAATAAACAAAGCGTAGAAAGGGTGAAGCGCTAAGGGCAAAGATAGAGCAGGAAACGGGGTTAGCAATGGAGGGTCATCAAAGAGGGCTCCCTGGAGAAGGTGACTTTTGAGCAAAGACCTGGAGGAGGTGAGGGAAGAGCCATGTAGGAATCTAGGAGGAGAGCTTTCCAGGTGGGGGTGGGGCAGCAGGTGCAAAGGTCCTGGCGTGGGGCTATGCCTGGTGCATTTGAGGAGCCAAAAGGAGCCCATGTGGCTGGAGCAGAGTTATCCGAGGTTAGAGTGACAGAGGGGCTTGGGGGCGGGGGGGGGGGGGGGCTTCCATCTGTGGCTGCCATCACATGGAGGCCAGAAGTCCGAGACTAAGATGTCAGCAGGGCCATGCTCCCTCTGAGACTCTGAGAAGAATCCTCCCTCACCTCTTCCTGGCTTCTCCTTCTGGCTGTTGACCCTTGGTGTTCCTTGGCTTCTCTCCACCCTCTGCCTCCGTGATCATGTGGCTGTTCTCTCCCCTGCGCGTCCCTGTCTCCACCTGGTGTTTTCCTCTTTAAAAGGACGCCAGTCATATTGGACTAGCCCCCCCCCCCCCATCACGACCTCGTCTTAACTCGATGGCAGCTGCCGAAACCCTATTTCCAAGTAAAGTCACATTCCCAGGTACCGGGGTTATAAATTCAGCACATCTTCTGGAGGGACACAGCGCAACCCAGAACAGACCTTGGGCATGGAACTTTACCTCTCTGTGCCTCAGTTTCCTCACCCAGGAGGATGGGAAGGATTACGCACCAGCTTTGGGGGTCCATGGGAGGATTAAAAGAGCTCGGGTAGACCGAGTGCCTGGCCCTGTGGATGTCTGTTATCATCCTGGCCAACATGTCATGGCCCAGAGGGCCCTAAGCCCGTTGGGGAGCTGGGGTGTGGGCAGAGTCTGAGATGAAGGGGCCGCCTCGGTTCCGAGGGGCCTCAGCCATTTCTCCCCATTCCATCCTGCCTCCCCCCCCCTCCCCCCGACACACGCCCGCTGCTCTGTTCCTATCAAGCCTGTTTCCTGAGATGGCCCAGACTATTTCTTGTGTTGGCTGGTAAGGGCTTTCTCTCCCTGGACTATATTTAGCCTAAGAAATAGGCATGAGAACCCTCAGCTGCCACAGCACTGGAAAGGAAAAGCACAAAGCCAGTCATGCCTTCTGTCCAGCCCTGTTCTGCTGACTCCATTCTTTTTTCCAGAACCTTCTAGCAGCACAGCATCGGAACTTTGGGTGTTTCTGGGAAGAAAGGCAGGAGCTAGGAGCCCTGGCCTATTAATTGTCCCCAGAACCTGTCTGTGTCTGCGATGAATGCTGACTTTGTTTGTCTTATTTTCCTTTTTTTTTTTTTAATCGCGGTGAAATACACAGAACACAAAATTTACTATCTTCACCGTTTTTAAGTGTCCAGTTCCCCGGCATTAAGTACATCCTCATTGTTGGGCAGCCGTCGTCACCACCCATCTCCAGGACTCATTACGTCTTGCAAAGTGACACTCTGTCCCCACCGAACACTGACTCCCCACCCCCTCCCCCAGCCCCTGCCGACTTCCTGTCTCTGTGAATCTAGGGACCACACGAAGTAGAACCCTACAGCATTTGTGTTTTTATGACTGGCTTATTTCACCCAGCGTGGTGTCCTCAAGATTCATCCATGTTGTGCCATGGATCAGAATGTCCCCGCTTATACCTCCTCCCCAAAGGGTGCCCCATCAGGACCTCAAGCATCGTTGACTGGTTGGCCTGTTTTTGTGTTTCGTATAACGGAATCTTACATCCATGTTCCTTTGTGTCCGGCTTCCTTCGCTCGACACGCACTCTGTAAGGTTTCATGTGACAAGTGGCGGTCATTCATTGCATGCTGTGCCATTTATTTATCCTCTCTCTTGTTGTCGAGGGGGATTCAGATTATTTCCAGTTTGGGGCTATTGTGAAGATCGCCACTGTGAACAACCTTGTGTGTGCCTTTGGCTTACGCAGGTTCACGTTTCTGTTGGGTAACTATCCAGGACTCAGGAGGGGAATCTCCGGGTGGTCGTGCGGGGACGTGAGTAATTTCAGCGGCAGCTCCCAACCCATCTTCCAAAGTGGTTGGACCATGTGCTGTGGATTGAACCGTGTCCTCCCTCCTCCAGTTCATACATAGAAGTCCCAACCCCCAGCACCTGAGAATGTGACCTTAATTGGAAGTGGGGTCATTGTGGGAAGATGAGGTCATCAGGGGGGACCCCAATCCAGTATGACTGCTGGGGGAGGAGGTGGGGGAGGAATTTGGCCGCAGAGACAGACATGCACACGAGGAGGACGTCACGCGGAGGTGAGGGTGGGGACCACAACAATGCCTCTGCAAGCCAAGGAACCACTAAAGGCTGTTTTCAGTGAATCCCCAGACTCCAGGAGAGAGGCATGGGGCAGGTTCTCTCTGGAAGCCTCCAGAAGGAACCAGCCTGGTCGACACCCTGATCTTGAACGTCTGACCTCCAAGCACCGTGAGACAATAAATTTCCGTTGTTTTAGGCCACACAGTTGTGGTTCTTCGTTACCCAGACACAGGACCCTCATCCACCATGTCACCCTCCCATGAGCAGCGTGTGACGATTACAGATCCTCTAGGCTTTCCAGCACCTGGCCGTATGTGTCCTTCTCATTCGGGCCTTTCTGCTTGGTGGCAACAGCATTAGACGTGCTTTTAAAGGTGAGCTTTTAAAGCCACTCTTGGGGGCCCCACATTGTGCAGATGGCCCAGAGCTGATGAGCCACCCGAAAGCTCCTCTGCTCCGGCGGCTGATGCCAAGGCTTCTCCAGCACAGAGGTTAAGTCCATGGGCTCTGGGATCCAATCCCATGCTCGTCACCAGCTAGCTCCGTGACCTTGGGCTGGAACTTTTGTCTTTCTGGGCCTCAGTTTCCCCAGCCATAAAATGGGCATGATGATAAAATAGGGTATGCTGACTGACTAAGCTAATGGCTGATGTACTTAGAAGAGTGTCTGGCACGAGTAAGTACTCCATAAGCACTGCTTTTTTATATTTCTCTCTTTCTTTCTCTCTCTCTTCTGGATTTTCATCCCTTCCTTTTACTTCCTTCTTGGCACACTGTTCTGTTCTCCCAGAGAAGAATGTTCTACTTGTGCACTTCTCCCCACCTTGAAAACTGAGCTGGGCGCTTCCAGGAATATTTTTGAGATTGACATTGAGGCTGCAGGGCACAGAGGAGGGAGACATTTGAGGAAAAGGCTCACAGCCCTGTTGGTTGTCTTGGTGATTTAACCCGGGAGTCAGACTCTGCCTTCATGCACCCTCCTGGAAGGGAAAAGTGTGACTGTGTCAGAGAGGAGGAGGGAACCAGGGGTTCGTTTGTACATTTTGGTTGGGCTTTTTTTTTTTTTCTCTCTCCTCATGGATTTTGGTCTGGGAAGTTCTGAGTTTCATGCTGGTTCCTGAGTCCTGTGAGGGCTACATGATTAGGAGGGGGCTTTGTGCTTCTAATGATACCTCTCAGGTTTCCCCCACTAATTGATCCTGTGTTCTATTTCCTTGTCTGGGCTGCCAGAGCTCCAGGACTCCACAGGCCACGGACATCTGAGGGCAGAGGTCCCCCTTCTCCCACCTGTCAGGTCATACCTGAGTCCCACTGAACACTCACCCGCTTTCCCTCTCACCTCCCACAGAGCAACGATGCCTCAGGGAACACTTGGAACTGGTTGTACTTCATCCCCCTCATCATCATTGGCTCCTTTTTTATGCTGAACCTCGTGCTGGGTGTGCTGTCAGGGTAAGTGTCTGGTAATCTCCCCATCCCACTCCCCCTCACCATCTTCTGACCATAAAGAGGCCATCGAACCTTTGTTTTCATACTCCAGGCAGAGGCAGAGAGTAGGCTTCTTCCCTTGTCTTGGGTTAGCCAGAAAGTTATTAGCAAGTCAGGTACAGATGCACAGGCTGTGCACTGCTGACAGCATCCAGCAAAAGGACTCAAGGGGGCTGAAATCCGGTGCAACTCTGACTCACAACCCTGCACCCCTGGCATTGAGCAACCTCCACCCAGGAAAACGGAGCTTCTTTCCGATGCAGACCTCTCATTCAGAAGTCTTTCCCAGCACACAGCCCATCACACAAGAAAATTCTATAGAGCGTTACTGTCTATAATTAACATTAAAAAAAAAACCAGTAGATTGGGTTCTCCCCTTCCTGTTTTCCAAATGCAAAATCTCAACATACAGTCAAGCATGCATTTCCATGACGCATATTGTCCCGTACCCCCAAGATCGGGTATTGGATGTTTTGTGGGGTTTTTTGGCTTACTCATAAATAGATTTTCTTTTTCTCATCACAAGAAGTCTGGGGAGCGGCCTAGTGGCTCCACGGTGCCATCAGGGACCCCAGTTCCTTCTGGTTTTCTGCTCTGACGTCCTTACCAGGCAGAGGCTTTCAGTCTCGTGGATGCCTCATGGTCTGAAAGTGGCTGCCTCACACTCACAAGAGAGCCACCGCATGTTCCAAACACGAAGAGGAGGGAGGGGAAGGGGAAGGGGGGGCGGGGAGGGCACATATGAGGGAAGGGAGGCTGTGGCAGGAAATCAGCTTATGTCTCCTTGGCCTGACCTAAAAGAGGGCTTCTTCACCCGGGAGTGCAGAGAATGAGAAGGGGGTGTGCAGCCTTCGGTTTGACTTGTTTCTTCTAGCTGGGGTGCAGCTGTTGGATAATGTGGGAAGCTGGCAGAAACACCCCCATCCCTGTGGTGCTCTCCCAGAAGACCTGATTCCTCGTGTTAAAGTCCACTGCCCTCCTGGGGTTTTCGAACCCCTAAATACGCGCGCGCGCGCACACACACACACGCACACACACGCACCGTCCCTAAAACGTTTACAACGGCCACGCCCGGCTCTTTCCTGCTTCTGCAGGGAGTTTGCCAAAGAAAGGGAGCGGGTGGAGAACCGGCGGGCCTTTCTGAAACTGAGGAGGCAGCAGCAGATCGAACGGGAGCTCAACGGGTACATGGAGTGGATCTCGAAAGCAGGTGAGGCCCATTCACCCTGGGGCCTGGGAACCATAATCCCCAGGCCCCGGAGCGCGCACGGAGGCATGCACGCGGCTTGAAGGTGGGTGAGGGGAGGGCCTGGGCGGGGGAGCAAAGAGGGCCCCTTGGGGCGCCTGGGTGGCGCAGTCGGTTAAGCGTCCGACTTCAGCCAGGTCACGATCTCGCGGTCCGTGAGTTCGAGCCCCGCGTCGGGCTCTGGGCTGATGGCTCGGAGCCTGGAGCCTGTTTCCGATTCTGTGTCTCCCTCTCTCTCTGCCCCTCCCCCGTTCATGCTCAGTCTCTCTCTGTCCCAAAAATAAATAAAAAAACGTTGAAAAAAAAAAGAAAAAAAAAAAAAAAGAGGGCCCCTGACCAAGGAGCCCCACTTCCCAGAGGCCGGAATCTGGGCTACGGCAGCGGGACTTCCGGGGTGAAGCCAGGATAGGACATGGCCTCCTCTGTTCCCGTCAACTTTAGTTTACGTCCCAGCCCTGCCGCCTCCTAGCAGCGTACCTCCCTTCCCGGTGCCTCGGTTTCTTGGGTGGTTCAATGGAGATGCGCTCACGCCTACCTTCCAGGGCTGTGGAGTGTGCAGTGAGGTAGTCCACGCAGCAGGCACGTGTTTATCGGCTCAGCCATTCCCGATGCTTATGGAGCACCCACTCTGTGTCAGGCGCCACTCTAGGCTCTGAGGATGTGACAGAACAAGAGATGGGGCTCCAACGTTCTAGTGAGGGAGACAGAAAAGAAACAAGTACGGACAACGCGGGGTGCTCCCCAGGGCCGAGGAGAAAAATAACGCAGCTTAGGAAGTAGAAAAGAGTCGGAGGAGGTGGGCTGGTCAGAGAGGATCTCTCTGAGGAGGTGATGTCCGAGCAGACCCGAAGGAAGCCGTGTGGATGTCTAGCGAAGGGTGTTCCAGGCGGAGGGGATGGCAGGTGCAAAGGTCCTGGGGTAAGGGCAGCGTTGAGTCATGGCAAAGAAGCCGGTGTGGCTGGAGCAGGGACACGCAGGGCAGATGGGGAGGAAAGGAGGGCAGAAGGCCTTATGAGGAAGCTGGGTCTCATGTTGAGGGACGTGGAGGCGGTGCTCGCTGGCTGGTTGAGCTGCCGCGATCAGCAAGAGGAGAGCGAAGGTGGCCGGGCAGACCCTTGCCCTTCCTGGTCCGAGGGAACGCGTCCCAGGAGAGCCCCGTAGACGCTGGAGCTTAACTCTGTGCTCTTCCTCCTCAGAAGAGGTGATCCTCGCCGAGGATGAAACCGACGGGGAGCAGAGGCATCCCTTTGATGGTAACTGCTCTGAACCTGGCTCAGGGGGTGGGGGGGTGGCTCCTGGGGGGAGACCAGAGCAGCCAGTGCTGGGGGAACAGGCTGTTTGGTTGTCAGGGGCCTCCAGGGGATGGACGTTCAGAGCCCAGGTGACACCAAGCACAAACACAAGACCAGGTCAGGACCAGGAGGATACAGGGAATGGCAGGAATCTGCGGCTTTCGGGAATTTCTGGACGTCGGCGCAGGTTTTTCGTGTTCTGGCCTGCCCTTTCTGCTTTAACCCCGTGCCTCAGTTTTCCGCATCCGTGAAATGGGCATTATGATAATACCTACCTCATCGGATAGTTTATGAAGATTACATTAATGCTTGCAAGTACAACGCCTACTTGACTCAAGGTCATGACTCACCATCTGTGTTTGCCGAATAAATAAATAGCCAAGAATCCGGCTTACTGTTCAGGACTGTGGTCTCACGGTTGGAAATTTCGGTGAGACAGAGCAAGGGCTTTGGATCGAAGATACCAGGCGAGAGCAGGAAGTAAAGGAGCTAGGGTTTATCTCGGAGGGTTACAAAATGGATTTTACTCTTTGCGGGGGAGGGGAAGAGGTGACCCACGGGGGTGTCTAAATCATTTTGTTGGAAGCGTGTGCCTGAACTCACTGTCCCCTGGAGAGCCCGTGGGGGAGGAGCAGAACCTAAATACTGAGCAAAGGGATCCGCAGTCCCGGCCGGCCTGGCGAGCGTACTAAAGGTCAAGGGTGGGCTGCCTTCATTAGGGGTCACTGTATATCCGGTCCCAGGCATCCCCCAGGGGCAGTGACAACGGAGAGCCCAGACCTCAGTCTCTAAAGTCAGACTGAACAGGACGTGGTTCTCGTCTTGACCCCTTGGGCAAAGTCATGTAACCCCTCCCCCCCGAGCCTCGGTCTCCCTGTCTGCAAAATGGGCATATTCTTCCCTCCCACCAAACCGGGTTGCCGTGAGGGTTAAACCCAACACCCCGCAGAGCATCCCTGACAGAACAACACCTGGGGCCGAGGACGCAGGGGCGCCGAGGTGTGGTTCCAGTGTCCAAAAGGGTAACGTCTTTTTCTCTTGCCATGTTTCCATTGTTGGAGCTCTGCGGAGAGCCACCATAAAGAAAAGCAAGACCGACCTGCTCAACCCCGAGGAGGCCGAGGACCAGCTGGCCGACATCGCCTCCGTGGGTGAGTCTGTCCAGCGGCATCCTGGCGCTCGGTTGTCACCGATGGCGCCAGAGATGCGCGCTGAAGGCCTGGGACCCTCCAGGCCTGCCCTTGGATCCCTCCTCTGCCCCTTGCCACCTTTGTCTCCTGGAGGAGGTGACGCGATTATGGGAATAACAGCGGCGCCTCTCTCCTGATACCTACCGTTCGTGGAGCTTAAACTAAATAATCCACAGTAAACATTCAGAAGGGCGCCCGGCACAGCATAAGCTCCCAGTAATGATATTACGATTCGTCAGCACTCACGGAGGGGCTGCTCTTACGAAGGGCCGGCTGTGAATAGGATGGGAAACCAAATCCCGACCCGCGTGGGCCTTGCGGTCCAGGGCAGGACGCAGAGGTTAAACAGGTAGTTCCCGAAATAAGCCTGTCGTGATCGTAGCGCTGCTGAGGAGACGCCCCGGGTTTGGCGTGCTCTGGAAGAATGGGGGGTGGTCAGGGAAGGCTTCTCGGAGGAGGCGACATTGAAGCTGAGGACTGCAGGATGAGTATAGGAGTTGGCCGTGGCCGTGAAAGCAGAGAGAGCCAGGCGGAAGGCTGTGCTCGGTCTGTTGCTGTTGGTTCTTGCCAAGGGCAGAGCCTGGGGAGGAGGGGACATTTGCTCTTTCCCTGCGCGCCCCTGCTGATTGAGACTGTGTTGCTTCCGACCTTCTCCGGAGAGACTAGATTATATTTTGAACAAAAAATTTTTTTCTTTGAGAGAGAGAGAGAGAGAGAGAGACAGAGCAAGCGGGAGAGGGGGGCAGAGAGAGAGAGGGAGAGAGAGAGAATCCCAAGCAGGCCCCATGCTGTCGGCACAGAGCCCGATGTGGGACTCAAACTCACGAACCTGAGCCCAAACCAACCTGAGTCAGGCGCTCAACCGACTGAGGCACCCGGGCGCCCTGAAGTGGGTTTTTAAACATTCCAGTAATGAAAGTGGGAGAGCATCCAGGCAGGGGAAGTAACACATGACCTTGCGGGGAGAAAGCCTTTAAAGGGAGGGAGGGGAGGAAGGAAGGGGAGAAGGGAATTTAATATATACACGTGGTTCTGATCCACGGGCACCAACTATTCCATACGCTGCTGTTTTCGCTCCCCCCTGGTGTTTGACCTTGTGCGCTGGGTTTTGACATCATTTCCACTGCAGTCCCATCCTCCCGGAGGGTGGCGCCCCCGTACTTGTTTGCTTAGCCGTGGCTCTGTCCTATGGTGTTGGAGTTTCCAGTGTTTTGCCCCTCCAGAGGAGCACCACCGCGAGCATTTATGTTCAATTACTGCCCCCACCCTTTGGGCGTGTTTCCTTGGGGATAATTACAGGATCAAAGATATCAACAGCTTTTCAACGCATTATTCACAGAGCCCTTCTGGGTTTCAGAAACACCGACCCCATGTATAAACCTGCCAAGCACTCATACGTTCAACGGATTCCCCCCTCCCCAGCCACTGCGTATTGCCCATTTAATTCCCTTTCCCAGCTAAGTAGGTCTGTAATGATACCTTCAAGCTCGTTTCAATTTGCATTTTTAAGTTCTAGCCACAACCCTCTTTTGCCTTGTAATGCTGAGCTAGACCTGTTTCGACTTGTGGGTGCATCTGTGTCCCTCCTCCCGCAGCAAGTTCAGGAACGGGAGCACTCCCACCAGTGCTCTGTGTGTTTGATCCGTCAGTCTGGCTCACACACCAAAAGATTGGCATACTCAAGTTAGGATCGCCTCTGTGGATAAGATTGGGTACCTGCTCCCCACTGATGGAGAGGTTATTTTTCATCAGTCATCCTAGAAAAGATGGAAAAGTGATACTACCCAATGTTGGCAAGGATGTGGGGAAATGGGCATTGTCGTGTGCTGAGCGTAGGAGTTTGGTTTGCACGGTTTCCACCGTGTGGTTGGGTATTATTTAACTGTAGATGTTTCTATTCTTTGACCCGGCATTTCTGCTGCAAAAATAGTTCTTCCACGCGTGCAAAAGATCGATGCCTCTTCTCAACAGCGTTGTCTCTGGTGTTCAAAAAAGCGAGAACCGAAAGAGCCCGGCTGGCTCTGTCGGTAGAGCGTGCAACTCTTGATCTTGGGGTGGTGAGTTGGAGCCCCGTGTTGGGTAGAGAGATGACTTAAAATCTTTTAAGCGAAAACACACACAAGAAAATAAAGTGAAAACCAGAGACAACCCACATGCCCAGAAATGGGGAGATGACTGAAGAAATTGCAGTATTTACATACGATGGACTGTTACGCAGCCAGGAAAAAGAACATGGCTGCTGCTCGCATGGAAAGATGTTTGAAAGCGATTTCTCAGTGAAAAAAGCAAACAGCACAGCATTATATAAAATGTATGATCCCATTGCAAGAACAATATTAAGTATGAGAGGTACTTAAAAGTGTGAGGGATTTTCTTTCACTTTCTACACGGAGTGACGGGCGTTTCTTTTGAAATCAGAAAAGTAATTAACTACGGTTAAAGTTACTTAAAAGCAACACAGACTGGGGGCGCCTGGGTGGCTCAATCAGTTGCGTGTCTGACTCTCGATCTCGGCTCAGGTCACGATCTCAGGGTCGCGAGACTGAGCCCCGAGTTGGTCTCTGTGCTGACAGTGTGGAGCCTGCTTGGGATTCTCTCTCTGTCTCTGTCTCTGTCTCTCTCTCCCTCTGCCCCTCGCCACCCTGTGCTCTCGCTGTCTTTTAAAAAATTAATTAAGTACGTAAGCAAGTAGGTAAAAAATATTTTAAAAAAAAGCAATGAGAGACTGATCATGAGGACTCTGATAGCTGTACAGGCTGGGAAGAATTTGATGGAAAGCAGAGAAAGCTTCACGGAGGAGGCGTTTGTTGTTTTGTTTTTTGGTTTTGGTTTTTGAAAAAAATGTTTTTAATGTTCATTTAATTTTTGAAAGAGAGATGGGGCGCCTGGGTGGTGCAGTCGGTTAAGCGTCCGACTTCAGCCAGATCACGATCTCGCGGTCCGTGAGTTCGAGCCCCGCGTCAGGCTCTGGGCTGATGGCTCGGAGCCTGGAGCCTGTTTCCGATTCTGTGTCTCCCTCTCTCTCTGCCCCTCCCCCATTCATGCTCTGTCTCTCTCTGTCCCAAAAATAAAAATAAAAAACGTTGAAAAAAAAAAATTAAAAAAAAAATTAATTAAGTACGTAAGCAAGTAGGTAAAAAATATTTTAAAAAAAAGCAACGAGAGACTGATCATGAGGACTCTGATAGCTGTACAGGCTGGGAAGAATTTGGTGGAAAGCAGAGAAAGCTTCACGGAGGAGGCGTTTGTTGTTTTGTTTTTTGGTTTTGGTTTTTGAAAAAAATGTTTTTAATGTTCATTTAATTTTTGAAAGAGAGAGAGAGAGAGAGACAGAGCGTGAGCACGGGGGAGGCAGGGAGAGAAGGAGACCCAGAATCCAAAGCAGACTCCAGGCCCCGAGCCGCCAGCACAGAGCCCGACGCGGGGCTCGAACCCACGAGCCGTGAGATCGTGACCTGAGCTGAAGTCCACCGCGTGAGCGACTGAGCCACCCAGGCGCCCCAGGAGGGGTTTGTTTCTAAGCTGGGCTTTCTGTGGAACGGGGAGAGAGCATCCATTTGCGACGGCTGCCGTAATAAAATAGCATAGGCTTGGGGGGCTTAACAGCAGAAATCTAGTTTCTCACAGTTCTGGAGACTGGAGTTCCTAGCTCAAGGCGTCCATCAGGGTTGGCTGCTTCTGAGGCCTCCCTCCAAGGCTGTAGACCAGGCTGATAGACCCCTCCCTGTGTCTTCACACGGTCTTTCCTGATCTCTTCTTACAAGGACCCCAGTCAGTATCGGATTAGGGCCCACCTACAGGACCTGAGTTTGCATTATAATTCGCTCGTTAAAGAACCTAGCTCCTGGGGCGCCTGGGTGGCGCAGTCGGTTAAGCGGCCGACTTCAGCCAGGTCACGATCTCGCGGTCCGGGAGTTCGAGCCCCGCGTCGGGCTCTGGGCTGATGGCTCAGAGCCTGGAGCCTGTTTCCGATTCTGTGTCTCCCTCTCTCTCTGCCCCTCCCCCGTTCATGCTCTGTCTCTCTCTGTCCCAAAAATAAAATAAATAAACGTTGAAAAAAAAAATTTTTAAAAATAAAAAAATAAAAAAAAAAAATAAAGAACCTAGCTCCAAATAGGCTCACATTCCGAGGTACTAGGGGATAAGACTCCGGCATATGAATCTGGGGGATCCAGGTGAGTACATAACAGGGGGGCCAGCCAAGAAGCCATGAGAGAGACTCACAGATGGTTTGCCCGTGGGAGACCCTGCTCGTGAATTGGTGGCCGACGTAAGAGACCTTGCTCCTTGGAGAATGCAGTTCCAGGCTGGTGTGGGATAAGCACGTGATAAGGGGAACGACGGGAAACCAGAGTAGGAAGCGGTCGGACTAAGAGCCATGGCTGTCCCGTGCCCTTTCTGTTAACAGAGCAGGCGACGTTCAGCTCTCCAGACGGGTCCCAGACGTAGGCCAGGGGCTCGGTGTCCCCGGACCAGGTTTGCCCCGGGCAAACCCACCAAACTCCAGCCCCTTTGCCTGATGGCTCAGAAACGCACAGGAAGGGGCCCCCGCTCCAGCCAGTACCCCAAAGGACACCTCTGGAATTCCCGTTCTGACCAGGAAATGACTTGACTTGCGTTCCGTAAGTGAGACCAGCTGAGCGTTTCGGAATGAGGCCGGAGCCGTGCGTCTGCCGTCGAACCCTGGACCGCAGCGAGCACAGCCTTGCGCAGTTGGTGTTTCTCCCGCGCGGTCCAGTCAGCCGATGAGCGCCTCACAAAGCCGTCTCGTCTGCAGCTGACGAACATACTGCTGAATTCTGGAATTTGAGTCATCTATAGGAAAAGCTGAGCCGTGAATGGAAGCTGCCATCACAACCAGCTCTTCAGGAAAATCAGATTCCTTTTAGATGACTTTTGATCGGAAGCTCTGTGCGGGCTATATCCGTCGGCCAGGGCCGCGTAACATAGTGTCAAAACTGGGCAGCTCGAAGCAATCCTTGGCAATCCCCGGCGTCTGTGTGCATCACCAGACTCCGGCCTCTGTTGCCACACGCTTTTCTCCTTGTGCACCTGTGTGGCTCTTCTCCTCTTATAAGGACACCAGTCACCGGATTTAGGACCCACCCTGATCGAGTTGGGCCACATCTTCACTTGATGACATCCACGGAGACCCTTAACTTCCAAGTAAGGTCATGTTCACAGATCCCAGGGGTTAGGACTGGAACACGTCTCTCTGAGGGGCACAATTCAACCCGCAGCTTGGGCAGGACCTGTTTCAACTTATGGACGATTTCAGGGGCATGTAAAGTGCCCCAAGTCCCCATCTTAAGCCTTGGTGGTGACAGGCTTCTGTCCTCATGGCAGGACATTCCAGACCGCTACTGGTCACCTGTGGCTCTTGATCCCTTGGGCAGAGCCAGTGTGAGCAAAGAGGTGCTTCATTCTTCTAACACATCAGATTTAGAAGTCTTAGCCCAAGAAAAAGAGTGTGAAACGTCTCTTTAACGTATTTCTATACTGATGCCGTGTTGAAATGATAATGTTTTGGATCTGTTGGGTTCCATAAAATCTCTTATTAAATTTTTTTTAATGTTTATTTATTTTATTTATTTTTTTTTTTAATTTTTTTTTTCAACGTTTATTTATTTTGGGGACAGAGAGAGATAGAGCATGAACGGGGGAGGGGCAGAGAGAGAGGGAGACACAGAATCGGAAACAGGCTCCAGGCTCTGAGCCATCAGCCCAGAGCCTGACGCGGGGCTCGAACTCACGGACCGCGAGATCGTGACCTGGCTGACGTCAGACGCTTAACCGACTGCGCCACCCAGGCGCCCCTAATGTTTATTTATTTTAGAGAGAGAGAGAGACAGAGCACAAGCGGGGTGGGGGAGGCAGAGAGAGAGGGAGACACAGAATCCCAAGCAGACTTCAGGCTCTGAGCCATCAGCACAGAGCCCCACGGAGGGCTCGAACCCATGAACCGTGGGATCGTGACCTGAGCTGAAGTCGGACGCTTAACCGACGGAGCCATCCAGGCGCCCTGTCTTATGAAAATATTTGTAAAATCTAAGAATTGCCTGCAGTTGCCATTCCAGACCACAGAGAAAAGCTAGAGACAAGAATGTATAGAGAAGGGGAGAGTGGGTCCAAGTGAGTGTGAGATACAATCCAGGTGATACACAGCTAGCAGGGACCTAGCACGTAGTAGGTGTTCAGTTAACATGCACTTCCCTTTTGCTTCCCAGTGGGTGCTGTGCTTGTGGGATATGTCTCCGGGCCAGTGATCAGGAAAGACTTGCTCGATAAATTGGCACATGAACTCGGTCTTCACTGGAGCACTGGGGGTTCTAGTAGAAGATTATGATGGCCATGGTTGGCCAGCACGGGGCTAAGGCGTATTCTCCCAGCGGCCCTGTGAGTGGGCAGTGTGGTTGTCCCGGTTTACAAACGGAGGCACTGAGGCCCCAAGATGCGAGGTGTCTTGGCCAAGGTCACCTGCTGGTTGGCAATGGAACGGGTTTTCGGTGGGGCTCCAGCAGGAGTGGGGGGTGGGGAGCCTCCCGCCCACTGTGACTGAGCTCTCCCTCCTCCTCCCCACGGAGCATCCCAACCTGACCTGAGACCTTCAAAAGTCTCAACTCTTTGTCATGCCCTATGGACGCCTGCGGATCCCACGTCTTTGGGAGCTGCCAGACATGCCCCAACTGAGAAGGGGCCGTGAGGAGCCCCGCTGGGGTTCTCAACGGCTGTGAGGTCAGGCAGGCGACGGACATGAGGGAGAGAGGGTCCCGCCACCAGGGCTGGCCAGCTGCCGCCGAGGGGGCATGTGTGTTTAAAATTTTGTGCGTGGGAAGGGAGTGGTGCCCTGGGAGACGTTTGCCGCGTCCCATGCTGGTCGGATGCTGCTGATGCACCTGCTGGGTGGACGAATGAGTGAATGGACAAATCAACCAATGAGCGCATGAATCGATGAACAAGCTGGTGAACAGGGGAAAGAATGAATGAGCCAAAGAACAGTCAGCCAACAAACGAATGCCCTGGAAGGGGCTCAAGAAGAGATCATTTAGAAGATAGGAGCTGCGAACCTTCCCCTAAACCTGTCCGCTCTCAGTGCGTGGCATCTCGGTCCCTCCAGGGGCTCAGGCCAAAGACCTTGGCTCCTCTGTCTCTCTCACACCCACACTCGGCCAGCAGCAGGCGTTGAAATCTCCCTGAAGTAACACATCCCCAGTCTGCCCACTCTTCTGCCTTCCCAGCCACCGTGGAGTCCAGCCGTCATTATTGCTGGCCTGGACCAATGCAGTCACCTCCCTCTTCTTGCCCTGGCCTTCCAGACTGTTCCCCCCCCCCGCCCTGCAGCAGCTAGAGGGCGCTTGTGAGCAGCTGAGTCAGTTCTCCCCACGGTCCCGCAAAGCCCCGCTCATTCCGCAGGGTCCCCACCCTACCTTCAGCTCCTCCTCGTCTCCCCCTCATCTTCTCCACTCCAGCCATACTGGTTTCCTTATGCCATTCCCCAGATAGGTCAGGCAGGCATATTTCTGCCTCAGGACCTTTGCATTTACTGTTTCCTCTGCCCACAAATACTAAGGGGGCTTAAACCAATGCCTTCACCTTGACCGCTTGGCTTGAATATGGCAGCCTGCCCCATGGTCCCTCCTGAGGCTCCCCAGCCCCTTACACTACTGTCCTTTTTCTTTTTGCCAAAGCACATTGCACCTTCCATCACACTATTACTTTTTTTTTTTTTTTTTTTTTACCATATTTGCTCTCTCTCTCCCCAAATGGAGATTAGTCCCAGGAAGGCAGGGCTCTGCTAACTAGAGTGTCCTAAACACCTGGAGTAGAGCCTGGCACACAGTAGATGCTCCACAAGTAAAAGCGTATGCAGGCAGATTCTTTGCTGCTCACGTCTAAAGTGAAGTGTCCACGGAAACTAAATGTCCTAGCCACACCTCTTCCTGGAGGCTTTCCAGGAGTTCTCCCTGCAGCGAGGGTCCTGAGCAGAAGCTCCTTCCTCATTCCCCCACCGTGGCATGACCCCCAGAGCCATCAGATGCGGCAGGAGAGAGAGACGCAGGAGGTTGGCATCATCAGTGGAGAGCCATCTGTCTCCCCGTGACATCCAGAGCTCTCGTTGGTCGTTTGCGATACTATGATCTTTGCCTTCCTGTAAGCTCCAGTTCTGGAACGCTACGTCCCTGGGTCATGGTGGATTCCCCCGGGGGGGCTAGACGGCTCGCCCGGGAAGCTGATGGATCCCCTGGCCGGATTCTGTGCCGGGGCCGCGCGGCGGTTAATTTCCTCCACAGGAACGCCCTGACCTTCTCCGTCCTCTCCTCGGCAGGGTCTCCCTTCGCCCGAGCCAGCATTAAAAGTGCCAAGCTGGAGAACTCGACTTTTTTTCACAAAAAGGAGAGGAGGATGCGTTTCTACATCCGCCGCATGGTCAAAACTCAGGCCTTCTACTGGACTGTGCTCAGTCTGGTAGCCCTCAACACTCTGTGTGTCGCTATTGTTCACTACAACCAGCCCGAGTGGCTCTCCGACTTCCTCTGTGAGTACCGCCCGGCCCCGCCCCTGCCCACTCCCGCTCCCTTCCTCACACCCTTTCCCACTTGTGGTGCCGCGTGTTCCTTCCTTAGCCCTTGTTGAATCTGCCCTTTGACGTGGACGTGTTTGCAGCTGCACCTCAATGAGTCTTTGGGCCTGAGGGCTGGAAGCTGGAATTCAGGCCACCAAATACTTCTGTGATACTTTTTTTTAATTTTTTAACGTTTATTTATTCTTTGAGAGAGAGAGAGAGAACGGGCAGGGGAGGGGCAGAGAGAGGGAGACACAGGAATCCCAAGCGGGCTCCAGGCTCCGAGCTGTCAGCGCAGAGCCCACTGCGGGGCTCGAACTCACAAACCGCAAGATCGTGACCTGAGCCGAAGTCGGATATTTAACTGACTGAGCCACCCTGGTGCCCCTGTGATGCTTTTTAAAAGAGAGGCATAAGGGTGCTGGTGAAGGGGGCATTGGAAGAGAGACAGAAAGGGGTAGAGACCACAGGACAGCCAGATGGAGACAGAAACACACATGCAATTAACAGGTAATATCTCTGGGGATGTTAAAATGAGTGATTTGTGGTTGAGAGAGGGGGATGCTTTAGGGGCAAAGAGTGGCCCTTATGTTGTCCCCATTTGCTTGTTTCTGACACTCCCTGCTTCTCCCCTCTTCTTTCAAACCTTCTTCTTCCCGCCCCCCCCCCCCCACTTTCCTCTCTAGCCCTTTATGACCTCCTTATATCCGGGATTCATTCCTAGAAGATCTGCCCCAACAACTATGAGAACATCTGGCTCCTTCAATGGCTACCAGGACCCCTAAGGCCTTGCCTTTCTGGGCCTATTCCAGATTCCAGGAGTTAGCATGTGATAGTATCAGAATTGATGGCCAGGAGGGGGTGAGGAGAAGCAGTGAGAGGTGGGGAGACCTCTGACCGCGATTTAAAAAATAAAGAGCTCTGAGAAATCAATAAGAGTAGTGTCTGGCGGTGGGGAAGGCAAGCGCATACCCTGGCTCTGGCCTGTGGGCCCCGAGTGAGGATTTCCCAACACCGTTTGCCTGCTGGCTGCCCTCCACCTGCATCTACTGGCCTGACTTAGGTTCGTAGCTTCTTGCCCCGTCTGGCCTGGTTCGGGGTTGACCCAGACAGCCACTGGAGACAGTCGAGTCTTCAGCCTAGAGAGGCCTAGGAGCCTGGTCCAGGTCATTATTTCCTTGTAACCCTTACTGTTCTCTGTCACATTGGTTGACCCCTCAGGACACTCCCCAGGGGCCAGCTCTCCTTCTGAGAGCCCTGACCTAGTTCCAACCCTCGTAATTGCATTTGGTCCCCGTGGAGTCTTACAAATGAGGACTCTTTACTTCTTGTTTTAATCTCCTCTGGTAGTCTATTTTTAATCTCCCATATTCTCCACACTAATCACTTTGCTCTGTCTGTCCTGGTTCAGGAACAGAGAGTTGGGACTCCCTGTCCTGGGCTCCTGTGTCTGTAAAGGTCCTCTAGTTATCCCCATTTGAGGAAAAGGAGACACAGAGAGGTTAAGTAACTTGCCCAGGAACACACAGCTAGTAAGTGACAAAGCCAGGATTTGAACCCGGAATCCAAACTGTGACTAATGACAGATCCCTGCCCTGGTCACCAGATGACCTGGGTTCTCAGTGCCCACTCTGCTCCTAACTCATCGTGTGACCCCGGACAAGTCACTACCGACAGCCAGCCATCAGCGGAAAGCGTCTTCGTTTATAAAGCACCCTTTTTATTTTATTTGCCACAAAGAAAGAAAGCAGGGCTACTATCTTAAACGAGGACATGTCGATTTGAAGATACACCCCAATTTCCCAGATGTCAAACTGAACAAAAGCGTGTGTCTTAGAATCCGTGAGGTGTGGTCGTTTCTCGGGGTCTCAGATTTCTCATCTGGAAATTGGGTTTATTGGGCCCTGAAAGTTCTTCCCGACCCTCCCGGGCTACAGACAATTCTCTCAGGTCTTGTGCATTGCCAGCAACCAGGTTGCCATGGTAACTAGGGAGCAGGTTTCCCAAAGTTGTTTCTGGTGGTTCTCGGAATGCACCAGAAGTTACAGCCAGATGTCCCTCGCTGATATTTTGGCCTGACGATTCCAGAGACCCTGGTTTCCCTCAGACACTAGGAGCTCCCTGGCGTCCAAAACACTAAGGGGAAGAAGATTCGGTCAGGAATGAGTGTGAAGGACCTTGACGGTTCAAACCACCTCTTAAAAGAATGATAAAAGAAACACCCTTGACTTTCTTTCTTTTTTTAATGTTTATTTATTTTTGAGGCGGGGAGGGGCAGAGAGAGAGGACAAGAGAATCCCAAGCAGTCTCTGCACTGCCCGCACAGAGCCCAACGCGGCACTCGGACCCACGGATCGTGAGATCGTGACCTGAGCCAAAATCGAGAGTCAGACACTTAACCGATTGAGCAACCCCAGCGCCCCAACACCCTTGGCTTTCAAACAGAATTAACTATGTGACCAAAACTGAAACTCTTGGAAGTTTGGGTCCTTTGTCTTCCTTTCTGTTTTCTTCTGCTCAGAAAGCCTCCTTACCCCACCAAGAAAGCTCTCTCGGAAAATGTCTTGAAATTAGCCATTTCTCTGCTGGTGCAAACAAATTCCCATATGTTACCTCTCCCCAGGGCGTTTGGACTATCATGCTTTCTTACCAAAGAACAAAAGTGCTTTACCTTGTCCAAGACTTTTAGACATCAACAAGACAGGATTCTACCGGGGGTGGGGGGGGGCATCAGATAGGTTTTCCAAGTTGGGAGAAGGGCCATATCTTAGATTGGTTACCCCTGAGTCTCCAACTAAGCCCCTGACACAAAGGTTACTAAAAGGACACCATTATGATTTCTCTTTCAGTTTCTCCTTTCGAGCTCAGGCGTGTAAAAGTGGACTTATCATAACTCTTAGATTATGGCATCCTGGGCTCATTGTTATTTTGTTAGTCGGGCAGTTTGTTCGTTCGTTCGTTCATTAGTTTTAAAACGTACTGGGGCGCCTGGGTGGCTCAGTCAGTTGAGCGTCCGACTTCGGCTCAGGTCATGATCTCGCGGTCCGTGAGTTCGAGCCCCGCGTCGGGCTCTGTGCTGACAGCTTGGAGTCTGGAGCCTGTTTCGGATTCTGTGTCTCCCTCTCTCTCTGACCCTCCCCCATTCATGCTCTGTCTCTCCGTGTCTCAAGAATGAATAAAACGTTAAAAAAAATTTTTTAAATAAAAAAATAAAACGTACTAAGCACACAGGAACCCACCAGCCAGCACAAAACCTGAGTCCTTGGCAAGGACCTGTGCCCAGCTGTTATCGTTGAACCAGAGCAAAAAAGTGCGTGGTGGAGAGCCATGGAACTTTCCCCACTCCTTTTTAAGATCGGCCAGGGGTTGGTGGGTTGGAGGGTGGGGGACAATTGTTGTTCCTCACTTTAACAGAGGAGAAACTGAGACCCGTGGAAAGGAAACTTGCATAATCTTTAGCCAAGGCCACCAACGACCCTCCTCTCTCCCTGCCTGCCAGGCCAGATGGATGGGGTTGTTATTAACAGGAAAGTCAGAGCCGCCTGGAACACCCCCCCCCCCCCCGCCACGCACTCCACAAACCTAACTTCCTTTCCATTCTCCCTCCTCTCCCTTCTAGACTATGCAGAATTCATTTTCTTAGGACTCTTTATGTCCGAAATGTTTATAAAAATGTACGGGCTTGGGACGCGGCCTTACTTCCACTCTTCCTTCAACTGCTTTGACTGTGGGGTAAGTACTCTCGTTGATAGGAAGTTCAACTCTCCGGCTCTGGCCAAGAACGGCTGATGCCTGGGCACATCAGAAAGGGAACAGTAGGGTCACGTCTGGACGTGAGAGACGCAGCCGAAGGCAGAAGGAATGAGAGGGCAATCCCAGATACCGGTGAGGACACAGAGGTTCCCAAACTTTTAGCCACTGCCAGCGGGAGGGAAACGTTCAGGCCCTCTTTCGTTTATAAAAGTTCCAAACCAAAGGACCCAATATCGCATGGCAGCAAAATGGAGAAATAAACTGTGGCACGGCCATATAACGGAATTCTCCACAGCAAGGAGAGGCGACCAGCCACAGACATTGACAAAAATCAGCCCGTAGAGCAGGATTCCGCTCCGCTCCCGTAAGATCAAAAGGATAAAAACTAGACGACTGTATGTTGGTTAAGGATGATGCTTGAGAACTTTCAAGGGGCAAGGACCTCAAAAAACGTTATGCTCAGTGAAAGAAGCCAGACCCAAAAGGTCACATACTGCATAATTCCATTTCTGTGAAAGGTCCAGAATAGACATATCCATAGAGACCAGAAGCAGGTAAGTGGTTGTGGGGAGGAGGAAGGAATGGGGAGTGACTGCTCATGGGGAGACAGGGTCTCTTGGGGGAGTGATGAAAATGTCTCAGAACTGCATAGAGGTGACACTGACACAACATTGTGAATGCGTGAAATGCCCACGGGTTCTGTGCTTCAAGTTGTTACTTTGACGTTCTGTGGGTTTCACTTCGATTTCTGAAAAAACGCAAGGAAATGGTTACTGCAGTACCCAGGGGCCCCTCGAGGCTTCTTGGGGTGGAGACCCTCACCCTGCTTCCGTGTGGGGGCATCTTGGTTGGGTTCCCGTAAGGTCCGGGGCCAGGGCACGGTTTCCAGGGCCCTGGACGCAAGACCAGGTTCTCTGCTCCAGGTTATCATCGGGAGCATCTTCGAGGTCATCTGGGCCGTCATAAAACCCGGCACATCCTTTGGAATCAGCGTGTTACGAGCCCTCAGGTTATTGCGTATTTTCAAAGTCACAAAGTAAGTCTCTGGAGCATCCCCCGGCATCCCAGCAGGGGCGGGGATGGGGACCGGGGTGGGGCCACCTCCAGCTTGTGGGGACGGGCGGGCTCAGCTGACCGGCCTGACCGCCCCTCCCCGACCCGGGCTCTGCTGGCAGGTACTGGGCATCACTCAGGAACCTGGTCGTCTCTCTTCTCAACTCCATGAAATCCATCATCAGCCTGTTGTTCCTCCTTTTCCTGTTCATCGTGGTCTTCGCCCTTTTGGGAATGCAACTCTTCGGCGGCCAGTAAGCGCTCAGCAGACTCCCTGACTTCCGCTTCCCCGGGGTCCCGTGCGGGGACAGAAGTGGGTCTGGTGCATCCAGAGACCCAGGCTCACCTCCATCCCGCAGACCGCCCCCCTTGTGGCTCCGGGAGCCCAGTGTATTCACCCAGATGGGCGGGGTCCTGGGTACCAGTCAGGGTGTCCTGGGGAACAGAGATGCTGGAGATGTTGCCCTGGAGACAGGATGCTGAGCTAAGTAAGCCCTCAGAGCACCCAGGGCAGGGCCAGCGTGAAATGCCTGTGTCCTCCCCGCAGGTTTAACTTCGATGAAGGGACTCCTCCTACCAATTTCGACACTTTTCCAGCAGCAATAATGACAGTGTTTCAGGTACGGTCTTCACCTGGCCCCCGTGGGCGGATACCTCTTAGTGCCAGAGACTGAAGCAACCATTCAGCATAGGAGGGGGGGTTCCTCAAATCGCTCTTCCCCCGCTTTGCCTCGTCCCGCTGTTTTAAAATACAGGTTTTAGGGGCGCCTGGGTGGCGCAGTCGGTTAAGCGTCCGACTTCAGCCAGGTCACGATCTCGCAGTCTGTGAGTTCGAGCCCCGCGTCGGGCTCTGGGCTGATGGCTCAGAGCCTGGAGCCTGTTTCCAATTCTGTGTCTCCCTCTCTCTCTGCCCCTCCCCCGTTCATGCTCTGTCTCTCTCTGTCCCAAAAATAAATAAACGTTGAAAAAAAAAAAATTAAAAAAAATAAAATACAGGTTTTAGAATTATTCAGGCACGGTGAGGCCAGCAGATCTCCGTGAGATTGCAACCTCAATCAACAATGGTGGGTAAATGCCATTGGAAAGGCAGTCTGTTGTACTTGGAGATCCCAAGAGAGGAAGTCCACAGTGGGCCACGCAGGGCCACGAGGGGGAGGTCAGGAGGCAGAGAAGGGGGAACATGAGCACAAGCCTTTATTGTGGTTTCTGCAGGAAGGATCCCGCGAGGCAGGGTAAGCAGATTTAGAAGTGGCTAGCTGGAGTGATTTCAGCGGGGCTCTGGGCGTGGGGGCCATCTCGGGTTAGCTGATGAGAAAGATCAGGGGACTGTGGGCCCCGAGTGTAAGAGCCCCATAGAGGAGGTGGTTGGTTTGCACTTGAAAAGTGCACACCGTGGGCAAGTTGGCCATTATGTCTAGGAATTAGCTGGCCCTGACCCCCTCCAGGGTCAACAAACCCCCGACCCCCACCAAGTCACAGCATCAGAATACAGAAAATGAGGCATGGTTACCACACCCATCCTCCCTGGATTAGGAGATGCCCCTGATCCCACATTCCAAGGCAAAGAGACCCTGGGCGCTCTCCCCAAACCAACTGCTGCTTCTGTGTGGGCACATGCCCTGAGGTTGGGGACTGACCTGGCTGGGACCACCAGAGCCTGGTGGGTTCTGTCTCTTTGTGGGGTGGGGGAGACAGGAAATCTATGGAAAATGTGACTTCACTTTCTCCTTCCCCGGGGAGGGCAGTTTCTAAAAGAGAATCCCTGGACAGGGGGTTAGAAAGGGAAACTAGCCATGAAGATTGTTGATGGTGGGTCTTGAGCACAGGGGTTCTTGTCTAAGGGGGGGGGGTCTGTCCCCCGAGGACACTTGGAAGTTCTAGAACCGTGGTTGGTTGTCACAGCCCTGGGGGAGTTAGGCTACAGGCACCTGTGTGCCCAGGACGGCCCCTTAACAGAGAATGACCCGGTCCCCAAATGTCAGCAGGGCCGAGGCTGAGAAACCCACATTAACGGGTTGACATTTTTGGAGTTGATTCACATTTAGTTTATCCTTGTGGAAATATTACAGAGGAGGGAAGTTGGATTTTTTTTTTTTTTTTTTTTTTTTTTTTTTTTTTAGTGAGCGTGTGGGTGACGCACGCCTGTCCCCTCAGTCCATCCCATAAGCATCAGGGAGACTTGTGTTTGCCAGCACCTGCCTCCCTGTGCCTGACACATTCTCCCGTCACTGGCACCCGCCCTGCCCCCAGGCACAGCAGGCCAGAAGGACCAGTGAATATGCGGCTTAAGCACCAGAAATTTATTTCTCGTATATCTGGAGGCTGGAAGTCCGTGAGCAAGGTGCCCGCGGGGTTGGTTCCTGGTTAGGACTTTCTTCCTGGTTTACAAATGGCCACCTTCCCACCGTGTCCTCACATGGCATGGAGATGGGGAGAGACAGAACAAGTTCTCTGGTGTCTCTTCTTATAAAGGCCCCAGTTCCCATGATGAGAGGCCCATCATCATGACCTCATCTAACCCTGATTACCCCCCATCCCCAAATACCGTCACATGAGCGTTTAGATCTTAAACGGACAGGGGCACCTGGGTGGCTCAGTTGGCTAAGTGTCCGACTTCCGCTCGGGTCCTGATCTCACAGCTGGGGAGTTCGGCTCAGGTGGTGATCTCACGGTCTGTGAGTTCGAGCCCCGCGTCGGGCTCTGTGCTGACAGCTCAGAGCCTGGAGCCCGCTTCGGATTCTGTGTCTCCCTCGCTCTCTGCCCCTCCCCTGCTCACGTTCTGTCTTTCTCTCTCTTTCGCTCTCAAAAACAAACATTAAAAAATATACATCTTAGAGCTTCAACCTATGAATTTAGGGGGGCACAGCCCCGTCTGTAGTGAATCCCCTGGTCACACGAGGCAGGACAGAGTTACGGAACGAGCTGTGACTCCCCCAGACGCACCTTTCCCTGGAAGCCAGGCCGAGAGCCCCTCAGGGCAGGGGTGGCCCCTCCCACGCCCCAAGAGCCACCCGCAGCCAAGGCGTCTCCGCGGGGGCCCGTGGCTGAGAGGGGTTGGCTGTGTGTTTCTCCGTCCCCTTTCAGATCCTGACGGGCGAAGACTGGAACGAGGTCATGTATGACGGTATCAAGTCTCAGGGGGGCGTGCAGGGCGGCATGGTCTTCTCCATCTACTTCATCGTGCTGACGCTCTTCGGGAACTGTATCCTCCGCGGGGCGGGGCCGGCGGGGGCGGGGCGGGGGCGGGGCTGGCGGAGCAGCCGGGCGGCGAGGGAGGGTCCTCGAGGCCCGGGTACCCGGGGTCGAGTGGTGGTGCTTTCCCTGACTCCAGCGCCTGCAGACACCCTCCTGAACGTGTTCTTAGCCATCGCGGTGGATAATTTGGCCAACGCCCAGGAGCTCACCAAGGTGGAGTTGGTGGCAGAATGCTTCTCCCTCGGGCAAAGTTACCGCCTGCTTGTGGCCGATCAGCGCTGTGCTGGGCGTGGGGTTGGAGACAGGGTCCGAGCTTTTGCCCTGGAGGCTCTGTTCCCAGGCAGAAGGAGCCCCCTCCCCCTGAAACAGTCTGTCGCTAATCAGGAGGATTCCACAGCAAAGAAGGTGGGGGGGCGTAAGGCTGCGGGGCTGCCACAGGAAACAGATGGCAGGCTCCACCCGAGGGCCCATTTATAGGGAGCGGGGAGCGTCAAGGGACCTCTCCAAGGAATGGCGCAGCCCCCAGGCCAGCAGGCACTGTCACCACCCCAGACCTGAAGGGATGGGACAGGTGGGAAAACCCACACAGGGGCCTGAGGCTCACCTCGTGGCCCCATGAGCTTGGGAGCTGGCCGGACGTCGTCCCCAAGTGACATCAGTAAAGAATTAGATGCTGCCGGTGCCAGGCATCGCTGTTCTCTCCCTTTTGCAGAAGGGGAAACTGAGGCTCAGAAAGGCAAAGTCACTGGCCCCAGATGGTATGATAATAGCAGCTACTATTCACAGTAGCACACTGTGCACGTCAGGTACTCGACACAGTTCTTGCTCTACAGTAAGTGCCCAACAAAGGGAGCAAAACTTCGTGTCAGATGCCTCTTAGAGCAGCCTTGGACTCCCTGGAACTCGGATGCGTCTCAGCTGGGCACAGAGGAGGCAACACTGCTTTCAGGAACACCGCTCACACCCTTGGGAGAGCCCACAAGCAGGGCTGCTGGGAATGG
The DNA here is from genome assembly GCF_028749965.1 of Puma concolor. Taxonomy (NCBI): domain Eukaryota; kingdom Metazoa; phylum Chordata; class Mammalia; order Carnivora; family Felidae; genus Puma; species Puma concolor. The sequence continues at coordinate 162,607,658 of NC_141668.1, forward strand.
TTGTACAGGTTGCGCACTGCACAAAGGAAGCTGGCACCTTTTCTGCAATTTCAGAGGAGGGTGTTGGGAAACAGCCCCATCACATGAAGAGAACATGTGCAGAGTCTTCCTGTGAGCCCAGGAGGGCCCGGCCTGGGGCTTCCCTCCTCTTCACGGTCCCATCTCTAGTGCTTTGAGGTGTTCAGGACACGTTCGTGGAACTGAACCGAACTGAGCGGACGTTGCCCGTTGCCAAACCCTCCATCTGCTGGCCCTGGCAGGGGGGAGAGAGAGTTTCCCGGGCCCCTCTGACTGGCGGGGGGGGGGGGGGGGAAGAAACGGAAGGCTCTGCTGCCCCAAGCACACGGCCACGAGCCTGGTCACCATGGAGCTGGCTGGCTGGCTCCAGGGGCTAATCCAACCGTATGCTCATCCGAGTTCCAAGAGCCCGTCCTCAGGGGCTGTCACGGGGGAGAGGGTGCGCCGGGAGCATGGGAGAAGGGGAGAGAGAAAGGCAAGATCATCTATTTAGTAGGGACATTCTTCTCCAGACCAACTTGTTTCCTTCATTTATCCTGCAGGTATTTCTTGGGCATTTCATGAGGCAGGTACCCCGCTAAGCCCCTGATGTGTTGGTCTTATTGAATCTTCTCAGAAACCCCTGGAATCAAGTTCTCTGAGCCCCCCTTTTACAGATTGTGTCTTTCAAAAGCATTTCTTGAGCACCTTCTGTGAGCAGAGCCTGGTCTAAGAGCCAAGGATATGGCAGTGAACAAAAAGGCAGAAATCCCTGCCCTCGCGGGGCTGACATTCGGGAGGGAGAGACAGACACGAAATCAGTTTCTCAGGGGGTGAGAACTGCTCAGATGGGAGAGCCGGGGAGAGTGGAAATTTTAGGTGAGGATAGCTAGGCACCCAGAGGCGACGTTAACAGCGAGCGAAGGAGCTGGGATTTGAATCCACGTGGGTCCAGAACTTGTGCTCTGACCCACGTGTACTGTTGCTTAAGCCCGAGCGTGTTTGATACTCACCCAGGAGCTTGTTGAAAATGCAGATTCCACGGGGCCCAGCCCGGGGATTTTCGGGGGCGGGACCTGGGAACCTGCATCTGCAATGCCACTGAGGCAGGTGGTCCAGGGACCCAGCTCTGAGAAACGCTGGGTGAGATGCCAGAAGGAAAGGCCTTCTGAGAACGGGGTGGCTGGTCGGGGCCCACCTCTGTGTGGTCACTGACAGAGCGTCCTGACCTGACCGTTTCCGAGGTGGTTAAGGTTGCTTCTGGCCCCAGAGATCGCAGTGCAGGGGGAGAGGCACCCTGCCACGTAGCCCGATGCTTCTTACTGGTGGGTTCCTCTCTGGCCATTCCTTCCTCGTTGCTTTTCCTTTGCTTTTTCTTTGTGGGCTTTTCTGTTTTACGAATGAGGCCCTGCATGAAGGCTGAAGGAGGCTTTAAAGCCCCAACACATCTTCTTCTGTGTTTGTAAAACATCTTCCACCCTCCTCCTCTCTGAACCTAACCGGCCGGGAATATAAGCTCCTCTCCCGATTCCCCTTCTGGAAGCTGTTGGCAGTGCACGGAATGGGCCAGGTCTTCTGCATGTGGGGGCTAGTCCGTGTTTTTAAAAAGTCTGGGTCCGGAGAGCTTAACCCAGAAGGTAGAGTGAGAGGGAGGTCTTTGCATTAATTTCCGGCTCGTTGAGACGGAGTGCAGAAAAGTCTCCATTGTGGGAAAGCAAGGGAGTCTCTTTCCCCTTTGGTTTTCTCCTGGCTGTGTCCTAAAACAGGATTAAGAACGAGCTGGAGACTGAGCCTGCACCTAGAGGGGATAGCAGTACACTTGACCGACACGGGGCACCTGTTCCGATCTGCGGGGCTCGGCTCAGGGCAGGTGGCGGGGGGGGGGGGGGGGGTCGATACCCAGGCCACACCTGCTTGTAAATATTTTCCCATGTTGCCCTTTGGTGGCAGTAGGGTCAGCAGTGAGGCCCCAAGGCCTGGTTCATGTTTTGTGAACAGGGACCCCGTGTGTCTTTCAGGATGAACAAGAAGAAGAAGAGGCAGCCAACCAGAAGCTGGCCCTGCAGAAAGCCAAGGAGGTGGCAGAAGTGAGTCCTCTGTCAGCCGCCAACATGTCCATAGCTGTGTAAGTGCCCTGAACTCCAGAATGCTGTCCAGGGTCCTCACGTCTACACCCTCCCAGTCAAGAATTTGGGGGCAAGGACCAGTCCCTGACAGGGGTGAGCTTTAGGAAGAGGTGCTTCTGCTCTATCGCCCAGTTGTACTCAACAGATAGTTAATAAGCGCCTCTTACATGCCAAGTATTGTTCTAGCAACTGGGGATATGGTATTAATAGGGGGTTAAGGGGCGTAGGGGGAGCCAGGGGTGGAGAGACTTGGGACTTTAAATAAAGTTGCCATGGAAGACCTGGCTGAGAAGGAGATAAGACCAGAAGGAGGTGAGGGAGGAGCCAGGCAGGGGGATCTTAGGGAAGATCATAGCAGGCAGCAGGAACAGTATATACAAAGGTCCTGGGGCAGGAATGTGCCTAGTGTGTTTAGGGAACATGAAGGAGGCCACTGTGACTGAAGTAGAGGGAGGGAAGTAGGAGAGTGGGAGGAAGTGAAGACAGAAAGGTGATAAGCAGATCATGCAGGGTCACGGGTGGGCTGTGGACTTTTGATCTGAGTCAGATGGGGGCCATGGAGGGCTCTGGAGCACAGGAGGGGCAAGACCTGACTCGGGTGCTCATGGGCCCCCTCTGGCAGCTGTCAAGGGAACAGGCTGTAGGGAACAAGGGTGAGAGTCAGGGGACCAGGTTGGAGACTACATTCATTGGTCTATACAAAAGAGATCGTGGGACTGCAGTGGGGTGGTGGCCGTGGTGATGGATGTAGCTGAGTTCTAGACACATCATGAAAGGTAGAGTGGACAGAGTTCCCTGGTGAATCAGAGGTGGCGAGGTGGTGAGAGTTCAGGTATCTTGATTAAAGGGAGATCCGTTGAGCCAACCCACATTCTGCCTGTGTTGGATGTCCCAGGGACGTTGCACACCGAGGGACAGTGCATGATGTGACGGTGGGGAGGGGGCTTTCTTTGCCAAAGTGGAAGGAGGAGAGGTGGCTGTGAAAGGAGAGCCCAGGAAAACACATAATCAGACAAGCGAGTTTAGGTGTGCAGTCTATGGAAGGTGGTGGTCTGTATGGGACGCCTGGGTGGCCCAGTCGGTTGAGCGTCCGACTTCAGCTCAGGTCACGATCTCACAGTTCTTGAGTTCGAGCCCCGTGTTGGGCTCTTTGCTGACGGCTCAGAGCCTGGAGCCTGCTTCAGATTCTGGGTCTCCCTCTCTCTCTCTGCCCCTCTCCCACTTGTGCTCTCTCTGTGTCTCTCAAAAATAAATAAATGTAAAAAAAAAAAAAAAAACACAAAAAACTATCAATGCCCGCAAAAACCCTAGAGAAGTCTGTATACCCCAGACTGGGCTGCAGGCTGGTCTGCACTGGCCCTGTGGGTAAATAAGTACTGCCCAAGACTCCCCAGTGGCCACCCTGGCTCCCCCTGGGACCACCCAGACCCTCCATGACCCAGAATTAACAGATCATGTGGACGATTCCAGAATCTGCTCCAGGCCAACGTCCACTGTGATGGCTTATCCTAGAGGTTAACATACTTTGACCATCAAGGCTACATCCCCCAGGGGGTCACGTGCTACAATTTGAGGAAGCCTGGAGAGGATGGCGGGAACACCCACCTGGGCTGAGACCCGCCCCCCCATCAGTCACACCCAGAGAGACACCTTGCTGGATGGAGACACCCACCTGGGCCAAGGCCCTGGCTAGGCCAGGATGCCCAGCCAGCTTGAGTTTTCGGCACAGGCCGAGCCACCTGGTTGGGCTGAAATACCCTCCCCGGTGGAGAGCCCCCCCTCCCCCCCCCCCCCCCCCCCCCCCCCGCCGAGACATTCGCCGGAGGGGCCTGAGCAGGCCACGTGGCCCAGCGCTCTAACCCCCACCCCCCACCCCCACCCTTCCCTTGCAGAAAGGAGCAGCAGAAGAACCAGAAGCCCACCAAGTCGGTGTGGGAGCAGCGGACCAGCGAGATGCGGAAGCAGAACCTGCTGGCCAGCCGGGAGGCCCTGTACAACGAGATGGACCCGGACGAGCGCTGGAAGGCCTCGTACGCCCGGCATCTGCGGCCGGACATGAAGACCCACCTGGACCGGCCGCTGGTGGTCGACCCCCAGGAGAACCGCAACAACAACACCAACAAGAGCCGGGCGGCCGAGCCCACCGTGGACCAGCGCCTCGGCCAGCAGCGAGCCGAGGACTTCCTCAGGAAACAGGCCCGCTACCACGACCGGGCCCGGGACCCCAGCGGCTCGATGGGCCTGGACCCCCGCAGGCCCTGGGCCGGCAGCCAGGAGGCCGAGCTGAGCCGGGAGGGGCCTTACGGCCGCGAGTCGGACCACCACGCGCGGGAGGGCGGCCTGGAGCAGCCGGGCTTCTGGGAGGGCGAGGCCGAGCGGGGCAAGGCCGGGGACCCCCACCGGAGGCACGCCCACCGGCAGGGGGGCAGCAGGGAGAGCCGCAGCGGCTCGCCCCGCACGGGGGCCGACGGCGAGCCGCGCCGGCACCGGGCCCACCGCCGGCCGGGCGAGGAGGGCGCGGAGGACAAGGCGGAGCGGAGGTCCCGGCACCGCGAGGGCAGCCGGCCGGCCCGGGGCGGCGAGGGCGGCGAGGGCGACGGGCCCGAGGGCGGCGAGCGGAGGAGGCGGCACCGGCACGGCCCCCCGGCCTCCTACGAGGCGGACGCAGCGCGCAGGGAGGACCGAGAGCGCCGCCACCGGAGGAGGAAGTAAGTGGGTGTGACCCCTGATGTGGGTTGGTGGCAGCGGTAGTAACGACGCCGGCCGTGGGGCCCGTTCCTCTGGTGGAGCGTCTCGGTCCTCTCCACCTCTTCCCCTCCACCGTCCGCCCCGCCCCCCAGCCTTGCGCCGCCCCCCTGCCCTGCGCCCCACCCCCACCCCCTCGGCAGATGGATCCCAGTGTCACAGATTGGAAACCCAGGGGTGGAGCGCCTTGCCCAAGGTCACACGTGCAGTAGGTGGCGCGGCCAGAGGCTGCAGGCCCACCATTTCCCCCTGGTGCCATGTCTCTGGGAACATCTATGAGAAATTCCCCGCGCCCCCCCCAGAATTCTTGGCGCTGTTCCATGTAGTTGCTGTGTGACCTGGCGCCGGTGACTTCACGTCTCTGGGCCTCCGTTTCCTCTGTCTGTAAAATGGAGATGGGGGGGTCCACTTGGGTCGTTGCTGGAATTAAGAGATCACTCATGGAAAAAACCCGGAAGAGCAGCCGACACCTTAAGTACGCGGTACATGCAGACCGTTTTTTAGCTGTTAATGAGGCAGCCATCTTTTTTAGCCATCTGAAAAGCCACACTGGGCCCTCGGAATTGAAAGGAGAGCGGGGTTCAGGCTTCTGGAGGCCTGTTCCAGGCCAGAGCCCTGCCCAGTGGGAAACAGCATCCTCGTGTTCTTGGTATTTTGGAACACTCCTTCCGGTCCTGTGGTGATTCTATATATAGGAGCCCAACGATGTTGAAACAGATATCGTTCTTATATTCATTGATGTCCCGTTAGTTTTCTTTTCTATCACCACGAGGGCATCATATTGATTTTTTAATGATGTGTTTAAGTGGCTCTGTTATATGACATAGGCACTAGGCCAGCACTTAACCAAAATTGAATGTGTGCGCGAATCCCCAGGGATCTTCTTAAGCTACAGATTCTAATTCCTTGGGTCTCAGGTGCAGCCTGAGATTCTGCCTTTCTAAGGAGCTCCCAGGGGAGACTGATGCTGGTCCAAGGACCACACTTTGAGTCGAGAAGAGTCCAGAGGGCAAAGTTAAGTGACGCAAGGCCCTGCGTGCAGAGTCCCCAGGAATGCGACAGCTGGAAATGCTGGCTGGCTCCGGGTGCTGTGGGCCGTTCAGGTGACACGAGGGAGTGGCCACCAGTGTTGAGATTTTCCCAAGTGGAGAACGCCCCTTGGTGAAGTTCCATATGCGATCGGGTCTGGCGTTCCTTCAGTGCGTCCAGTAGCTGCATTCCGGGGACATGGGGTGTGTATTTCACGCATACGAGATACGCCGATACGTAGAACGGAGTCACGTTAAAACTAAAGACGCAGGACATCACTAGCAGATTTTTCGGCCGTGTCAGGGACGTTAAAAAGTCGTGAAGCGGGGTGGAGGGGGCACGCCTGGATGGCTCAGTCGGTCGGGTGTCCAGTTTTTGATCTCAGCTCAGGTCGTGATCTCAGGGTCGTGAGCTAGGCCTGGAACCTGCTTTAAAAAAAAAAAAGTCATGAAGGAAAGGCTAATTTAGGTAGAATACAGCATTTAGAACCTAACTCCATCATCAGAGACCAGTGACTCACTATTGCTGTTAATACTGCCACTGCTAATATTTACTATTATTGTCATCCTTGTTGTTATATTACTCCTGTGATCGGAGGAGGCAGAGTGACAGGGACAGAGCACGAGCAGGGGAGGGGCAGAGAGAGAGGGAGACACAGAATCCAAAACAGGCTCCAGGCTCTGAGCCGTCAGCACAGAGCCTGACGCGGGGCTTGAACTCACGGACCGCCAGATCATGACCTGAGCCACCAGGCAACTGGGTTTTTTGTTTGTTTGTTTTTTTTTAATGTTGACTTATTTTTGAGGGGCAGAGACTGAGCAGGGGAGGTGCAGAGAGAGAGGGAGACAGAGAATCCCGAGCAGGATGTGGGGCTTGATCCCATGAACCGTGAGATCATGACCTGAGCCGAAACCAAGAGTCGGTCGCTCAACTGACTGAGCCATCCGGTCAGCTGGATGGCTATTGCTGTTACCAGTGTCACTTACACCATTAGGATTTTCTCATCTTTGCATCCATAGCCTTTAGAGTGACCACCCCAGCTCCTTCCTTTCACAGATGGGGAAACTGAGGCCCAGAGAGGGGAAGGGATTTTCCCCGGGCACCGCAAGCCGATAGCAGCAGTGGGATAAGAACCCAGCTTTCCCGAATCCCACAGATGGCCCCTGCTTCCCCTCCTCTCAGAAAGTACCTCCCCATCCCCGCTGCCCCCCACCAAAGCACCCAATCTGCTACTCCCTTATTAATGGGCACGTCAAATGTCCTGGCCAGGAGAGGCATTACTCATTTGGCTTATGGAAAGGTTCTAATGCTCATGGGAGATAAAACTTCGTGAAGGTTCAGACACTTGTAGAGGAAAAAAAAATCCAAGACGAGGCATTCACATGCTTTAACAAACAAACAAAAAAACGGAAAAAAAAAAAAAAAGAATGGCAAAGAGAAACCTTCATTCATTCACGAATATGATATGCTAAAAAGACATTTCAGTTCTATACGGTGACAAGCCAGGGGACCTGCCTAAGGGGTCTGCCACCTGCATTTTTCCTTTTTGTCATTTCTTAGACCTTTTCCCAGACACACTCTGTGTTTTTCCTTCTCCAAAACATTGATAATATACATAGAATTGTTTCCTTTCTGTTTCTTTCTGTCTCTCCCCCAATTACACCTCCTGTCTTCTTCGTCGGCGTCCCCAGCTTTAAATGCCCCCCGCCCAGCTCATCCCGGTGAAAAGTGGACGGAAGCACATTCTATTTCATTCATCCTACATCGTTCAGTAGCCTCTGTGCCCAGATCCCCCACGCCGGGGTGACCAAAGGGAAGGTAGCGCTTTCCCTGACTCCCGGTAAAACGCTGTGGGTCACAGACCTGGGCAGTTCTTCCTGCTGGACACGGCTGAGCAGGGAGGTCTTTTGCCCAGATCTGTGTCACCCCAGAATTGACATCTCAGTGCCATAGTTCCACCTGCTCCCTCCCATCACCATGAAACCCAGACCCCAGGAAGAGCAAGGAGACCTCCGGGACCGCTGAGCCCCACAGTCTGTCCCGCGTGGGGAGAAGAGGGGTGCTCCATCCATTAACGCCCTGATCTTACAGCACCCCCAGTGAGCCTTAGCCAGTGGCTCCAGCACCCCCATTCCATGTCCCCAGGCTGTCCACTGCAACATTTTCTTCACCAAGTGGTGCCGTAGCTTAAAATCTGTGGGACCAGAGGCGCCTGGGTGTCTCAGTCAGTTAAGCGTCTGACTCTTGATTTTGGCTTAGGTCATGATCCCAGGGTCGTGGGGTTGAGCCCCGAGTCAGGCTCTGCGCTGAATGTGGAGTTTTGGGGATTCTCTCTCCTCTCTCTCTCTCTCTTTCTCTGCCCCTCCCCCCTCTCAAAATAAATAAACATTTTTTTTTTTTTTTAATCTGTAGAACCAGACTCCAGCCCAGCCCTTTCCCAGCTGGGGGACACCTGCCAAATGCCTTTGCCTCTCCGGGCCTCAGTTTCCTCACCTGTAACATGGGCCTGATGCTAGTCCCACCTCCAGCAGAGGTGGTTGTGGGGATTAGAGCCTGGTGACCCAGGGAAGCAGGACCGTCCTCTGCTCCTGGGGGCCTGAGCACGCCCCGGGCAAGGTGGCCATCGCCCCTGGGAGAAGGATGCTGAAGTGATTAGCTGGCAGAGGCACGCGGTGCAGACGGGGTTATGCAACCGGCTGCCTATTCCGGGCAGATGATGCACGTCCCCAAGAGGGAAGGGGGAAGGGGCCTGACTTCAAAGTTTTCTGCCCCTTTTGAGTTCTCCTTGGAGATCGATGTGCGGTGGCCTTGCAGGCTGAGCTCGGAAGGAAGGCTCCACAGCAGACAGGGTCGACAGAGGGAGCCAAACAGGACAGAACGCCTGCAGCCCCTCCATCCAGACGAGGGGCTCCCGGCCGCGGGCGGGAGGCTGACGTCCCCACGAGGTTCACCATGGTCTCAGCTGCTGTGTTCTTTAGTGTGACCTCTTCACACGGTGGCCGAGGGATCTAGGTTCTCTTTGAAATAGAAATTCACCTGAGCCTGCTTTGTGCTAGGGATAGCTCTCTCTTGTTAGGAAAATCTGGACATATTTTTTGAGGGGCCACCATTCGACCCACTGCCGTCCGCCCTCTGACGCCCCCCCGCCCAAATGTGTGTCCATTTCACGGGCGGCATATACTCACCTCCCCATCCCAGCGTCCCCAGAAGTCTAAACCTGTCCGTCACCGCACCAGCTCGGAGATCCTAAGTCTCATCCTCTAAGTCGGGTGTGGGTGAGACTCTGGGTAAGATCCATTTGGGGGCAAAATCCCTGTCCCCCTGTGGACGGGAAACTGGAAGGACACATTCCCTGCCTCCAGAATACAGTCGGGGGACAGACGTGGGGCAGACGTTCCTATTCCAAAAGACGGGTGTTGGGAAGGATGAAGGGTCACTGGTCCCAAACAGGTTCTAAACCCAGCGGGTTTAAAACCCGGCCCTCGGCCCGGTAACACGTGTGCTCCTCATAGCGACTCAGGGAAGTTACCACGCCCACCCGGTGACCGTTTAGAAACAGGCTGAGTGACTCGCCCATGGTTACATGGCACACTGGCTCTAGGATCCCCACCGTAGTCCCCAAGTTACAGGCAAGGTTCCGCTGGTATATTCCTAATTTTAAAACAAGGGACCCGGGGGGCGCCTGGGTGGCGCAGTCGGTTAAGCGTCCGACTTCAGCCAGGTCACGATCTCGCGGTCCGTGAGTTCGAGCCCCGCGTCGGGCTCTGGGCTGATGGCTCAGAGCCTGGAGCCTGTTTCCGATTCTGTGTCTCCCTCTCTCTCTGCCCCTCCCCCGTTCATGCTGTGTCTCTCTCTGTCCCAAAAATAAATAAACGTTGAAAAAAAAAAAAACAAGGGACCCGGGGCTCAGAGAGGTTAATCAAACCCCAGAAGGTCACACAGCGAGCGAGTGGCTTTGCCGAGACTCAAACCCAGCTCACTCTGGCCCACTCTCGTGACTGAGAAGGGAGAAACCCGGCTGGGCCTGCCCTTCCGCCTCCTAAAAACACTGGACTTTTGCAAGGTAAAATGCAGAACTAAAACGAAGAAGGGTTAGGTGGATGGACGTTTCCAGATCGGGCCTGGGTTGTGGTGCCTGCGATTGCTCCTGATCTCCCAGCTGCTCAACGAACGGTGTGATGATCTAAGTGCTGTCTCTTGCTCACTTCCGGTATCCTGAGCAAGCGTGTGGTGGGGACAGCCTGAGAAAACCGTTTTCTATTACGACTCGGCTTCTCCAGGACTCAGTTTCCGCATCTGTATAATGGGAGGCGTCATGACCCCAGCCTCCTAAGATTGTTTGAGAAGTTAATGAGCTGACGGAGCCAGGGGCTGGCTCACGCCATTGGCCATGAGGGCGAGTGCCAAGGATGCCCCCGCATCCGTCAGCGCTGGGCTAAGCCTTCGGGGAGATCTCAGACTGCTTAGAGAAGCGGGGTGTCGGGTAGGGGTTTAGCAGTATGGGCACCAGAGCCCTGTCGTCTGGGCTCCAAGCTGCCTCTGCCACCAACTGGCTGTGGCTGTGTGGCCTCGGGCCAAGGCCCTTCCTGTTTCCGAGCCTCGGTTTCCTCATCTGTAAAATGGGACTAACAATACTACCCACTTCCCACAGCGATTCTGAGAATCACAGGGGCTGCTTTGTGGAGTCTGCTACACGGGTGAGCTATTATGAGGAGCAGTGGAGGATACAGGAAGCAGAATTGGGGCAGCCTTTCAGGAGCCCCAGAGAGAGAAGTTCTGGATCGTAGAACCCTCTGGAGGGAGAAGTCATTGAGATTATAAACAACAGATGTCCTGGGGTTTCCAGGAAACGGACTTTACCGGGGCCGGCACACAGGGACTGGGGAAGGATGAGGCCCCTCGTCCGAAGACCGAGGGTCCAGGGGGGCGTGTGAGAGTGAACAGAGCAGACTGGGGTCCGGGTGCACTTGGCTCAGGCGGGCAGAGCTGGGGCCAGCCGAGGAGGCACCAGACAGGCCCTAGACCCCAGCCGCCCTCCCTGGGGCCACGGCTCCTGGGGGGGGGGGTGTCTGGCAAGCTAGGGGTGAGTGTGCAGATGGGAGGAGGCAGGGGTCGATGGGCGGTCTGGGCCTGTGGGATTTCTGGGCCGCAGTGTCCTCATCTGAGAAATGGGGGCATTGGTTGACCATTCGACGAGAAGCGGCCAAGCGTGTGCCGGGTGCCAGGCCCTGTTCTGACGCTGGATGCACAGCTGTGAACAAGAGAGACAAAAATAAACCACTTGCCTCGCAGAGCTGATGTCCCACAGGGCACCGAGGTGGAAAATCAGCCGGGACCCTTCACATTTCTGTCTCCTCCCCCCGTGCCCCCGAACGCTCAGGCTCTTTTCTTCTCATGTCCATCTACATAGTGTTAATTATTTGAGCAACTGAGGCACCAGACTCCTACCCACCGCGTCTCCCTCCCTCTCCACCTCCAGCCACACCAGCCTCCTGAAGCTCAACAAGCCTGTCCCCACTTCTGGACCCTTGCACTGGCTGGGTTCCCTCTGCCTGGGATGCCCTTTGCCCGTCACACCTGTATCCCCGTGAAAAATTACCCAGTTCACTTACCAGCTGTGTGGCCTTGGGCAACAGACTTAACCTCTCTGGGCTACAATGTTCTCATCTGTAAAACGGTGCCAGTCATTATGCCTCGCGGGGCTGAGGACACGGGTGGTTAGAAGTCAAGTGCTTAGAACGGCACCTGCGAGCTTGTGTTACTGAGGCGTTTACTGTAACTACTTTTGTTATTTTTTATGTTGTTTACTTGCCTGTATTGTGTGCTCCCCCAAACTGGAATTTTGGGAGGGGACGTAAATACTGCAGGCAGGCATGTAAAGCCACGAGGCAATTGTACCCCTAGAGGGATGGTGTCCCCGTGTCTCCTTTAGCCAGAAAACACCGTGCGCCCCAGTCCTGCCCAGGAGCTAATGGGGGGCCTGTAGGCTGAATGGAGGCTCTGGCACAAAGTTGGGGCGGGGTCCAGAACACGCGTTCTATTTCTCTAACTCCGTTACGGGTCCTTTCTCGTTGGCCTGCCTTCTACAGAGAGAACCAGGGCTCCGGGGTCCCCGTGTCGGGCCCCAACCTGTCGACCACCCGGCCAATCCAGCAGGACTTGGGCCGCCAGGACCCGCCGCTGGCCGAGGACATTGACAACATGAGGAACAACAAGCTGGCCACCGCGGGGTCGGCTGGCGCCCACGACAGCCTCGGCCGCCCCGGCCTGCCCCAGAGCCCCTCCAGGACCGGAAACAGCACCGACCCCGGCCCCGCGCCAGCACCGCCCGCCGTGGCCGCGAACCCCCAGAACGTCGCCGGGCGCCGGGCGCCCAACAACCCGGGGGACCCGTCCGACCCCGGCCCCCCCAAGACCCCCGAGAACAGCCTTATCGTCACCAACCCCAGCAGCACACAGACCAACTCAGCAAAGACTGCCAGGAAACCCGACCACACCACGGTGGACATCCCCCCGGCCTGCCCGCCCCCCCTCAACCACACCGTCGTCCAAGGTGAGACCCCCGCCCCCCTCGCCTCCACACATCACCCGGCGGGGCACCCGGGGTCCCCGGAGCGGCCGCCTCGGGCCCAGTCCGCGGAGGCTTGGCTGGGGGACCCTGGACAGTTGAGCCTACCTCTCTGCCCTCGGTTTCTTCCTCTCAGAATGGGCATAGACGTGGGTCCCGCCCCCACGGGACTGCCGGGAGGGTTAATATCTGTGCAACTCGGTAGGGTTTAGCGATATTGCCTGCATCCCAAATTCCCAGAGGGGAGCCGGGAAGCCACCATGGATCCTTCTGATGGAAATTGAGGGGGCCTCCCATGATTCCCTAGAGCAGCGCTGTCCAAAAGAAATGCGACACAGACCACGTGTGCAGTGTGAAGCGTTCTAGGAGCCATATGGAAAGAAAGAAGGGAGAGAAGGAGGGAGGAAGGAGTGATGTAAAAAAGAAAAAAGAAAAAGGTGAAATGAACTCTAATAATAAGTTGCGTTTAACCCAGAGTGTCATTTATTTGTCCAAAATGCCACCATTTCAACATATGATCAGTATGTTTCACGTGATTAATAGTCTATTTTACGTTCTTATTCTTGTACTCTGTCTTAGAAATTCAGTGTGTTTTACACTTACAGCCTTTCGTGGTTTGGACTAGCCACTGTTGCACGGCTCAGGCCTAGACCCTTGAGAGACTGGCAGTTTTTGACCCCCAGACCCCCCACCATGTGAGATTGGGGTCAGAGGAGCACTAAGAACTTAGAAACGACCCACCGAGCTTGTTATTTCTGAACTAGATGTAACTAGATGGTTCCTCTTACTTGTCAGTTCTGTGTAGGAGATTTCCATGAGTCTGCTTAATAAACGCCCACCACAGTCCCACAGGGTGACTCTGGTCACTATGCCCATTTTACAGATGGAAATACTGAGGCTCAGGGACACTCCGCCTGCCCACAGACTCCTAGCAAGGTTAGGCTGCAGAATCAACGCTCAGGAGGGTAGTGACGCTTCCCATCAAGAGAGAGGTGTTAATGGGGGCAAACCCTGCAGTTTGACGAAGAGAGAGCTCAGTATTACCATCTGTAAAGTGGGGCTATTGGGGCTCATGTTACCTGCCTCCAAATGAAGTCCGGTGGGATGGGGGCAGGTTTGTGTTAATATCCTGTGAGGGTCCCACCAGACTCAAGGTTGTCTATCGAGTGGTCGAGTGCAGGGACCACTCTGGGACCAGGTTCAAATCCGTGTGACCTTAGGCAAGTCACTTCACCTCTCTGTGCCGCAGCTGCATCATCTGTAAAACGGAGCTTTTCAAGTACAAACCTCGTAGGGTCACGTGAGGATTCAACGACATACCGTGGTGCCTGGCACATAGTAGGCACGTTATAAATGTCAGCCGCTTATTGCCTGCCCTGGGGAGCGGACAGGAGCCCAGAGGCTTGTGGGAAATCACGGAGGGAGCCCTGTGTTGGTTCTTGTCCCCACAGTGAACAAAAACGCCAACCCAGACCCACTGCCAAAAAAGGAGGAAGAGAAGAAGGAGGAGGAGGAAGACGACCCTGGGGAAGACGGCCCCAAGCCCATGCCCCCCTACAGCTCTATGTTTATCCTCTCTACAACCAACCCGTGAGTATGGCCTGTGGCCAGGGCAGGGGGCCCGGGGCTCCCACTGGGGCACTCGAAGTCAAGCCAGAGGGCAGGCCCAGATGGAGGGTAATGGGGAGAGTTGCTTCCCAGATCACGATTAGTCCCATAGCGGGTGTTTGAGCAGATGAGAAACGGATGCCCTCTTCCTAAGTCCTGTAAGAAAGAAATTTCTCATAAAGTACTGATTGGGGGGGGGCGGGAAGACCCCTTCCTGCCATCAGCTAGAAATCCTTGTCGTAAATATTCAACTCTACACGGTCTGTAATGTGAGAGGCACCCCTAAGACACGGCTGCCTTGTGCAGTGCGCAACCTGTACCGTCATACCTGGCGGCCCTGGTCCCTGAGCTCTGGCTCCTAACCTCTGCTCCACAAGGATTTGGATTCTAGGCAGATGGTCTCTGAGTTCCATAGCCCTTTGTCTTGGGCATCCTTGAGGAGGAAAGATTATTTAGGGGAGAGACTTCTCACATGCGTGTCACGGTGGTTAATGGAGGGTTGTGTTTTTCCGAAGGCTATTTCTTGAAACCCTGGTCCCTCAAAATGCTTCCTGACCAAGAAAACTCACGTCACATAAATTGGGCGGTAACTGCTTTCTGTAACCTGCCTCTTGAGACTCTTGAGTCTCACTCTGCGTGCTTCCTTTTTTATTTGGTTGAAACTATCTATTTTGTTAGGGAAACACTTACGTGGCACTTAGTGCCAGGCACGGTTGTGAGTGCTTTACAAACTGGAAAAAAAAAAAAAATTCTCATAATAACCCTATGGGATTGGTACTATGTGTATGCCCATTTAACAGATGAAGAAACTGAGGCCCAGAGAGGTGAAGTCACCTGTCCGAGTTCATACAGCAAGCAAGTGGGAGAGCCCAAACAGACTGACGCCAGCATCCCTGTTCTTAACCACTCAGCCCTGCTGCCCTTCACACAACTTTGTGACATATTTATTAATATTATTAGCTCCACTTAAGAGGTTAAGTACTTAAGTGTTATCCTAGTACGCCATCAAAGGCTCTCATAAGGCCCGCAATTAATCATTTCAGTAACTGATTTTCTGGAGCCCTTACTATGTGCCAGGCATATATTAACTCTTCGGAGCCTCACATTCTTGTAAGGTAGGCACCATCATTACGGCCATTTCACAGATAGGGCACTGAGGCACAGGGGATAAGTAACTTGCCTAAGGTCACTCAATTAATTAAAGAAAGAAAGAAAGAGAGAGAGAGAGAGAGAGAGAGAGAGAAAGAAAGAAAGAAAGAAAGAAAGAAAGAAAGAAAGAAATCTGTTTAACCCAGAATTTCCCAATTTTGTTTGACCATAGGGTATTTTATGCCTGTGACTATCTTCCCTGGCCGAGGGCCCCCCTGCCACCTTCTTGGGGCTCCATGAACCCCCGAGAGGGCCCCCAGGGGGAAGATCTTGACACTGGGTGGGGTATAGAACCTTGGGAGTCAGGGAGCTCAGGTGGTGGCAGGTGACAGAAGGAGATTACAGGAGGAAAGGGCTTGGGAGCCCACAGTCTGAGTGGACCCCTGCATACCCACCTGTCCCCACAGCCTTCGCCGCCTGTGCCACTACATCCTGAACCTGCGCTACTTTGAGATGTGCATCCTCATGGTCATTGCCATGAGCAGCATCGCCCTGGCGGCTGAGGATCCCGTGCAGCCCAACGCACCGCGAAACAACGTGAGTCCCGCTCCGCGGGCGCCCTCCTGGCCGGGCCGCTCTGCTACGGGCCACCTTCCCCTGCGTCCTCAACGCTGCCAGCCAGGCTGGAAGGAATGTCAGGGGTACCCCTGGGCACAGCCCTGGGCTCACCACCGCTTCCGGTGGGGCGGGGAAGCCCTGATTGGTCGCGTATGCTCTTGGGGGCGGGACGTCCCTCGAGGGAGTGGTGACTGTGCACCTGGTGGGGGAAAGGGGGCCGAGGGCAGGAGGGGCCGGAAGTTGCTGAAATCCCGGGCAGGGGGAGCGAGGCTGGCGTTAGGTGGGGGTGGCACCCTCTGCCTGGAACGTAGGGGTGCCCCACAGGTATCCCCTCAGCCGCCGGGCCTCACCCAACAGACTTCTTGGCTTTGATCTTGGCTTTGACACGAGTTTTGAAAGAAAGGACGCTGCTTATTTTTAATGCTTGTTTATTTTTAAGGGGAGAGAGAGAGAGAGCCAGTGGGGGAGGGACAGAGGGAGAGGGAGACACAGACCTCGAAGCCGGCTCCGGGCTCTGAGCCATCAGCACAGAGCCCGACGAGGGGCTGGAACCCAGGAACCGTGAGATCATGACGTGAGCCGGAGTCGGACGCTTAGCCGACTGAGCCACCCAGGAGCCGTGAAAGAAAGAACTCGTTTGATGCAGAAACACGGACTACACTTTCAGCTGTTTGGAGAGCTACAAGGCTCTCCTTTTAGGGGCGCAGGGTCTGCTAACGGTTCCTGATAACTGAGTGGTGGTTGTGTTCAGAGCACAAGCCCCGGCACTTGGCATGTAAGCTCTCCCAGGTATCCCCATTGGACAGATGGTGAAACTGAGGCTCGGGCAGGTTCAGTGACCTGGCCGAGATCACACGGCAGAATCCCAATGCTGCCTCCCCTGTCGATCCTTCTGCTTCCCTCAACCGTGTCCGTTTTTTGAGCACCTACTGTGTACATGGCTCCCCTTAAGTCCCGCCCAGCAAGAATGGGCGCGTGCCTGTGGTTGAGAGGGGAAAGTGAGGCACTGAGAAGTGAGGGCCTGGCAGATTCCACACCGGTGGCAGAACCTCCTTCCCCAGCTCCTTCCTGCCCACCCCCACCCCCCCATCGCTGCCCCCCTGCCCGGAGCCAGGGGCACATTTTCCGCTGGGAGCCAGGCCCTGCCGCCCTCGCTAAGTAGGTTAGGAGCCTGGTGAGGCTGGCAAGCCCCATAAATCAAGCCTGCCCGACAGCAGCTTACCTTGCACTTTCCCTTCCTTTGCAGGCCTGGCAGGGCCCCTGGGGACCCGAGGGGGGAGATGGAAGGAAATAATTAGAACACGGCTCCCGGAAGAAGCGAGCACCAGGGCAGGGCTGAGGCCGCGCTCTCTTCTCTACGGCCAGCTCTCCCCACCCCCGGGGACTGCAGGGAGCCAGGCCCGGGAGGGGGTGTCCCAGGAGCGGTCAGCAACCCCCCTGCAGACTCTAGGAGGTCAGAGAAGGCTCTGTCACTGGCGGGGGTACCGCTGCGGTTCCTGGACCTGGGGGAGCCCGGCGGGGCTCGGACCAGCCCCACGGGGCGTGTGCAAAGCCTTATCCCGGCCCCTGCCTGCTGCATCTTGCAATTGAAACTTCTCTCCTCGAAGCCCTCCCCTCTTCAAGGGCACTGTGGCCCCACACGGCCAGCTGATGCCCGGGGACCCCCCCCCGCCACGGGGCAGGAAGTGAAACAAAACCACCCCCCACACCGGGCACATCTCCTCAGTGCCCCCTTTCCCTCCCTCTGAAGTCAGGGTTCACATCCCGGGACGTCTGGAGACACATTTGGGTTGTCACGACTTGGGGTGGGCAGCGGGGCACTACTGGCATCCAGAGGGGCGCTCGGCCCCCTCAGGGGCACAGGGCAGCCCCCGCGAGGGGAATGCGCCAGCCCCAAGGGTCCACGCTGGATAACCCAACCCTAGCGGTAACCAGAAGGGACCTCCCTTCTGGAAGGAGCTTAGCTACTCTAGTTTTGCCACCGGCTTGGGCACCCTTAGGCGCTAGAGTTGGGTGTTGTTGCTCCTTTCTGACACGAAAACAGATGGAATAATTCTGTGCCTCTCTTCTGTCACCCAACCTCGTGCACCCCCCCGCTCCCCAGGCTTGTCAACCCTGGGGCCTGGAGACTCCTTTGGCCGACCTGGTGGGTATGACGCAGAGGCTCTCTGGGACTTTGATCTGCGTTTCCCTGGGATAAATGAGCCCGAGCACCGGCTTGGAGTAAACCGAGCCACAGGAAATTGTCATTTGCATAGGGCGAAGCATCGGCACATCCGAGAGAGTCAAACCTGATTTATTGGTCTCTCGGTTTCCTTGATTTCCTCTTGTCCGACTTAATTCGGTTCTCCAGAATTTTTTTTTTTTTTTGATAAGATTTTATTTTTGAGTAACCTCCACACGCAGCGTGGGAGCTCGAACTCACAGCCCCTCAGTTTTCCAGAAGTTGATTCCCCTGACCTCCTGCTCCTCCCCCACTCCCCTCATTCCTTTTTTCCTCTCTGCTTTTCTTTTCTTGTTTTAATTTTTTTAATGTTTATTTATTTTAAAAAAAAATTTTTTTAACGTTTATTTATTTTTGAGACAGAGAGAGACAGAGCATGAACGGGGGAGGGTCAGAGAGAGAGGGAGACACAGAATCCGAAGCCGGCTCCGGGCTCTGAGCTGTCAGCACAGGGGCCCGACGCGGGGCTCAAACTCACAGAGCGCGAGACTGTGACCTGAGCCGAAGTCAGCCGCTCAACCGACTGAGCCACCCAGGCGCCCCTAATGTTTATTTATTTTTGAAGGAGAGAGAGACAGGACACGAGCGGGGGAGGGACAGAGAGAGAGGGAGACACAGGCTCCGAAGCAGGCTCCGGGCTCCAAGCTGTCAGCACAGAGCCTGACCTAGGGCTCGAACTCACGAACCGTGAGATGGTGACCTGAGCCGAAGTTGGACGCTTAACTGACTGAGCCACCCAGGCACCCCCTCTCTGCTTTCCATTCATTGCTTTATTTAGCAATTAATGAGCAAATAGTATGTGCCACGCACAGAGCTAAAGGTCAAGGATTGACAGGGTAGGAGATGGTCCCTGCCTTCCCAGAGCTCACAGAGCGCCAGGCCTCTGGCCCTGCTGAGCCCTCCGCCCGGTGCACCTGAACTGCTCTCTCTGCACCCAGATCCTTCCAGCCCCTTGCACCTGCCACCCCCCCTCCCCCCACTCAGGGAGCCAGCCATCCTGGCCACTCTGGGCCCTGATGGCCCTTCAAGCCCCACGCTTAACGGGAACGTGAGGTGTGACCACACAGATCCCCAGGACCCTTCCAGCTACTCATGCATTCATTCCGCAAACATTTCTTGAGTGCCAACTGTATGCTTGAGCCTGTGTCATGAGCTGGAGACACTACAGGCATAGCCAAACGTCCCTGGCCGTGTGGGGCTGGCCTCAGGTCAGGAACGTGGACGATGAGGTTACTGATGACTATAACAAATTACAACAAATCGTTCGCAGGGATGGGTGGTTGGTCTGGTGAGGAAAATTGCGAGCGCCAGGAAGAAGCCATAAAGAGGGAATCAGGCAGGACATGGGGAAGAACATTCCAGGCAGAGGTAACCACCTGTACAAAGGCCCTGCGGTGAAGACGCCCAGAGTGACGGGTGTAGAGTGAACAAGGGACAGTGAGTGGAGGTGAAGGCATAGAGGTGACCAGGCAGATCGTTCGGGGCCTCGGGGGCCATCAGGAGGACTTTGGCTCTTCCCTCAAGTGAGATCGGAGCCGTAGAGGATTCTAGGGCAGAGAAGGACCCTAACCGGACTCCGGTGCTCACGGGCGCCCTCTGGTGGTGGTGCTCAGTGAATATCAGCCCTTCCAACGTGCACTTGCTGTGTCAGCATAACCACATCCTCCTGCCAAGGCCACACCAGAGCCGTGCTATGGCATGGCCTGGAGAGGGGCCAGGCTGCAGGCCGTCGCTCAGCCAGGTGGAGACCACCCAGCCCTGGCCCCGCACGAGGGAGTGGGGGGAGGGAGGGGTGCGGGGAGAATCCCCCCACCATGGTGAAGATGTGGCCGCAGATCTGCTGGGGGAGACCACGGTGGTGAGTTTGACCCCCCCCCCCCCCAGTGTCTGGCTTAGAAGGCCGGTCATGTTTAGGACTTCTCACCTAGGAGACCCAGCAGGTCAAGGGCGTGGGGAGGTCAGACCGGTCGCCAGCAGGGTTACAGTCCTCCCTGAACGTCCCTAAGATCACCTTTCCTTTATATTGAGCTTTGGGCAAATTAAAAAAAAAAAAAAAAAAGGCGCCCTTCCCTTGGGTAAGCAAACCACCCTGAGTGGTTTTGCTAGGACTTTTCTGCCATCTGCTGGACAGTTTCATACACAACGTACTAATCTGCACTATGAGACGGGGTGGGAGGGGCCGTTGTACAGTGCCCACCCTGCCCAACTGTATGTGGCAGCCGTGTTTCCCCCTCTGCTTGGAGAGTCTGTTCCTTGGGGACTTTGCTGGAGGCCACACACTCCAGTGGGCCTTTACTAGGTTCCTGGGGACTCTGCTGGAGCAAGCCAGTGATCTGCTGCCCCTTTGCTTTGATCCCCTACAGGTGCTACGGTATTTTGACTACGTTTTTACAGGCGTCTTTACCTTTGAGATGGTGATCAAGGTGAGTGCTGAGAGAGCCAAGATCCAAGGGGAACTTCACTCTCAAGAATGCCACCCTGGCTGGCGCAGGTGGCTTCCCCGGGGGGATTAGAAACGCTTGGTGTGTTGGAGCAGCGGTGAGAACTGGAAGGAGTGAGTGAGGAGAGTGGAGAACCCAGGGTGGAGAGATGAGAGCAGGGAGGTGACAGGGACAGATCCGGCGGGGCCTTGTGGGCCACGGGGAGAACTTTGACCTTTACCCCAAGTGAGGTGGGAGCCATGGAGGGCTCTGGGCAGAGGAGGAACTTGGCTCCTGCCCATGCCAGGGGCACCCTCTGGCCTCGCTGGGGAGGATGCGCTTGAGGGAGGGGCGGGGCGGGTGGGAGCTGAGCTAGGAGCAGGCGATTGTACTGGGCCGGGCAGAGGGTGGTGGGGGGCAGGCCAGGGTGGTGGAGAAGGTGGGCAGGTTCTTGGCAGGCTTCCTGGTGAATTCCACGTGGGGGAATGAGACAAAGAGGAGTGAAGGGGGGCATCGAGGTTTGGACCTGAGAACCAGCAGGCTAGAACTGCCCTTCGTGAGATGGGGAGGTCCACTGGGCTCCCCTCCGCCTGTCCCCTCCTGGTGCCCTTCCCCCCAGAGACTGGAAGGGTGGGGACTGCTCCCCCAAGTGGGACGAGGGACCCGAGCACCGTCTCTTCTCACCCCTAGATGATCGACCTGGGGCTCGTCCTGCACCAGGGTGCCTACTTCCGCGACCTCTGGAACATTCTCGACTTCATAGTGGTCAGTGGGGCCCTGGTGGCCTTTGCCTTCACGTAAGTCTCCTCCTGAGGTTTCCACTTGCCTCTCTGTGCCCCGCCCCCGGCCGGGGGCTGCCTGTTGGACCAGGGAACGTATTCTCAGGGCGTAGAGACGGGAGAGTGGGTTCTGGGAGGTGGGGGGGGGGGGGGCATCCGCATGCTACGCCAGGAAGAGCTTCGACTGGCTTTTGCATGACGTCCCCTGTGGAGGAAGGAAGAGAAGGGACCCCACCTTCTACCTCCTCGCGCAGCCACGTCACTGGCCCCTCGCTCTGCTGCCTTCAGTAGAATAGCCCCGCCGGGACATTTCATCTTCCCTCTGCTCTACAAGCTCCACCCCAACCGCTGTCTCTTTGAGACCCCCTGAAAAGAAAATCAGGAAACGAATGTGCATGAGAATTCGGACCCCCCCCCCACCCTGTGTCTGCAGGCTCAGTAGTTGTGGACCTGGTGACTCCCCTTGTGTGTCCTTCACGTGTCCCGGCAGGTCCTAAGACTCTCTGCCCTCTGAAAGGCCATGCATCATTGTGCAACTCCGAGATGGCCCCTGGGTCGTGGGTAGCCATCCCAGAATGGCACCCAAGGGCCGGGCAGCCATTCTCTCCAAGATGGCACCCAAATTGTGGGGACCCATTCCAAGATGGCTCCTGAGCTCTGGGAAGCATTTCAAGGTGGTACCCAAGGGCTGAGCACCCGCGAGGTCTTAGGGCCCCGAGAGCGAACTCGGCAGTGCGTTCCTTAAGTTCTAGACATTTGGGGCAGGTTGAGGAGACCTAGCCGGCCCTTCACCCCCAAGTCTTCTTGGCGGACCCTGTGTGTGCCCACCGCAGTGGATCAATCCCAGAAAGGAAAGTCTCAGAGGGGTTCCCACCCGCCTCACCCCCACAGTGAGAAATCAGAGGCCTCCCTCGTGCCTCTGCTCCCTCGCGTCCTTCTCACGGGGTCCTTGAATGGCCCCCCAACCCAATAGTGAAGACTCCGTTTGTCAGGAGGCCAGAGCGGTGGCTCCTTTCCAATTTAAGGACCAAAGCGGGTCACGCTCGCATTCTCCCCTGGGGACACGATACGGTCAAGTTGTGTCAGAACAGCAAGAAAGTTCCAGGGTTCCAGATGCCTCCATCCGGTGGAGCCCTACGACGAGGGTCCCGGGGCTGATTGTATTTCTGGCTCTGGCCAGACTTCCCACCCCCTTTCCCCTTTTCCTTCTGCTCTCTTTTCCTCTTTCTAGGTTTGCTCGTCTTCCACCTCGTCTCCTCTCTCTCTCCTTCTTCCTCACTCCCTCCGCCTCCCCCCCTCCCTTTTTTAAATGATTATTTCAGTATTAGAGCAGTCGAAGAGATTTTGTAAAAATCCAAAGTGTGGCTACGTTATTAAAACGGTCGACACTTTTAAAAAGTGAAATAAGTAAAATGCACAGCGAATGAGGGGAGAAAGATGGCCACAAATAAGACAGGGAATCGATGGCCTTCATATGTAAAAAGCAGTTACAAATCACTAAGAAACCTGAAACTCAGTAGATACGTGGGCAAGCGAAGGGATATAAACAGAAATTTTGCAGAATGCTGACAACTAGTAAAAATGAAGAAAATTTCGCCTCCTTGGAATTTGGAGAAATATAAAATACAAACGATACAATTTTTTTCCTATCAAGATAGCACCAGTTTTCTTCAAAGAAAAAGATTTTTAGGGGCGCCTGGGTGGCTCAGTCGGTTAAGTGTCCGACTTCAGCTCAGGTCATGATCTTGTGGTCCATGAGTCCAAGCCCCGCGTCGGGCTCTGTGCTGACAGCTCGGAGCCTGGAGCCTGCTTCGGATTCTGTGTCCCCCCCCCCCCCCCCGGCCCTCCCGCACTCGTGCTCTGTCTCACTCTCTCAAAAATAAATGTTAAAAAAAAATTTTTTTTAAAGATCTTTGAAGTATATATGAGAAGGTAACGAAATACAGTCGTCCCTCCCAGTGTCAGCTATTTGAGCGATTCCTCCAAGGTGGCTGGAGGGCCCCACACTAGGTCCAGGGAAAATTTCAACTCAGAAGAGCCAAAACGTCTTACCTCCCTCAGGCTAGAATGAATCTGTCCCCCCCCCACCCCCCCCCACCCCCCGCCGAGATAACCTACCTGTGTCTCCACCCCTGTCTGTCTCTGTTTTCTGTCTTGGGTCCCCTGCCCTGCCCTGCTTCTGTGTCTTTCTTTCCCTTTCCCCTTTTTCCTCTTCCTTCTGACTTGCCTCCCTGGCTCTTTCCCCTTCCGTTTCTCTCCCTCCCTCCCTCCCTCTTTCTGTGCGCCTCTCTCCTTCCCCCCCCCCCATTTTCTCTTCTCTGTTTATCACTTTCTGTGTCTCTCTGTTTCTCTTTGCCCACCCAGCCCATTCAGCATGTGTGATGTGTCTCCTCTGTCCTTCCGTCTCGTTCATATTCTCTCTCTCCCTCCCTGTGCCTCTCTCTCTCCCTCTCACTCTCTCTCCCCCTCCCCAGGCCCTGGCCCTTATCTTCCGGTGACGGTGACGTGGGCCTGACCATCCACGTAACCTGGGCTGTGTGGCCTTGAGAAGGCAGACCCTTCGCCATACGCTCGGGCATCAGGAGACCCGATCCCCACTATACTCGGAGCAGCGGTGGTCTTTGTGACAAGGGAGGGCAAGTTTGGGCGGGTGCCTCTTCCATACTTCCTTGAGCCCTTCAGGGTGAGGTCTTTCCAACAGTCCCCAAGTCTCCTAGGGCTCAGGAGGTGACAGGGACAGGGACAGGGGTGAGCACCTGTCGGCCACATCCCCCTGCCCACACACAACCACCGCTTGGCCAGCTGTGCCCTGGGTGGTGAATTTTGCCCTCCGCGGCCACCACTGGGTGTAGAACAGAAAAAGTGGCTACTGACGCGTCAGCTCACCCTTGACCTTGGCGCTTTCCTCCCAGACCTCTGTCCGCAGCAAATGCTTCAGTGCTGAAGGAGCCTCCCCCTCCCTCCCCCCCCATTCCCCCGCCCCACCTCCACCCCCCAGTTTGGCCTCACAGTTTGGGGAAGGGGTAGCCTCCGAAAGACCGGGGGCTTTCAACCATAGGACGGACTTTGGCCATAAAGAGCTGGTAATTCACAATATTGCTGTTTCTAGGATCCCCGAAGCTACAATTAGTCTCTGCAGTCTGCAAAATCAAAATTATTTTTTCCACCAAAAATCAATCCGCAGAGTGGATTCTTTGTGTTGCAAAAGAATCTGCTGGAGGGAGCTGATTTTTGTTTTGAATTTTCATTTTAAATATGAAGTTATCCAAGGGCATTCGAAACGAGCCTCCAACTCACAGAAATCTGGCAGCACGTTTGTAGCGAATCTTTTCAGCTGCTTCTGCGAAGTTGCTTCAGGCACAAAGCCAGCCAGCCCGTGACCTTGAAAAATCCCTGTTTTGAATGTTTGGCTTCTTGTTTTGGGTTTTGGTGGGTTTTTTTAATCCCTATGCAAGGAAAAGGTCCAGACTGGGATTTAAGGGCATCCTATGAGCCTGGATGGGCTCGCAGATCTCACAGGAGCTGGGGGATGTGAGATTTTGCCAGTGGGATCCTGACAAGGGCCGGCAACTCTCGCAGGGTTTTGGAAGAGCTGACCGTCACAGGAGCACCTGTCTATGGTGGCCATAGGGGTGGGAGAGGCGGACCCTCGGGCCCCTGCCACACCCTCCCTACCTTGCCGCAGACACTCCATCGGGTGCCGCCATCTCTCTTTCAAGGCCGGGCTGCAGGCCTGGTGCAACTGGCCAAGCACCTTGATCAAGCCGCTCCTGCATGCCCGGGGCTAATCCGCCAAAAAGCCAGACAAGGAGCCCCCAGGCTGCTGCTTTCCTCCCCGGAAACGTTTCAGAATCCTCCTCCTGGCTGCAGGGTTCTGGCCTCTTGCCTGAGAAAGTCCCTGTAAGGACTTTGCTTATGGCCTTCCCTTGTTACTACATGGATGTCAACGTTGGCAGACGTGGGGGTCTTAGCCTGAGTGCCCAACCCCAGAGTCCTCTGCTTCCCTTTCTCCCTGGTCCTTTACCTCAATTTATCTGCCCTGTGCCATCTTCTCATAGACAAGGCTGAGAACCCCAAACAGGTGTTAGAGTAGTCTCATTGCTTTAGAAAGAGGTTCCTGGAAGCCTGTCCGGTTTGTGTCCAGTGTGCAGGTCCCTTAGCCTGCTCCGTGCCTCGGTTTCCCCATAAAATAGAAAACCCCTCACCACCGCCTCCTGTGGGAAGCTGTCTCGTGATCCCCATTCTGTAGATGAGGAAATTGAGGCCCAGAGGGCGTGTGGAGGGAAGCGAGTCTGGCACGATGGCTGCCGTGGGCCTCGGCTGTCAGACTCAGGGCTGCTGCCCGCGTCCCAGCCCTGAACCTGGAAGCTTCCACCAGTGAGCCTGATGGCACTTGACGGCCTAGCCAGCCTGGGTTCCTCGAGAGTCGGGGGAAGGGGACACGAGCCTGCTCGGAATCTTGCTGTTCTGGCCTTTTGGGGTGGAGGCAAGGATTCTGCCTCAGCGCTGTGATTGTGGCCCCGTCTCGGATGTGGGAGAACGATCCCTGTGGTCCTCCAAGGGATGTGTCGAAGCTCTGCTGACGGTCTCCACCCCTCCTGCATCTCACCCAGATCTGTGTGTGTGTGTGTGTGTGCGTCCTGTTCCTTCTACGGACTGCGTGCCGTGTCCACGTGACCGCCATTAACACAGCATCTCATGAGCCATCACACATGATATCATGCTCTGTGCCCATGCATCGGGGCGTCCACCTGACACTTCTCAGCAGCTGGCGGATCACGATCCTGCCCTCACTGCCAAGAGTCCATCTGGCGCCGCCCCTCCTCCCTCAGGGCAGGCCGGCACAGCTGGCAGAGCGCCTTGATCAAGCCACTCCTGCAGGCTCGGGAGCCAAACTGCCGGGAAGCCAAAGAAGGAGCCCTCAGGCTGCCACCTTTCTTATCCTACCCTCAAAACAGCCCCTGCACCGAAGGCATTATTTTTCTTGTGTGCACTAAAACGGAGAGAAGATTTGAGCCCGAGATACACGAACCGGGGCTTGAATCTCGCTGGGTGACCTTGGGCAGGTCGCTCCCCCGCTCTGGGCCTCAGCTTCCTCATCTGGAAAACAGACATAACGGTGCCACCTTCCCACAGGCACGGGGACCTTCAGAAGACTCCCAGGTTACACCTGAAGTCAGCGGGTTAGGCAGGAGTCACTGTCCTTGAAAGATCTGTCAGCTGTCCACGAAGGAGAAGCGACACGATTCTATGTGCGCAGCGATTCCTAGATACGCTGAGCTTTGAGAACCCCTGAGATAGAATAAAAAGGGGGGCGGGGGAGGAAAAACCCCATCGGGAATATTTGTAGGCATTTAAGCCGTTCTGTTGTTAGAAACACCACCAACTTCGAGAGGGGCAGCGGGAGGGGGATCCTGGACAGTGCTCGCCCGGCGGCGAGGCTTCCATTCGCTGACGCAGTCGGGTCTCTCGGCCTCGACCTCCCGCCATGGTCGGAGGGTCCTACCGAGGCCAAGCCTGAGGCCAAAGAGGAGTTGTGCGAAGGTGGCTTCGTCTAGGCTCGCGTTTTCTCGGGACTCCTGAGAGCCGGCTCTAACCACAGCCCACATCAGAACCCTCCACTGACCTCCCTGTCCCTCGTCACGTAGGGGGTCCAGGCAAGGCCGTGGCTATTGTGTGTCAAGCACCAGAATCCCCCGGGTCTGTTTTGCAGATGAGGACGGTCCTTAGAGGCAGAGCTGGGGTCCAAACCCTGGTGCTCCCGACTCCAAAGCTCCCAACTGGCAAGCCGTTCTAAAACCTCCCAGCCCCGGGATCTCTGGAGGAAAGGGCTTTCTTTCTCCAGCTCTTGGCAGTGACCTTCAGGGGCGCATTCGCCTTCGGCAGTTGATGACTCTCTGGCTGTCCAGCTACTTGGAAATTTGGCTTTCTCGGTGCGGTTGGGCAGTGCTGGGAGCCTGCCGAGGGCAGGGGACCGAACAGGGGCTTCCAGATGGAAGGATGGACGTCGGCCAGAGCCGCAAGCCTGAGGCTGCCGCCCCCGCCCAACCCAGTGCCCGGGTGGGGCAGGGGGCGCTCAGGTGCGCGTGCGTGTATGTGTGTGCTCTGTGTTCTCTCTTCTGAGGCCGCTTACGATCTGTCTCTCCCACCAACGCCACCTCACCAGGAGCAGTACACGGTAAAGTTCTCTCTCTGTCTCTCTCTCTCTCTGTCTCTCTCTCTCTCATTTCGTCTCTCGTTCTCCGTGCTCTGGTGCAGCCACGTTGGTTCTGGGCCTCTTTCCATGGCCTCGTGTCCTTGCTGCTGTCCTGTTTTTTGCAGTGACCAGAGCCCCCCCTCGGTCTCTCCCCAGGGAGGGGAGCCCTCAGGGGTCTTGGCAACTGCTTCCCATTGCAACCCACCATTAGTCTGGTTCTTGGCAGAGATTAGAAGGGACCTGAGGGAGGGGGGGCAGACAAGCACGGGGAGGTGATTCCCGAAGGAGTAAGCGTGTCCAGACCCCGAGATGAGAGAAGGGTGGGAGAAGGGAGAACGAACATCTACACTCTCAGCAAAGTGGTTCGAAAAGCGGGTGGTTTTCTGTGAGAATGCCTTGATCAAGCCACTCCTGCAGGCTCAGGATCCAACCCGCCAGGAACACTCCTCAGTGCCTCTGTAAACAAGATTGTTTCTCAGCCTGGCCAGAGGGCACACAGCGCCTTCTGGGAGAGAGGGCCCCCTGATGGCCGGGGAGTCACTTTCCGAGGAGTGGATCTGCCCACGGGAGTCCTGCTTCCAAATGTCAGGCCTTCGGCACTTCGGGATTTTAGCCGGTCCCGCTCACGACCTAGATGCCCCCTTGCTTGATGTTATAGTACGGAGACTTCCGCTCTTCCCAAAGCAAAAGGCCTGAAAGACACTTGGGGAAGAAATAGCCGTTTCCCCGTGTGATCCAAATTGTGTCCCTGTCCTGCTTCAGATTATCTCAGTGGCTCTCTTGACGTGCATCTCGTATTTCAGGGGCACGGCCTTGAGATAACGGTGACTTTGGGTTTCAAAAGGGAAGAACGTGTTCCAGAGGAATCCTGGAGCATGGCTGTGCCCCGCAGGGTTAAGTTCAGTTCCTGCTCTTTGTTCCCTGAAAAATGAAGAGAAAAGAGATCTTTAAAAAAAGGGGGGGGGGGTTTGTATCCAGATACACCGTGGGAGGGGTCTCTGGGAGTTTTACACCTGACCCACGAGGTGACTCTGGGGAGATGTTCGCTAGGAGACCCTCAAAGAACTCTGATGTGGATCCGTTCACGTGTGTCCTGAGATCGCACGCCAGGCACACGGCGGGAGCTGGGACAAGAACCAAGATCAAAGGGAAAATGAACCGTCGAAGAAGAGGTCACAGTTTAAGCCTTTGAGAAGTTCTCTCTCTAAAGCCAGAAGCCAAAGACGAAGCAAAGATGATTCTGGAACAGCAGTAGGGTCTGGTAGCACCCGCAGGCAAATCAGGGGAGGCTGTCGGCTAAAGGGGCCACTTAACTTGGCTGCGAAGGCTGCATAGTCCTGGGAACGGACAGGTGGCAGAAGGGCATTTCTAGCAGCAGGGACAGTAGGCGCAAAAACAGACAGAGGCAAAGGGTCTGGCTGGGGCTTGGGGTGTGTAGCAGTCGATGGGAATGCAAAGGCAAGGTAAGTTGGGCTAGGTTTTGAAGAGCCTTGAATGCCGAGCCAAAAGCTTGCAGTTCTAGGCATTCAGATTTCTCCAGAAGGATTGTGAGAAGGAGAGTGACATGGTCGTTGGCTTTGAACCACCGTGTGCGGAACAGGTGCAAGGACAGGGAGACAGGGAGCGGGTGGGGGGGGGGGGGAGCTGGGAAATGGGTAGTGGGACTCCGGCACAAGACGATGGCCAGGGACGATGATGGAGAGGTCAGGAGGGTGACCCACTGGGGATGGAGGACAGACAGCTGAACGGGACCCGGGTTTCTGGCTTGGGCGACTGGCGGGTGGTGAGTTCTATTAACCGCAGGCCTCTGATGGCCGCACCCAATGCCCTCCTTTTGGGGGACCTGAATCGTGGTTGGCTAAGGGTATCACGGCCTCTGCAGGGGCTGTACGGCTAGGGCCCCGGTCCAGCAGACCGTGCACTGAACCCCGTAGAAAAGATGGGTTAAGAGAGAGACCCTGGAAGAATGAGGCCAGAGACCCTGGCAGAGGTTCAACGTCAGCCTCTGACGTCCCAGTTCTTTGCTTTCGCGCGGGCTCGGGGAATATTGAGGGCGGGCCACGTTAACGCGTTCCTGGATCCTGTTGGGAGGGGAGGCAGGGAATCCTGCTCTCCGGCACCAATGAGAGCCCACAGGTGCCACCAGCCGCCCCATGCTGGGTCTGAGGGCCACCCCATGCAGTTACACAGGCCCGGCCAAGTGGTGGAGGGCCCTTAACAAGTCCTGAGACCGGGACCACAGAAGGCCGTCTGCTGGCTACCTCTTGAGCCCAAACACAGCAGGGGTGCTCACCACTCTTCCCCAGCAAGGGCAGGCCGGTGCCAGGCTCACCCCAGACTCCTGGGCCTGAGAGGGCAGGGTCACGTGGAGTTGTGGGCCACCCCCCACCCAGACTGACTTCTGCTTCCTCTTTTCCCCTCTCCGTACCCTAACGTCCCTCCACAGTGGCAACAGCAAAGGAAAGGACATCAACACAATTAAGTCCCTCCGAGTCCTCCGGGTGCTACGACCTCTTAAAACCATCAAGCGGTTGCCAAAGCTCAAGGTGAGATTGGGGCAGGTGGGAGGCCCGTCAGGGTTGCTGCCGTGTACAGTTGGGCAGGTTGAGCACTGCTCAAGGACACGACACTGAAAGGGGTGCTGGTAACATCACATCCATCGTAGATGGATGTATTTATTATTACAGCTTTCCAGCAGATGGCAGTAAAGTACGTTGACCTGACAGAATCTGTGTATTATGACAATTTTCCATTAGATGAAGCGTCTTGAGGTCAGGATCCCCTTTCCTAATTCCCACGAAGCTGTCGTATGGATAACAGTCGGGCACAACCCTAATGTGGGAAGCAAGAAACTAGGTTTCTGGTCCCACGTAGCTTTTGACTTTTCGCCTACCAGTTCTAGGTTCGAGTATCTCCTGTTCCTCAGCAGTGTGAACCAGTAGTTCCCGGAGCTTGTCATTCAGGAGAAAAGAAAAGGAGATGAAACCTAGTCATTCAAACGCATCTTTCCAATTGGTGTTCCACCTGAGGACCACCTGTATCCTCTCTTCATGTTTATTTCATTGATCACTTTTTTAAATTTCAGTGAACATATTTTTTTTTTAATTTTTTTTTTCAACGTTTATTTATTTTTGGGACAGAGAGAGACAGAGCATGAACGGGGGAGGGGCAGAGAGAGAGGGAGACACAGAATCGGAAACAGGCTCCAGGCTCTGAGCCATCAGCCCAGAGCCCGACGCGGGGCTCGAACTCACGGACCGTGAGATCGTGACCTGAGCTGAAGTCGGACGCTTAACCGACTGCGCCACCCAGGCGCCCCTGTGAACGTATTTTAAAAAGAAATTCCGCGTCAAGGTTCTCAAGCGGGAAGAGCAGAAAGAACCCAACAGAAGATAAAACTACACATGTTCCCAAAAGACAAGATACTGTTCTTAAAATCTAGCCTAAGAGGGGTGCCTGGGTGGCTCAGTCGGCTAAGCATCCGACTCTTGATCTCAGCTCAGGTCACACATGATCTCGCAGTTCGTGGCACTGAGCCCCGCATCAGGCTCTGCGCTGACCTTGTGGAGCCTGCTCGGGATTCTTTCTCTCTCCCTCTCTCTGCCCCTCCCCTGCTCGCGCAGGCACGCTCTCTCAAAATAAATAAATAAGATCAGGCCAAAAAGATTGCCTGGAAAGGACTTTGAACGCGGGCTGAAAAGGAAAAGTATCAGGGTTAGGTGTTAACAGTAGCAATTAAGCATGATCTTCTGGCTCGCTCAAGAGGATTGAAGACGAGGGAAGTGATTAAGTTCGTTGCCGTGCGATTCACCACTATTTAGTGTCGGGCTCCTGCAGGCCCTAAAGAAATGCCCCCTGTCACCAGGACTTTGGCACTATCGCTAGCCAATAGGTGGCCGCCCTTTGGACATGAAAGCTTGCTTGCATTGAAATACGGAGAGGCCCAGCAGTATTCAGTTCTGGGGTTCTTCACCCTTTCCTGGGTCACGGCCCCCTTTAAGAGCCCCCATGAGGGGCACCTGGGTGGCTCAGTCAGCTAAGCGTCCGACTTCAGCTCAGGTCATGATCTCAGGGTTCGTGGGTTCAAGCCCTGCGTCCAGCTCTGTGCTGACAGCTCGGAGCCCGGAGCCCTCTTCGGATTCTGTGTCTCCCACGCTCTCTGCCCCTCCCCCGCTCTCACTCTGTCTCTCTCCCTCTGAAAAATAATATTTAATTAATTAATCAAATTAGATAAAACATAAATAAATAAAAGCCCCCAGGAAAGCTATGCACGCTCTCCCTTGGGGAAAGCTGCCAAAGCCAGCCTGTAGTTCCAGTAGGTTCGAGGACCCTTGTCCGCTTGTGGTTAGGACCCGCTGCGGTTAGAAGCAGAACGGGGTGGGAGACATTCCGGGCCTGGACCCCTGCCTTCTTGGGCAGATGGTGAGAGGGTTCCATGTCACCCAGGGCAGGATCTCCCGGGCACGTGAAGTCGGCTCTCACCGGCAGAGCGCCCCCTACTGCTCAGCGGTCCAAAGGGCGTGAGAGCGCAGCTCCAGGGGATGGGAAAAGGGGCCACGAGTGAAGCAGGGACACAGAATTAACAGGAAATTCCTTGTCTGCCCGTTCCTCCTGCCCTGAAGAGCTGTGAGCTTGTCTTAGGCTCAGAGAAGCCGCCCCGTTTCCCCGGAGTTGAAAACGGCGGGGGCGGGGATTAGATGCACGGAAAGCCAGGAGTGAGTGCAGCCCCAGCACCTACCTCCCAGAGCCGCGGGACCTTAACCGCGTGACTGGGCGTGAGGCCTGGTCGGTGAAATGGAACGATCGTGGGCTGCTGGAGGCAACTGACCGGGCAGGCCCCCAGCCCCTCACGCGCGCTCTCCCCTCCACCCCACCCCACCCCGTCCCCCCAGGCCGTGTTCGACTGCGTGGTGAACTCGCTCAAGAACGTCTTCAACATCCTCATCGTCTACATGCTGTTCATGTTCATCTTCGCCGTGGTGGCCGTGCAGCTGTTCAAGGGGAAGTTCTTCCACTGCACGGACGAATCCAAGGAGTTTGAGAAAGACTGTCGGTGGGTCTCCGCTCTCCTCGGTGCCCCCACCGAGGGGCTGGCGGGAGTGGGGCGGGGGGGGGGGGGGGGGGGGGGGGGCGGCCGGAAGCACGAGCCACCGGGCTTGGCGACTGGAGTGTTGGGCTCCGTAAGTGAGTCAGGGGCCGCCCGCTGGGGTCTGGAGTAGGGAGGACAAGCGTCGGGGTTGGAGCTCTAGGTAGGATGCGCCCTAAGCTGGCTGCTTAACTCTTCATTCAGTCGCCACGTGGGATCGACCTGGGGGTTATTGACACGCGTCCTAGTTCCCTTGTTTGAAAACCTTTACGGGCAGATGTGTTTCAAAATTCAGAATAGTTTGCAGTTGTTTGAGAAAAATCGTGTACCGCGTGTTCCACGCAGGACGTGACTCCCTTCGCTGGGTCTAAGGCTTCCCTGTAATCAAACTTTGGGGGGGGGGGGGGGGGGGGGGCTGGGAGTCACGTGACTTTGCAGCAAATGGGACGAAAAGCAAGTATAAAGGGCTTCAGGTCCAGGGGGTCAGGTTTTGTCGCCAAACGAATTAGATCAGAGGTGGACGGACTTTGTCCGCCAAGGGCCAGATGGCGCGTCACTTCTGCCTTTATGGAGTCCATGGTCTCAGCTGCAGCTCCCATCGTGACACGGGGCAGCCAAGGGCGCCTGGGTGGCTCAGTCGATTAAGCGTCCAACTTCAGCTGGGGTCGTGATCTCACGGTTTGTAGGTTCAAGTCCCGCGTCAGGCTCTGTGCTGACAGCTCGGAGCCTGGAGCCTTGTTTCAGATTCTGTGTCTCCCTCTCTCTCTGCCCCTCTCCCACTCACACTCTGTCTCTGCCCCCCCTGCCCCCCGCTGTCTCTCTAAAAAATAAATACACATTAAAAAAATGACACAGTAGCCAGACAACACATAAACAAAGGTTCCAATAAAATTTTATTTCTATATTTTTTATTTCTTTATTTTTTAGTAATCTCTACACCCAATGTGGGGTTTGAACTCACTCACAGCCCTGAGATAAGAGTCGCATGCTCTTCCGTCTGGGCCAGCCAGGCTCCCCTAAAATTTTATTTCTAGAAACGAAAACTTGAATGTCGGTGTAAGTTTCATCTGTCACGAATGCATTCTTTCGATTTGCTTTCAACCACTTGGAAACGCAGAAAACCGTTCCTAGTTTGTGGGCCGTACAGAAACAGGTGCAGATTCGGTCTGCAAGCCATAACGTTCACCCTCTGAGTTAAGAGGAAAATATTTGGTTTTCAGAACTTTCTAGACTTTGGAGTTGTGGACGAGAACTTGCGGGCCTGGAGTCCCGCCCCGCCTGTCTTTGGATCATCTTCATGATGGAAATTCTTTTTTAATTTTTTGTATGTTTATTTATTTCTGAGAGACAGGGAGGGTGGAGGAGGAGTAAAGAGAGGGAGACTTGGAAACCAATTTGACAATAAATTTCATATATTGAAAAAATAAATAAATAATAAATAAATAAATAAATAAATAAATAAATAAATAAATAAATAAAAATTTTAAAAAAAGAGAGAGGGAGACAGAGGAGCTGGGTGAAGCAGGCTCTGCATTGAGAGCAGAGAGCCCGACGCGGGGCTCAAACTCATGAACCGCGAGATCATGACCTGAGCTGAAGTCAGACGCTTGACTGACTGAGCCACCCGGGCGCCCCCTCATGATGGAAATCGCTAGGCCCTTACCAACGTGCCCAGTACATGCTGTCGCCGTGTAAAATGTTACGGGCAGCCTGTCGTTATCTCGGAGGCTGTTTTCCTGACGTTGGAAGGACTCCATTCGGCCACGGGTCCGGGGCTAAGCCTTGCATCGCTGCCCTAAAAAGGAGCAGCCCCCGTCCCCCTCGGCCTGATGGACCCAGAAAAGTTCCTGTCTCTCTCCCTGCTCTCAGCGACCCCCCCAAGCCTGAGGCTCCCCCCCCCCCCCCCCCCGCAGGACTGGAAGTTTTCACGTTGGAAGACAGTGCTGGGTCCTGAGTCAGCTCTCCCGCTGGGAGCAGGGGCCGTGGCCTCATGTGACGACCTCCGAGGGGGTGCGCACGTCCATCAGAGAGCCGCACGGGGGGCTTCCACTCCCTGGGCTGAGGGATGCCGTGTGGGCTGGTGGGCCTCCTCGTCCTCTGACCTCTGGTCACCAGAGATGAGGCTCCCCTTCCTCCGTTGAGTAACGGCCCCTGTTCTCTGCATCAGCGGCAAGTACCTCCTGTACGAGAAGAACGAGGTGAAGGCCCGGGACAGACAGTGGAAGAAGTATGAGTTCCACTATGACAACGTGCTCTGGGCTCTGTTGACTCTCTTCACCGTGTCCACGGGAGAAGGCTGGCCGCAGTAAGTGGCCCACCAGACAGCGCCACGGGGGAGCCGGGGGCCCCCGGGGAGCAGGATGGGGAAGGGTCTGAGAGCCCAGCGCTGAGAAAGGCCTGGACCAGGAGGGGTTTGCTCCCGGCTTCCCGAGGTGGAGACCCCGCTGGGTGCCCGAGGGGCCCCGTCACCGGAACAGCAGCCTGGGCTCGTTTGGGGCCGAAACGCAGGCCTCCCTCCGTGCAGTTCGCCGAACCCTAAGAGTCAGGGCCCCGCACCCTCCCAGATGGGGTGCGCTTTCTAGTTTGCAGAAGGGCTCCGTGGACGCAGGCAGTCATGTCCTCTTAACCCTTTCTGTGCTGGTGAGCACAGATCTCCAAGGACAAGGCCTGGACGTGGCATTTTCCAAGTCCCTTTGACCACGGGACCGTTCCTCGCCCAGACAGGGCCAGTCAGGGTTGTGGTGAGGCTGAACTGTGCAAGTCCAGGGCCGGACCCATGCACACGGGGCCAGTGCTAGCCCATACGGCACCTTTGGGCAAATTTTTTCGGCAGCGCTTCCTCAACAGATTTCACTTCCATCTGTCAGAATGTTGTCGGAATGTACCGAAGGATTTTGTTCAAATAAGGTACTTCGTGGCCACCTGCCAAAAAGTTGTCCTCATAAATGCACAAATCTATCATGTCTCCAGTACGAATGGCACCCCTGAGACACAGAGCCCTTGAGCAGTGCACAACCTGTGCAGCTGTTCACAGCAGCTCTGCAGACACACACTCCCATGTTCATCCCCACCACACCTTCCCAGCACCACCACCTGTGCTTAAATGCCCCCCCCCCAGCACACACGCACTTAGGTGTGTGCCTCCATGACTCCCATACACCCTCCCATCCATCCCCACCGGCCTGGTTTCCCATCCCAACTTGGCCAGGCCTTAGTGGGTGAACTTCGACAGGTCACTTTAAACTGCCAAACCTCAGTTTCCTCATTTGCAAAACGGGGCCAGTAATGACCTCCCTGAGAGGGTTGCCAAGGACATAGATAAAATCATTTCTAGCCCCTGATAGCCCTCAGGACGCGGTGGGAGAGGTAACTGAGAGCGTTGTCCACACTCCCCCCAGACGAAGGAGGAGGGAACCCTTCTGGCTTCGTAAAATCACCACAGGAATCGGGGTCGGAAAATAACGACTATTTCCATCTTGTTGCTGTTTTCTTTTAATGTCTCCCTGCATTCCCGTTGCTTGTCCCGCTTTCCCCCTCCCCCTGCTCTGCGCCTCCCAGGGTCCTCAAGCACTCCGTGGACGCCACCTTTGAGAACCAGGGCCCCAGCCCCGGGTACCGCATGGAGATGTCCATCTTCTACGTCGTCTACTTCGTGGTGTTCCCCTTCTTCTTCGTCAATATCTTCGTGGCCTTGATCATCATCACCTTCCAGGAGCAGGGGGACAAGATGATGGAGGAATACAGCCTGGAGAAAAATGAGGTGCCGCTTCCCAGTTGCATCCTTCACTTAAAAATTGACAGCTCCCGCCCCCCATCGCAGGCACACACACAGGCACACGCGTGCGTCCGGGAAACAGCTGCTGGGGGCATCTGGGGAGGGCGCAGCAGCATCCTCCAGGCAGCATTCGGTCTGTAGGGCCGCCCTTCATGGGGTTCCCAGAGGAAAACACACCGAAAGAAGGCGTATGTATCAGTCAGTTCAGACGAGGTTATGCCATAGTAACAAGCATGTCCGGAATCTCCGTGCCAGATGCCCACACAGGGATCGATTGATTTCTTGCCCAGCACCGCACGTCCAGGCGGCTCTGGTCCACGTTACCTTTATTCTGGTTGCTCTCCGAGACACTTCAGATCAAGAAGAGATAATGGCAAACCACCGTGCACTTTCGGGGGCGGGGGGGGGGGGGGGGGGGATCTGTGCCCGGAAGCGACCCTTCCATCCACCCATCCACATCTCACTGGCCAGAGGAAGTCACACATCTGTGTCTGATGTCCGTGGGGTGGCGAAGTGTAATCTCCCTGAGGGCAGGGTGGTGCATATTTGTGAGTGAAACTCCAGTCCTCCCGAGAGAGCGCAGATGTGGCCCTTGGCTCTTCTAGAACCGTCCGAGTTCGCCAGGTGGAGGACCTGGGAATGCATCCTTCCTCTGCTCTGTTGGCCCCTCACACTGAATGGCCATTATCCCTCCGTCCTTCGAAGGGAAGGAGGAAACGAAGCAAAGAGCTCAGTAGGAAAGAACGGTTAGGTTCGGGTTTGGCCCGCTTGGCAGCTGTGCTGCCTCAGGCAAGTGACTCAGCCTCTCTGAGCCTGCAAAGCAGGGTTGCTGATGGCATCCCACGTGGGCAGATGACGACTTCTTAGGGAACCGCGGGTGTTGGCAGGGGGAAGCGGGCGAGAAGACCCAGCGGGCGTAAGGAATCCTGGCTGGGGGCAGGCTCGGCTGACGTGCCCGAGGGCCGGGGGGGTGGGGGGGTGCCCCGTGTCCAGCCGCCGGCCTGTCTCCCGCAGAGGGCCTGCATCGACTTCGCCATCAGTGCCAAACCACTGACCCGACACATGCCGCAGAACAAGCAAAGCTTCCAGTATCGCATGTGGCAGTTCGTGGTGTCCCCGCCTTTCGAGTACACCATCATGGCCATGATCGCCCTCAACACCATCGTGCTCATGATGAAGGTGAGCCCCCAGCACCGCCCACACCTCCCAAGGCCGCCCGTCCCCCCCCCCCCCCCAGCCCACCGGCAGAGCGGAGCCGCCTGCCATGAGTCTCCCAGACCGAGCCCCTTCCGACGTCACCTGCGGGGACCTTCCTCCAGGAAGCCCTCCCTGGCCTCCCGCAGCGGCACAAGGCACCCATCTAGCGGTTCTCCCACGGGCCGTAATGTCGGTGTTGGGTTGCCCAGCCGTCTGCCCCACTGGCCTGTGAGCTCCACAGGGGCCAGGCAAGTCCCGCTCGGCCCTGAATTCCTGGGGTTCGGCACATCCCTGGGCGTGAGGGAACAGGAGGCCCTCAAGAAACGTGCGATGGGTGAAATGAGAAAGGAGGGGCAGGTAAGGACCTTGCAACCCTTGGGGCCGTGGAGTGGAGTCCCTTCCGGGTGAAAAGCCAGGACCTTGCACCCTGTGGTCTAAAGACCAAAGGGCAGGATTTAAGCCCAGCCCCGCTGTTTGACTTAGCATTTAACTTGGCGCCAGGGGCCAGCAACTATCAGGCGTCAGTTTCCCCGTCAATGAAACGAGGACGATAATAACGGCACCTTCCTCCCGACCTCGAGCGGGGGTGAGGATTGAATGAGGAAGTCCAGGCAAAGACATGGGCACATGTCTCGGCACTTTGAAAACACGCGGTCCCTAAGCTGCCAACTTTTGAATTGGCGAAAAAGCAGTGCCTGCGTTTGCTTGAAACGCTTCTCCGCAAGCAAGCTCTTTTCTCTTTCCATCGTTATAATCCTTAAACGGTTCCAAACAGACAGAAAGGAATAGTACAGCACAGCGCTTCTCGAACTGCTGTGCGTTCACGGATCATCTAGGGATCTTGGTAAAATGTGGATTCTCGTCCAGCAGATCCGGGGTGGGGCCAGGATTCTGAAATTCTAATCAGCATCCCCCGGGATTGCTGCGGGTCCCTGAATACCCGGTCTCCGTCACCCAGAGGTGCCCATTTGGAACATGCTCTGTGTTGGCTTCATCTGTTCTCTCTCTCTCTCTCTCTTTTTTTTTTGTGGTTGTCGTTGTTGTGAGGTGAAATTCACATAACATAAAATTAACCAGTTCAAGCGCACGTGGGGGGCTCAGTCGGTCAAGCATCTGACTCTTGACCTCAACTCAGGGTTGGGAGTTAAAGCCCCAAGGTGGGCTTCCGTGTCCAGCATTGAGCCTCCTTAAAAAAAAAAAAAAAAAAAAAATTAACCATTTCAAAGTGTGCAATTCAGGGGCAGTTTCGTACAGTCACCACCCTGCGCAACCATCACCTCTCCCTACTTCCAGAACATTTTCATCACCCCAAAAGGAGGACCCGTCCCCGTGAGCAGTCACCGCCCCCCATCCCCCTCCCCCAGCCTCCAGCAACTGCCAGTCTGTGTTCTGTCTCTGTGGATCTATCTATTCTGGACATTTCATCTGTTTTTTTAATGATTATTTATTTTGAGAGAGAGAGAGAGAGCGAGGGCGCTTGCACACGTGACCAGAGGAGGGGCAGAGAGAGGGAGACAGAGGATCCGAAGCAGGCTCTGCCCTGTGAGCACAGAGCGACCAGGGGCTCGAACTCACATACCCCGAGATCATGACCTGAGCCAAAGTCCAACGCTCAACCAACTGAGCCACCCAGGCGCCCCAATTTCGTCGATTTTTAAAAATTATTTTAATGTTTATTTATTTTTGAGAGAGAGACAGAGTGCAAGCAGGGGAGGGGCAGAGAGAGAGGGAGACACAGAATCTGAAACAGGTTCCAGGCTCTGAGCTGTCAGCACAGAGCCTGACACGGAGCTCGAACCCACGAGCCGTGAGATCATGACCTGAGCCGAAGTTGGACGCTTAACCCGACTGAGCCACCCAGGCACCCCAATTATTTTAAAGATACCACAATATTTTGACCTTAAATTCTTCGGTATGTATTTCTAAGAAATAAGAAAAAAAAAGAAATAAGAAATTTTCCTATATATTCTTTTTTTTTTTTCCTATATATTCTTATGCTTGACAAGATTTCTCTAAGATACGTATTGAATTGTCCCCAAAGTATCTTTTACAGTATGGGTTGTTCTCTGAGCCAAGATCCAAAGGGCTACACATGGCCTCTGGTTGTTGTCTTTTATTTTTTATTAATTTTTTCATGTTTATTTTTAAGAGAGAGGGAGAAAGACAGAGTACACATGCGGGGGTGCACAGAGAGAGAGGGAGACACAGAATCCGAAGCAGGCTCCCGGCTCTGAGCTGTCAGCACAGAGCCCGACGCAGGGCTTGAACCCACAAATCATGAGGTAGTGACCTGAGTCAAAGTCAGATGCTTAACCCACTGAGCCACCCAGGCGCCCCTGGCTGTTGTCTTTTAAATCACTGTCTTCCCCATACCGTTTTTTTTTTTTTTTCTTGCCCCATGCTGTTGACTTTTGAGGAAACCAGATAAGTTGAATGAAAACTGTCCCACCTGTGGGTGCGTTAGTCTCCTCGTGGGGTATTGTGACTTCTCCCACCTGCCATGTCTCCTGTAACCTGGTCCTCGGGGCTGAAGGTTATAAATTTGAATATAATTAAATAGTCTGGGCAAGAAGACCTCATAAGGAAGTCTTAGAGTAGCAGTTATCTCTGGGGCAGGTTACTGACTGGGAAAGCGTGCAAGGAAACTTTTGGGGGTGCTGGAAGTGTTCTGGGGGGCAGTCTCATGGGAGTGCACAGCTAAGGATTAAAAAGGGGGGGGCGCTGCGCCTGGGCGGCTCAGTGGGTTAAGCCTCGTACTCTTGGTTTCGGCACAGGTCGTGATCACACGGTTCGTGGGTTCAAGCCCCACATCGGGCTCTGCCCTAACAGTGCTTGGGATTCTCTCTCTCCCTCACTCTCTCTCTCTGCCCTTCCCCTGTTCTTGTGCTGTTGCTCTCTCTCTCAAAATAAATACATAAAAGATCTGAAAAAAAAAAGAAAAGAAAATCCCGCAGAGAGGATGCCACAGACCTCCTCCTGCATTCCATCCGGAGCTGCATTAAGCAGGCGGTCCTGGGATCTGGGGTGCTAAGGTGGGTCTCAAGAAAGTGCGTGTTTGGATGTGAAAAGATTAGCCCAGCCCAGGAACAGCTGGCCGGGGCGGCCTGGGTCGCCTCCAACAGCATGTCGGGAAGCCCAGTGTCCAGGTCTCGCCTGCCCCAGGACAGGACAGTCACAGAGCCGCCTCCCCAGCTCCCCCCCTGCCCGCTGACCCCAG
Source organism: Puma concolor (assembly GCF_028749965.1). Taxonomy (NCBI): domain Eukaryota; kingdom Metazoa; phylum Chordata; class Mammalia; order Carnivora; family Felidae; genus Puma; species Puma concolor. The sequence continues at coordinate 162,648,332 of NC_141668.1, forward strand.
CGTCCTTCCTCCTCTCTACTCCAGTTCTACGGGGCCTCGGTTGCTTATGAAAACGCTTTGAGGGTATTCAACATCGTCTTCACCTCCCTCTTCTCTCTGGAATGTCTGCTGAAAGTCATGGCTTTCGGGATTCTGGTAAGTACGGCCTTGGGGCTAGAGCCGTGGGTCGGGGATGGTGGGTGATGATCTCCCCAACCCCAGCGGCAGCTTGAGCATCCCTCCAGTGCCCACAGACCCTTGTTAGTCATTCCTGCGTCTGCCAGGTAACAGCAAGCAGACCCAGCCCTTGGCAGGCGCATGCACCTGCCGTCATTCCTCAGAGCGATCCAAACTGGGGGGCGGGGGTGCGGGGGGGCGGCGATTACCATCCAGTTTAAGGAAACTGAGATCCGGACCGGGCCAAGTCCGTGGTGTCCCAGCCGTTCTAACCACAATCCACAGTCAGGCGTACCTTTTGCGAGGGAGGCAGCACCCAGACGCGCAAATAGACAACCGACGTGAAGTTTTCCAGAATCCAAATCCCGTCTCTGCCTGCGTCACGGGCTCTTCCACTGATGGCGGAGCTTTTCTTTTCTAAATGCAGTTGGTCGCCCCCTAGCCTGTCTTCATCTCCGACTAATGCAAGTGGTCTTAACCTGAAGCCCACTGATCCGTGGGTGCAGGGGAAGGGGGGGGCGGGGGGGGGGGAGAGCTGTGAAATTAGACGTGAGCAGATCACGTCTCTAGTTTTCACAAGCCGCTAACTGGACGTTAACATTTCCTTCCATCTTGAAGGCAGACCAGCCCCTGCAGTGTGACCAGTACTCTCTGTGTCACCGATAAAAACCAGATCTTTCCATAGCGCATGACAGAGGCAGCAGGTTCCTCCAAATTTTTGTTCGTGTTCAGCCTTGCTTCGAACGCCGGTGACCGTCAAACCTACCGCCGGAAATTATTTCATGTGTTAATGAAGAAGTGCGTTAATCATTAGATCACCGTTTAAAAATAGTTTTTGATAATTGTATTTCGGTGTAACAGGTGCCCTTGCAATCCTGGGTATTTTATTTTATGCATTTACAAAGCTTCCTCTGAGAAGGTCTTCCCAGGAGGCCAGGGAGGTTCACAGCCCCCCCCCCCAAAAAAAAAAAAAAAAAGCCAAGAAGGCCTGAACTGAACTGATGGGTGTGTGATGGGACCTTCTAGAAGGTCCCCCGTGAGTGGCCAAGCTCAGACTTAGAACAGGATGCTTCCCTCTTGCCCACCCACTTTGTCCACCTCTCTGAGGAGAGTGGCCCACGGCCTGTGGCCTCGCCAGGCTGTCAGCGAGGTGGAGGCTGGATTCCCAAGGTGGCAAAGGGTGTTAGTTTGGACACCAGAGAGGCCTTGATTCAACTCACATCCGGGCTGTGTCACCTCACCTCTCCATCGCGAGGGCTCGTCCTCTGCCTCTTCCTCAGAAGAGCCCTTGCGAACCCCAGTGTGCCTGAAGGCTGAGGGTGAGGGCTGGCATGGAGTGAGCGCCCCATAAATGCCAGGAAGGGTCGCCACGAGGCCTTAAAATTGAATGATCCCCCCAGAGCCAGCCCCGGAAGTTCAGGCTCACTTGGTCAGGTGGGAGCCCCTGAATCCGTATCTTTAATGAGTGCCCCAAGGGGAGTCCAAGATGCATCTAGTGTTGAACAACATGCAGAAAGGGGAGGCACCCCGCAGCCAGGGCAAGGGCACCGACTCTGCATTTCGGTCCTGGGGATGCCACCAGGATGGCTCACAGAACACGTATGGGGGGGGGGGGCGGCAATCAGGCTCTGGCGTGCCCGTATCAGGGTGCAAACCCCTTTCTAGCTGCGTGGCCTCAAGCAAGGCACATGGCCTTTTTCTCCTGTTTCCACATCTACAAAACAGGAGTACCGTGCATCCGGCCTCCCAGGGCGGAGGGGAGCGTGGCGTAGGTTCAGACGCGGGACCTGCCCAGCCCAGTTGTGCTGTGCGGTTTTTGTAACCCCCGTCGATCTTCTGGTAAATGAAGCGGCTTAGGGCTCCATCCTCCCCGCCCCCGACCATCGCCCAGGGGCCTGCGTGGAGCCGCCCCCTCTGGTTTGGGTGAAGTTCACCATGTGCAGTTTAAGCAATGGGGTGGGAGGGAGGGACCCTTGTCGTCCAGGGGCTAAAGCCTATGGCCAGACGCCTAGAAAGTTGCCTTCATTTGGACTCCCCCCAGAAGCACAGCCTGAGATCAGGACTGAGTGCGAGGAATTTATCTGGAAACCCAGGGAACTCAGTGTGGGGGAGAGGAGTGAGGCGGGAGCCAGAAGGCAGCCAATACAAGGTGTGTTAATGGAGCCAGTTCCCACTGTGGGCAAAAGGGGCACAGTTCCCTTGAGGACCAGCAGGAGGCAGCAGAGAGCACATACTGCCGCCTCTTTCCACCTGAGGGGAGAGCCGGGGTATTTATCCTCCAAGGCCCATCAGTCATAATCAAGGGCTGCTCCCAGGGGGAGCCGTTTAATTTGCAACCAGAGAAAGACCCTGGGCAGAGCAACGGAAGGTGTGTAGGGGAAATATGAGGGGATGTGGGCAGGGCCCCAGCAGCATCTGCCAAAATACCAAAAGTGCCAGTGGAACATGAATTCCTTTTAGATGATTACGAAACAGCATCCATTCATTGAGCACCTGCTGTATAACCAAACTCCACCCCCCCCCCTTCACATTCATTATCTGATTGCTGTTATACCCCTGTCTTCCAGAAGAGGGCTCCAAGGCCCAACCAGTCCCAACTCTGAGACCCTTTCATTCCTACGCGCTGAAAATAGTTTGAGCCTGGAAAGCACAGCTCCAAAGCCTGAGTCCTTCTCTGTGAGGCAGAGGGGCTGCCTCAGGGCCAGACGCTCAGGGGAGGAACAGACCAATCAGAAGGGGACCTGCGAGCCCCAAGCTGGTCCCCGCTTTGTGAGGGTGCTGAGAAAGCCTGTGTTCGGTGTGGGTCCCACTGAGCCTGGAGGGGAGGGCTGTCTGTTTGAACCAGACCCTTGGATTCAGACAGAGGTGCTGCTCGGCATGGGCTCAAACGGTGTGGAATGTTTTCACCAATATTTCTCTGCGCAAAACCTGTTGGCTATAACTAGACACCGGCGGCCCCATCCAACCGCAAGGGGACCAGAAAGTGCAGCCTGGCACGTGCCCCGAAGGCGTTTCATGCCCCTGTTACCTTTCCCCTTCTTCAGATTAGGAAGTGGAAGAAATGAGAGGTTAAGTCACTGGCCCACAGCCATACAGCAGGATGATAACAAAGCTGGGATTCGAGCCCACAGTCCACTGTCTTAGCGAGCATGCTGTAGCAGGTGCGGTCTTGAACACAAACCCTAGACTCGAGCTGAGTTCAGTCCTGACCCTTCACCTTCTGAGGTGAGCAGCATCCCACTCCGAGCTTCCGTCGCCTTGGGTAAAGCGGGTGACAATCCTTTGCTCTGAGGGTCCATGTGAGGATCCCAGTGACATCGCTTATAAAGCATCTCGGGTCTCAGGGAGCCCTCAGATATGTCAGAGAGATAGGCAAGCCCAAAGGACAGCCCTCGTTCTCCAGCAGAGCGACACCGGGCCTTGGAGGCCCCCCCTGGGGCCAGGAGAGCCATGGGGGTCCCAGGGAGGGGGACCCAGAGCAGGTGATATTAAGCAGCCCATACAGCAGCACTTTGCTATTTGAACGACCACGCGTGTTGTGGGCACTCGGGCTGATCAGCAGCCGTGCCCCTAATGCACCCCGGGGCCGGCCGTGGCAGCCGGGCGTGGAGCCCTGTGTTGGCATCTCTGTCTTGTGGGTCCCCATTCTAGAATTATTTTCGTGATGCCTGGAACATCTTCGACTTTGTGACCGTTCTGGGCAGCATCACCGACATCCTCGTGACTGAGTTTGGGGTAAGTTTCCCACCAGCTTCTCTCTGGGTAGCTCCTGGCTGGGTGGAGGACGGGTGGGTGGGGGTGGGGGGGAGCCTTCCAAAAGCAGCGGTCCCCAAAGCCACAGCTGACTCGGGCCAGCACTTGACTGTGACCAAAGAGGGAGAAGCGGGGACCCCAGGGGCAAGGGCAGCCCCTCGGGAGGGCGGCTCAGGGAGACGGGGGAGCCCAAAGCCACAGCTGTGGGCCCAGCACTGCAGTGTGAACTTTCCTGCATCTCGGCTGTTGACCATTGAATCAATAATATGGATGAGTGCATTGAGATAATTAAAGGATCCCAAGGCTGAGCCCTACCCCCAAACCCCACACAGTGTTGGGGACCCAGAAAGAACGAGCTTCAAGTCCGTTCTGTTTGAACGAACCATCTTCTGGTTCGTGGAAGGAGGTTGAGGAGGGAGCCGTGGCCCTGGAGCCAACAGGGGATCCCACTCCTAGGTCCCCAGGATGTCCACCCTCTTCTGTCCCTAGACCTCCGTGGTGGCCCCATAGGCCGCATCATCCTTCCCCCTCATCTGAGAGACTCAGGGCCCCAGAGCTCCTATCTCAGATACCCTCTTTGGCCATTTTCGAGTAAGCCCAGGCCTGGGAGCCCTCAGGAAAGTGGTGGGGAGGGTAGGAAATCCTCACAAGGGGAGCAAAAAGGGCAAAGACTGTTGAAGCCAGGGGTGGGAAGGGATATCGACCTCATCAAAATAGCAGTAAAAATAATGGCCGACTTAGTTGTGTGGCAGGCACAGTGCCAAGCGATTCACGTGGATCAGCTCGTGGTACAGGTCAGGGGGTCAGTAGATAAAAGGATTCCTTTGGGAGGGTTTAACTGAAGGGATTGGAAAGCAGAGACTACTCACAGAGAGGAGGGGAAGAGGGCCGACCAGGATGGCAAAGCGCGGGGCACCCAGCCACCGTGAGGAGCTGTCACCTGCCCAGGTGCTGAAGCGGGGAGGAAATCTGAGCTGGGATGGGGAGGGGCCGCCCAGCAGGAGCCGTGGACCTGCGGGGACAGAGCCTGTGCCCGAGAGGAAGGCCAGAGCAGGCTCAGGGCATCAGGGGAGAAATAACCCAAGCCCATCTCTCCCCCCGCCCTCCATCTCCTGCCAGTGCTTCCCGTTGGCCAAGCCTAGCCAGAAGGGAGCCAGAAGGCCAGGGAGCAGGGGGTGGGGGAGGTGCTCAGAACAAGCAGAGAAAAGTGGAGAATACACCTGGTTGGGGTGTGGCCCGAGGAAGAGGGTGTTGCCCCATTTCACAGATGAGGAAGCTAGTGCCCAGTGCTCGGGGAAGCGAGGGACCTGCCCAAGGTCGTGCACGCACCCAGACCTGGTAACTCCTGAGGCTCAGGGGTGGCCCTGAGGTGGCCCATTAGAGCCCCCAGCAGAAAGGGGTCGATGGACCCATTCTCCCATCCTGGAAGGCCGACGGGACGAAAGAGCTACACAGAAAAGGAGGCCATTCTCTGATGGGTCCCCTGGCACCTCCCTCCCAAGTGGTATCCTGACCATACCTCTTTGCCCTGAGCTCCACTGAGCCAGAAATTCTCCCTTCCCTTCGTCCCATCCCTAACACCTTCCTCTAGGGAGGTCAGCGGGGGTGTCCCCGACCTGGGCCCCGTGCTCTGGCAGAGGACCAGAGCCCCGGCCTCATCTTCTGTCCTGAGTCTCTAAGAGATCCAGAGCTCCGACTGGCAGTCACCCAGCTGAGCACAAGACAGCTTTGAACCAGTATGAGAGGTTGGAAGGGTGGCCCCGCACCCCCCGCAGAGCACGTGGAGGGAGTTGGTTGAAACCTCCAGTGGCCAGGAGTAAGCGGTCCATAGGGCTGGACCCCCTCGGCCCGGGCTCCGGACTGGCAGGACGGGGAAGGGCATCAGGGCTGTTCAGTGAGCCCAACAGCCCTCCCCACAAGCTGTTTGACTTTGCCAGCCTACATCACCTCTGCTCCTGTAGCGTGGGGATAACTGTTGTAATTAACCTCCCTGGGTCCTTGCCAGCTTCACGTTCACACATGCACCCGGTAGGCACTCATTGAGCGCCTGCTGTGTGCCGGGCACTGTCGTAGGTGCTGGAGACCGTGAGCAAAGCCAGACCAGACAAGAACGCCCGCCCCCACAGGGGCGGCATTCTAGGGAAGGAGCTGGCAACCTTTAACACGCGTGAGCGAGCCACGTGAAGGGTTTGGCACAGAACCTGCCAGGAAATAGATCGTCCACAAATGGCGGTTGTTATTCTTACTGCTACAGCTGTTGCTATTATTACTGGGAGCGTCCTTGGGTCTGCAGTGGGCCTTCTACTGTACTTGGGTTTGCCAGTCACCTCCCCCACCCCAGCCCCCCGGGGCCCTGGATCAGAATCCTTTGGAGGGGGAAGGTGGAGGCTGCGTGTGTGGACCCTTTCGGGACGTTACGCTCCTCCCAACCTGGGCTGAGGGGAGGCCTGCCCTGCGGGGCAAGGAGCCCACAGCCACCCCTCTCTGCCTCCCAGGTAAGCCCGCCAGGTTCAGGCCAGAACCCCGCCAGGCTGAGGCAGGGGGCGCCAGACGCTTGGGAGGGCAGATCCCCAGGGTTGTGCGGGAGGGGGAAGGGCTGGAGGCCCACTGGGCCTCAGCTGCCGCCCCCTAGTGGCCGGGTGACGGGGGTTTGCCCTGCGTGCGATGGTTAATGACTGTTTCTTGTCTTGTCTCTTTTCATGCCTGCTCTTTAAACTGTATATTGGCACAACGCCGTCTGAAAAACTCATCCAATCAAAATGCACTATGAAATTCATTTGTTCATCCATGACATGGTCTGTGTGTTCATACACCAATGACTATCTCCCAACCCACCACCCCCACTCCCCGCCCGGGAACCGAAACCCATTGGTGTTTTGGCACTGGTTACAAATCAACCTAAAAAACGCTGAACACGCCTCCCCAACTGCCCCCGCCCGCCCGCTCCCCCTCCATCTTCAACATCTGCATCTAGAATCCGGTTGGTCTTACTTCTTTCTGAAGTCTAAATGCCTTACATTAACTGTGAACGCATCTTCTCGTACCAGCACTGCACGTCCCGCCCTGGGCTTTCTGGACTTGGGTTGCCTGATGCATCCCGCCCTCCCCCAGCACCCCTTCCCCGTCTTGTCTGTCCGTCTCCCCAGCCCACCCCCTCCCTCCTCCTTCCTGCAGTCTCTCTCTCTCTCTCTCTCTCTCTCTCTCTCTCTCTCGTTTTTACTGGGCTCTGAGTTAGGGTTTTCTGTGTGGGTTGGTTTGCGTCTTTTGCAAAGCAAAGGGTTTGCTCCAGCAGGACTTATCAGCTGGGTGGGCCTCCCACCCCATCCCGTACACGCGTCCCTACACGCCGAGCCCCTGCAACACCCAGACATCGCTCCTGTCCCCCCCCCGATCAGCTTCATGGGGCCTGGGCCCCGGGAAACTCCAGGCCCGTGGGTGTGACTTTCTAGAGATGTAAATCTCCCAAGTCCAAGGAGGCTGGAGGGCCGGACAGCAGGCAGGCAAACACTCCCAGACAAGGGAAACACGGAAGGGCCAGGACTCGGGCCGGCCAGGCGAGACCCTCTCCCAGAGCCCCGGCCTTCACGTGCTCACATAACCGCTCCCGTACACACAGTCAAGGCACACAGGTGCCCTCGCCCCCTTCCCACATGCGCCCTCTCTCTCCCTTCCTCTCGTTCTTGTGCTCCTCCTCTCTCTCCTCTGCCCACGACAGGCACACACACACACACGCACACACACGCACACCTGTCCCTCCCTGTTACATCCATCCAGCCTGCCCCCCCGCATGCCCTGTCACAGCACACACCATCTCCTCCTCTGTCGCCTCACGGATTCAGCTCCTTGCTCACTTCTCATTCTGGTACCTTCCATCTGCCTCCACCCCACGCCCGCCACCTCGGAGCCCCGTTGAAGGACTCCCGGAATGGCATCTCTGCGCCAGGACCCCTCCCCACCCCCAACCGGTACCACACGCAGTCATCCGCCAAACAAACGTTGAAAGATTGCAAATTCGGTGCTGCAAGTGGAGTGGCGGGCTGAAGCGGGCAACATCACTGACACCGCCTCACGGGTCGAAGTGGGAAAGCTGGGCATTGGTCGAATAGGCGCTGAAAGCCACCTGAAGTTACAACTGGGTCCGGAGCTAAAGAATGAGCGGTGTTAACAAAGCAAAAGAGCGGGGGGAAGGGCATTTGAGGCCCAGAACAGCACGAGCAAAGGCCCTGTGTCAAGAGGAATCATGCAGGGCTCGGGGTCTGCAAGCTGAGGGGGTGTGGCTGGAGCAGAGAGAGGGAGGGAAGGCTGACCCAGGAAAAGTGAAGAGGGCGGAAGGGGATAAGCCCCTGGGGCCTAGCGGGAGCCGGGGAGCATTTACAGCAGGGGTAGCATTGGAAGTGTGATTAGACAGGATGGCGAGGCTGTGAGGCAGCAGCCGGCGGCCAGGGAGGGAGGGGGGTGTGGAGGGGGGGAGGTGCCGGGCCGCAAGGGGGAATCCCCAGCGAGAGGGGACTGGCCGCCGTCTGAGCAGGGGCTTCTCCGGGACCCGGGGATGGGTTAGGTCTGGACTGGGGGAGGAAGGTACCTGGAGAGATCGGAGTCTGGCTTGAACTGGGAGATAGAATCTAGGGAATGCCAGAAGAGGAGCAGGTTAGGAGAAGAGAACAGGTGTAGAGCACAGCCGTGGCGGGTCTGAGGTGCCTTTAAGAGCACCCTGGAAGAAGTCGGGCCAGGCGAGTGGTTATGGGGTCTGGAGCTCAGAGGCAAAGTCGGCTGAGATGGGGGCTGCCGGGGGCAGGATTTCTCTGGAGCCCTCAGGTGGCTGGTTCCCATGTCTTTCTGAGCTCTCGCGCCCCTGAGCACCACAAGCCTTCCGGGGCCTGCATCCCACCCCATCGCCCTTGAACCAGGAAGCACAGGGCAGCCTTGAAGGACAGCATAGCTGCTCCTTCCGGGCTTGTGGATGGAAAAGCGGGAGCTAGGAAGAGGGAAGTCGCCAGTTCTGCGAGCACTTGAAGGACTCGATGCAGAACCAAGAAGAGATGGAGGGCAGATGAGTTCCTTCCCCTACCCTGTCACCTGGACCTCTGTCATCTCCACCCCCTACCTCCCCCATGTGTCTCCTCCCTCAGCTCCAAGAAGGGCAGCATGTTCTCTGCACGCGTCTCCCTGCAACACCCCCTTGCTTCTCCCGCATGGTGACAGGCTTCCCCCTGCTCTACCCTGAGCCCCCGGAGGCTGCTCCAGGGCCCGCCTGCTTTTGCATGCTGGGCAGAGTCCCCATGTTATGACCCGCCCCGTGAAGGGATGGCTTGTACTCTGGGGATGGTCGGGAGGGGCTGGGGACACCTGGGCCATCGGCCCCGTCCCCAGGTAGAGCTGGGTGGCCAGGCAGGGCTGGGTGTCAGGTCAGCTGGGCACAGGGGGTGACTCTCAGCTGAGCTGGGTGTGGGAGCGTATTCGAAGCCCTTGGGACAGTCTCACGGTGGTTGGGCCCAGTATGGTCAAGGTAGGATCTCCCAGCCCCCACCCCCATCCTAGAGGCCTAAGGACCAACTGATGTGTCCCCAGAGGCATCCTAGACTTGGCCAGCAAATCCAGAGGCCTCTTGGAGCCCCAGAAATGTCTCGGACCCCCATCCCTGCCTCTCAGCTCCCAGGCCGGATACAGGCAAGATACAGTAACTGGGAAGGATCCTGGAGGATCCTGGAGGGCACGTGTGGCCTGTTTCAGGGGGCCAGCCACATCTGAGCCCCAGCTAACTTTTGCCAACCTGGAAGCAGGCCCAGGGTTGCCAGCAAGTCAGATTTGGGGGAGAAGTCAGACTTTTAAACACTGGCAACTATTTTTCATCGAAACAAAACAAAAACTGCCGAGGCCCAACAAGACAGCTCCGTCAGCCAGATGTGGTCCATTTGTGACTTTGAGCTTCCTGCCCCCCACCCATCGGCGACCCTGAGGCCCCAGCAGGCAGGCCCCCACCCCCTGGGGCAGCCAGCCAGCCAGCGCCCGCCCCGTCTCTGCCTGGTCTCTTCGCTCCCCTCCCAGTTGGCTGCCCCCCCCCCCTTCCCTGGGAAGTTCTCCCGGCGGCTGGGCGGGAGGAGGGAGAGGCAGTGACTAGACAGGGGGCCCGTGAGCTGAGGCAGGGTCCACCCAGGGAGGTCCTGGGGGCAGGGACGGCCCCACCTCCAGCCCCGGCCCCTCGGTGGGCCTGGGCTGTTTGCCAGCTCACCCACCCACGGGCGCTGCGTACTTCCTGCTTCCCGCAGGCCTGGTCCCGAGCTACTCCACCCAGCCCCAGAAGCTGAGAAGCCATCCCTGAGAGGGGGGAAAAGGGCCCCAAATGCATCTTCTCCGACTCAGCGGGCAGCGAGGACTCGCCCTGCAGCCGACCAGCCCCAGCTCCCTCCCGTCCTCCCCATTCCCGCTCGCCAAGGGGGTAAGAAAAGATGCTCTTTCGCTTCTCCGATTGGCTCAAGCCGCTGCTCCTCTTGGCCGTGGGGTGAGGTCAGGGCGGGCAGGAGCGGGTGGGCAGCTCTACAGGGCAGGGCAGGGCAGGTGCCCGTTGAGTCCCACGACAGATGCATTTCTGGCCCGGAGCGTAACATGCCCTGGGAACCCGCACATGTCCGCCAGGCCTGAGCGTGCTGGCTACCCCCACCCCGCCCTGGTGTTTGTGCATCGTACACGTGTGATGGATTCGGCAACTTGACCCGCTTGTGTCCTATCGTCTCAGTGCATTTGGTTGTTGGGAGAAACAAAAACCATCTCGATTTTTTTCCTGATTGGATGATTCGGATATATTTTCTTTTCCTTGTTCTTTTGTTATTTCTTCCCCACCCCCACCCCACCCGGTTCCTTTCTCTTCCTTCCTTTTTCTTTCCTTTTCCCCATTGCGGGTGGGGCTGGCCGGGAGGGTTTATGCTTTTGAGTTGCCTCTTCCTTCCTCCCACCCTATCCCCCCCCCCACCACCTCCCAAACTTTGTTCCCTTTTCGACGTTTTTTCCTCCGCACCATTGCATTAAATAGTGCTTTCTCTCCCTCCTTATTTGGGGTCTGGCTTGCTTTTCCTGTTGGTTGGCTTCATGTAGGGGCCTCTGTGAGTGGTGACGGCTCTGAGCCCCTGGGGGTGGGTGGATGGTCACCCTTTTTCTCTCCATCTCCCCAGAATAACTTCATCAACTTGAGTTTTCTCCGCCTCTTCCGAGCTGCCCGGCTCATCAAACTCCTCCGACAGGGTTACACCATCCGAATCCTTCTCTGGACCTTTGTGCAGTCCTTCAAGGTGAGCCCCTGAAGCCAGCCTGGGGCTGAGAAGATCATACCCCCCCATCCCTGCTCTGGCTGAGAGTACAGATCGGGTGGAAATGCCTGTGTGGTGCACTTTGTTGAGAGTCTGTTTCTCTAGACTGCCTGCTCCTGGGGCGGCTGGAGAGCTCCAAGGGGAATCCCTGCCACCATGGCCTCAAAGATACCCTGCCACCATGGCCTCAAAGAGGCCCACCAAAAGCCCTGGCACCACTCTGGCACAGCCTGGGACCGCCCAACCCTGTGGGGTGGCGCTCTGGGACAAGGGAGGGAAATGGTGTGGCCGAGAGGCAACCCCCGCCCCCCCCCCCCCCCGCACTCTCCTTCATTGCTTTCCTTCCCACCAGGCCTTGCCTTATGTCTGTCTGCTGATTGCCATGCTTTTCTTTATCTACGCCATCATCGGGATGCAGGTGAGTGCCCACCCCTAATGTTCCCAGAGCCCCCCCTGGGACGGCCACCGTCCTCAGGCAGGGCGGGTCAGGGGGACCCAGTTTGGAGAGACCGCCATGGGGATTGAGTGGGTTTCCCTGGAGCCGTTGAGGGCACGGCTGCCCCCGGTCATCACGCTCCAATTCCCCAGGTGTTTGGCAACATCGGCATCGACGTGGAGGATGAGGACAGTGATGAGGATGAGTTCCAAATCACTGAGCACAATAATTTTCGGACCTTCTTCCAGGCCCTCATGCTTCTCTTCAGGTGAGAGAGGGGACGCGCTTTCAGCCTCCGCTTCTGGTGGGGGCGTGCCCTCTTCCTCCTCTTCCTGTAGGGGGCGTGTCCTCTCCCTCTTCTGGTGGGGGCGTGTCCTCTTCCTGTAGGGGGCGTGTCCACTCCCTCTTCTTCTGGTGGGGGTGTGTCCTCTTCCTCCTCTTCCTGCAGGGGGCGTGTCCTCTCCCTCTTCTTCTGGTGGGGGCGTGCCCTCTTCCTCCTCTTCCTGTAGGGGGCGTGTCCTCTCCCTCTTCTGGTGGGAGCCTGTCCTCTTCCTGTAGGGGGCGTGTCCTGTCCCTCTTCTGGTGGGGGCGTGTCCTCTCCCTCTTCTTCTGGCGGGGGCGTGTCCTCTTCTGTTCCAGTGAGGGTTGGGCTGGGCTTGTGGGGGCGTGGAGGGGGGGGAGTGGTGGCGGCAGGGACACTGGCTGGGCAGAAGCTGAAGGCCCAGGGACACAAGTGCAGAAGGGATTTTCAGACATTACCTCACTGAATCCTGACCATCCTATGAGGTGGGGATTCTCGGCAATCCCATCTGACAGGTAAGAAAATTGAGGCTTATAGACCCTGAGGCTTGATTCTTAATCCTGGCTGCACATTAGAGTTCTTTCATTTACTCATCAGAGATTTACTGAGCACCTACTGTGTGCCAGGCATTGCAGAAGGTCCTGGCAACAAAGCAGAAAGAGATAGTCTGTGCCATCCCGATGCTTCTATTCCCATGGGGGAGAAAGGCAATCAGTGAGCTGATGATGGAGAGTGCTAGAAGGGGATAAAAAAGGTTAAGAGGGAAGTGGACGCAAAAGAACAAATAGTGAGTGATTCTACTTATAGGAGGTACCTAGAAAGGGCAAATTCATAGAGAGGAAACAGACCAGATATTGCCAGGGGCTCCACAACTGGACAGTGGAGAGCTAATGTTTAACGGATACAAGTTCCCAGTTTGGGAGAGATGAAGATTCCAGACGTGGACAGTGGTGATGGGTGCACAGCATTGTGAATGTACTGAACGCCACTGAACTATACCTTTATTAATAGCTAAAATGATCAATTTTATGTTATACATATTTGGGTACAATAAAAAAAGTTCTAATTTAGCAACAACTAAAGGAGCGGAGGCTGGTAGGTCACGCCTCCCTGGAGGCAGGTGACACGTGGAAGAAATAGCTGACAGAGGAAGCCGTGTGGATATCTGAGGAAGGGCAATCCAGGAAGAAGGTATAGCAAGTGCAAAGGCCCTGAGGCAGGAACGTGGCTGCCATGTTTGGGGACAGCAAGGATCCCAGTGTACCTGGAACAGAGAGACCTAGGGAGAAGGTAAGAAGAGGTGACTACTGCCTGGAGTGACGGGAGCTCTTAAAACATACCTACATCCCCAGGCCCCACCCCAAACCAATTGAAACGAAGTCTGTGGGAGTGGGGCTTTGGTGAAAAGGCTCCCCGTGAACTTTAATGCACAGCCAAAGGATGAGAATCACCTCTGTTAGTTCCCAGAGAAAAAAGGTGCTTTACCTTGGACTTGAACTCACGCCAGTCCAACCCAGAGCCCAGTGCTCGGCCTCCCTGGGGGGGGGTATTAGTGTCCAGGACTGGGTGCCCAGGTCCCTGATGCCCCCTCTCTGTTCTCAGGAGTGCCACCGGGGAGGCTTGGCACAACATCATGCTTTCCTGCCTCAGTGGGAAGCCGTGTGATAAGAACTCTGGCATCCTGACTCCCGAGTGTGGCAATGAATTTGCTTACTTCTACTTCGTTTCCTTCATCTTCCTGTGCTCGTTTCTGGTGAGTCTGTGGACATGTGAGGGTGGGCTTCCTCACCTGGCTCCCACTCAGGGGCACGGATTTCTCTGGAATATGGCTGTGTGACAGATTTGCTCCCTCCAAAGCGTCTCTGAGCCAGCTGGAGATTAGGTTCACCGGGGTTTCTCGACGTCAGCACTGTCGACACTTGGGGCTGGCTCACTCTCTGTCCTGTGTGCTGCGGGGTGTTTAGCAGCATCCCTGGTCTCCACCCCGGTCTCCTACCAGCTGTTGATCAGCAAATGTGCCTTCAGACATTGACAGTGTTCCCAGGGATAGAGGGGAAGGGCAGAATCTCCCCCACCCGAGACCTGCTGGGTTATACCGAGGGAAAGCCTAGTGGTGCTGAGAGCTGGTCCCCCCGCCAGTCTAGTTACACAGGATGCTAGTTATGTTCTCCCCTCTCCCTGGAGCAGTGAGAAGAACAGAAACCATCTAGGTATTAGGTGTCTTCAGTGGAGGAGATTTGATACAGGGATTGGCTACATGGGGTTGAAAGAGAAATAGAAAACCCCGAAGCCACCAAGAATTACTGGCTGTGGGAGGCAAGGACTGGGGAAGTAAAAGGAAAAGAGGGTGTACTGACCCACCCCGCTGCCCCTGGCACCGCTGAGGGGGTGCCAGCACAGTGGTTGTCCGTTGCCCCTAGACCGTTGCAGACGGTGATGGTTTCCTGCGGCTGCTGTGAAAAAGGACCACAAACTGGTGGCAACAGAGATTGATCCTCCCACAGTTCTGGAGGCTAAAACCGACCAAGGCGTTGGCAGGGCCCTGCCCCTTCCAAAGGCTCTAGGGGAGAATCCTTCCCGGCCTCATCTAGCTTCTGGTGGCCCCACGCGGCCCTTGGCGTGTGGCCACATCCCTCCAGCCTCTGCCTCTGCCTTCGCATGGCCTCTCCCCTGTGCGTGTGCGTCCAGATTTCTGTCTTTTGGGGGACAGAAGTCAGATGGGATCAAGGGCCCGCCCCGATCCCGTATGACCTGTTCCTAACTTGACGACATCGCAAAAACCCTTTTCCCAAATAAGATTACACTCACAGCTCCCAGGGGTTAGGATTTGAACATGTCTTTTGAGGGGGACACAATTCAACCCACAATATAGGAAAAGGAGTCCCTTCCCCTGTCCTTCCCGGTCTGGTTTCCTGACCGTGGCTCCCACTGGCGGGATATAAGAAGCCAGCTGCTGAGGGAGTGTAGACGTGTGCAGACCCCAGCCAGACGCCAGCGTCTGTCAGCAGAAGCCCAGCACCCTCTCCCTCTTCACACCAGTGGCCTCACACGGAGAGATTTGCAGCCTCTATCTCCTAGCATCTACAGCTGCTGACCCGGAGGGTCCATTGTCCAGTTCCAAATTCCCAGAAGAGTCTGAAAGGGCCAGCCCAGTCTCTGGTCAAATGGCCACCCTTGTCCAAGCAGCTATGGGTACCTGTGGGGACAAGATCTTATAATACAGCCCATCTTGGAAGGGCAGGCCCCTAGAGGACATCTACACTTGACCATCAGCCCCCCAAGGGCAGGGATTTCTTTTTTGTTCACTGCCAGATCCCCAGCACCTAGGACAGCAACTGGTGCACAGCAGGTGCTCAATCGATATCATGAAGCTGAGTTAAAAATTGAGCGACTGAAGTTAAGGACAGCGAGGATTATGAGTTATTTGTTAAGCACCTACTATGTTTACGTCTCAACATTTGTTTAATACCTACTACAAGCCAGGCACCGGGGTACAAGGGCAGACCGTGGTTCTCTCAGTCTGCAGGAGTGATAGGCAGACAGGTCAGCAGGTAATAGCAATGTGGTCTGATATGTGCTGTGATGGGAGAGACTCAGACTGAGGAAAGAAAGATTTCAAAGAGTGGCCTGCAGGAGCGATGAGCAGGCGCTAGAACCCGTTTTAATCAAATTGGTTGCAAGCCGCAGAAATTTAACTGAAGTAAGGGGCGCCTGGGTGGCGCAGTCGGTTAAGCGTCCGACTTCAGCCAGGTCACGATCTCGCGGTCCATGAGTTCGAGCCCCGCGTCGGGCTCTGGGCTGATGGCTCGGAGCCTGGAGCCTGTTTCCGATTCTGTGTCTCCCTCTCTCTCTGCCCCTCCCCCGTTCATGCTCTGTCTCTCTCTGTCCCAAAAAAAAAAAAAAAAAAAAAAAAAAAGTTGAGAAATTTAACTGAAGTAAGCAGCATATACAGTTCACTGACTTGTGTAACTGAACGGTCAGGCGAGGCTGGAGCCAGACAAGCGGACTCCATCCTCTTTGCTCTTCTCCACACTGGCTCCATTCTCAGACTTTCTCCTTGTGGAGGCAAAATGGCGGCCGGAGCGTCAGCACAAATCCCAGGGAAGGCTCTCATTGGCCACCTTGGGTCACGTGCCGCCCCCCCCCCAACCAATCACAGATCTGGGTTACATGACTGCTGCCTGTGGAGCCATAAAGTGGGGATTGGCCACGCCCAGCTACAGCCTCTTAAGTATAAAGGAGGGAGTTCCCCCAGATGCTGCTACCCATAGAGAGACAGATCGTGATGTTCCCTAAAGGAGCAACATTTGCAAAGACTTAGAGGCAAGATGACGCAAGACCCCCACGTGCTAAGGGCTAAAAGAATATGTGAAAAGGTGCCACCGGATGCAGACGGGGGCAGGAAAATTCACCCATTCATCCATCCATCCATCCATCCATCCATCCATCCACCCAAGAAATATTTGCTTACTGTGGGCTGGGACTGGGAATACAGCCCGCAAGAAGCACTCGCTTTGGCCTTGTTGGGGGCCAGGTGTGGGAAGATTTGGGGCCATGGCGGTCCCTTGGGGTTGGCCCCCATTTCACATAGCCTCTCCCCCCTCTCTCTCCAACTCTCTTTGTCCATCAACGTTGGTCTTTGTCTCTTTGTATTTCTCTCTGTCTCCACCCCTGTCTCTCTCTGTCCCGTCTCCATATTGCCATCTGTTTCTGGACTCCTTGTGTGAGTCTGTGCCTTTCCTCTCTAACCCCTCCCCCCCAATCTTTCTCTTTCTCCGTCTCCCTTTCCCCATCTCACCTCTCTCCCTCTCTCTCTCATCTCTCTCTCTCTCTCTCTGGGCCTCTGTGTCTGTGTGTTTGGGTCTGTCTCGCCCTCCCCCACTCCTTCTTGGCCCCCGGGGTCCCCACAGATGCTGAACCTCTTTGTCGCTGTCATCATGGACAACTTTGAGTACCTCACCCGAGATTCCTCCATCCTGGGCCCCCACCACCTGGATGAGTACGTGCGTGTCTGGGCCGAGTATGACCCCGCAGCGTGGTAAGGAGTCACCCCAGTCCTTCGGCCACATTGCCCGCCTTTCTCTGGCACCAAAGCACCCTAGGCTAGGCCAGGGCCCAGACTTTGGGGCACTGGGTCCCTAGGGAGCTCGCAGGGACCTCAGAGGGGTCAGCCTGGAGGAAAGAGATGAGAATCAGTGCCCTCCCACACCACAGGTGAATTGGTCGGGTACACCCCTGCCCGAGGCCCAGGCTTTCTGGGAGATGAGGAAAGGGATCAAGCATTGAGGATTTTGAGAATTTTGCCTCCCGTGAATCTCCCCTGCCCCTGCCTGAGAGGCCTCCGGATGATGAGGACAAGCAAGCCAGGGAGGAAGCCAGAGGCCTCTCAGCCTCTGCTCTACTGGGAGCTGTGGGAAAGGGGCCGGCCTGGCTCCCTGGGCAGCTGGGCTTGGCCGTGAGTTTGGAGTCGTGCTGGTACAAGTGATGACACAAATCACGGTCGCAAGGGGCGCGAGCTCTCCTGCTCTTAGGCACCCGAGTGCTCCACCACCTGACTGATAGGTGGTGGCTCCAGAGGGTTGTCTCCACCCAGTGCGTGCATGGAACAGCGTGACGCCTTGTGGGATGCTCAGAGGAGCAATCCTGAGCCTCAGAACCCACCCACCACTAACCGGGGAGTCTAGTTCAGACTGGGCTTGGGGCCTGAGAAGGCGTTAATGGGGGCCCTCAGCAGTGTGGGTGCTGGAGGGGAGGCCTCAGGAGGAAGGTGGGCAGGAGTAGGGAGGAGTCTATCTTTGCCCTTCCTGCAGCCCCAGACAAGCCCTCCGTGAGACCGAGAGCCCGGGGTGAGCCATGGGTCTGGGGCTTGACTTTTGGCCGGTTCCTAACTCTTCCTCTTTTGATTTTAGGTCACAGCAGTTGGATGCTGTCCCCTTGTCCTCTATTCCACGAGCTCCCCCTCCCCCCAGTGTAGCCCATGTAGCTTGTGGAGAAGGGAGACGCAGAGAGAACCCGGGGGGGGGGGAGGGCCCCCCACCACCACCACCACCACCAGCCCAGAAATGTCGCACACCCCAACCGAGACCCTCTGCCCCGGGTCTGCGAGTGTTCAAGCCAAGGGGTCCCCAACCCCTGGCATCATGACCTCGCCGTGTGCGCGGGGGAGCCGGCGAGAGCGCAGCCTGACCCCTACCTCCACTAACCCCTGTCTTCTCCTTTCAGCGGTCGGATTCATTATAAGGATATGTACAGTTTATTGCGCGTGATATCTCCCCCTCTCGGCTTAGGCAAGAAATGTCCTCATAGGGTTGCTTGCAAGGTTTGATTTCCACTAAAACCTGCTAGCATCCATGGAATGAGTGTGGCTTGGGGTTCTTCAATATATATATTTCATATATATATATATCTCTAAAAAACAGAGCCATCTCTCTTTCTTGCATTAAACTAGAAAATTCTTAGCCAACAGAATGCAGTCACGTAGACTCGATGAAGCATGGAACATACCTCTCCGTTCCCTTCGGCCATTTCTGCTTGCTGTTAGCTGAAGCTGCCCATCCCAGGGTCTCAACGGCACCCCAAATCAGACACATCCGGGGGGGGTCGGAAGTGTGCATCGACCCCCCCCATCACCTCCACTCTCTCCCCCCTCCACCCTTCGCCTCCCAAAGCCCCCAGCCCCCTCCCCGTCTAGGCCCCCTCAGAGACCAGCCTCAGCCAAACCAGAGAACTTGCACCCGATTTTTAAAATAACACTGAGCCAAAAGCGTTGTTCCAGGCGCTCCAAAACGAGAGCCGCCCCCTCCCCTCCACGCCCCACCAGAACCATAGCTCAGAGTCAAAACTGAATCTGACTTTTCTCTTTTCTCTTTCTCTCTCCCTGCTCGTGAGCAGTGAAATAATCTTTTTTTTTTTTTTTAATTCCCTCCTCTTCCATTTTTTTTTCTCCTCTTTTCCCTTGATTTCAAATACCTATTTTATTGTTTCTCTGCATCTTTCTCTCCCTATTTTTTCGGCTCGTGTGGCTTTTTTGTTTGTTTGGTTTTTGGTGTTTTTTTTTTTTTTTGGTTTGGTTCCTGCTTTTGTTTGGTTTTTTTGTTTTTTTTTTGGTTTTTTTGTTTTGTTTTGTTTTGTTTTGTTTTGTTTTGTTTTCGGTTCCTTCCTCTCCCCCCCCACCCCACCCCTCCCTTTGGTTCTCCCGTTCCCACCCCGTTTTGTTTTCGGTGCTGCTAGGGGCCGCATGCCTTACCCGGACATGTATCAGATGCTGAGACACATGTCTCCGCCCCTGGGTCTGGGGAAGAAGTGTCCGGCCAGAGTGGCTTACAAGGTAGTCTACCCTTGCCGACCACTAGCGTCGGGCACTGGGGATTTTTCAGTGCTGACCAGGAACGACCAGCCGAGTTTCTTCTTCCCGAGTTACTCTTCTTCTTTTTTTCCTTTTCTTTTTCTTTTTTTCTCCCCCTTTCCTCCTCGAGTAAATGGATCATGACCGTCCCTTTGACTCTAAGCAGCACACTGTGTCCGTCTTTTCTGATGAGTGTGGTTTGGTGTTTTGAGACTCCATTATGGCCGACACGCCGGGGGGAGGGGGAGGGGAGCCCCCCGGTCCCCTCGCACCTGGTCCCCTGGGAACCAAATTGGACACAAACATGCTTCGGAGGGAACACTGCCTCGCCTCCTTTCTGCCCACCCAGAGCGGCCCCCCCCACGCCCAGGCCGGGGCAGGTGCCTCGCAGCAGGGGGCTTTGGCCCCAACAAGGCGAGGCCCTGCCCCCCCCATCTTTTGTGTCTCGAGCCCCCAGGTCCAGCAGCCCCCCCCCCCCCACGTACACCTGAAGCTGATCTCTGACCTAGGGCCTTGGGGGACTCAAGACCTCCCGAGGAGTACCCAGAGCCTCTCCTCCCTCCACCTCTCCCTCCCCCCCCCAAAATTGCTTCCCAAGCCCCCATCCCTATGCCACCCATCCTCCCCTAGACACCCCAACATGCCTCTCCATTGTTCCAGAGTGGGCAGGCAGGCCGCAGCTGGACCCCTGGACCGTGGCACCCTGATGCAGGCCATGCACGCTGCCTTGGCGGGGGCCTGGGGCGGGCAGGCACCATGGCCGATCGGGGGATGGTGCATGTTGGCTGAGGGAGCAAGGGTCCCGCCGCCAGGCGGCTGGGCCGGGCCGCCCCTCCGGACCCCTGTCCCGGAATCTCCCTTGGCACCCAAGGACAGACGCTCTGTTCCCTCCAGCTCATCCACGAGAAGTTCAGGGATGACCTTTAAAATTGCCTACCGCCTCCCAGAAAATGACCCCGTCATCCTGCTCTCCCATCTACCCCGGCCCACCTTGTGTCTGCGAGAGTCCTCCCCCCGCTTCTGTTAGTGCCATCCCTTCCCGCCTCTCTAACCATCTCACTGCAGCCTCATCCCTCCTCCTCCTCCTCCCCGATCAAGGCTGGAAAGGGGCTGCCCCCTGCCCCCCCCCCCCCCCCGCCCCGTGCCTCTCCCTCCTCTCGCTTTCCTTTTGTCCCTTCTCTTGGTGTTTAGCTGTGTGCATGTGTGTGTGAGAGAGAGAGAGAGACGGTCCCCTTCGCTTCCTGGGCTCTGTGCAGGGCCACCAGGAGTCCATAAGGCACCTTTGTGCAACTCTGAAAAGGACACCCTTTCCACAGAACATTTGGTCTGTTGGAAAATGGTTGTAATCCACCCATGTGGTAAGAACAGGAAACTTCTCTGTCATCGCCTGAGAAGTTGCCATTCAAATACACAAATGCGTGACTTCTAAGTCGGTGAGCCTTTTGTGCAGTGCACAACCTGCAGTTGTGTGTGTGTCTGCGTCTACCACCTCCCTCCCCGCCTCCCCGCCCCAGTCCCTCTCCCGTGTCCTGTTCTGGGTTTGCCAGCCCTCTCCCCGTCTCCAGCTCTGTGTTTCCCGCCGACCTGCGTCTGAATCCCCCCCCTCCCTCCCCCCCCCTCAACCCCCATTTCCATGCCACCTCAGCCTGGGCTGGTGCCCACCGGTCCAGCATCCTCTCCTATATCACCAAGCACGGGGGACAGAGCCCCTGCTTGGGACATGGGGAGTCCTTTCTTCCCCAGGCCGCGGGAATGCCCCCTCACCCCTTCCCCTTGCCATCACACAGAGCCAAGATCCGGACATGCCCCTGAGATACACTTTCCACGGAGCTATGAATGAGTCTCGAGATTCCGTCTGCATGCGCGCCCCTGTCTGCCGTTCTGTGTGTCTGTGCCTCGCTGCATGTCCGCGAGGGGCCGCCCCGTCCGCGGGGGGGCCGCCTGCCTGCCGCTTCTCAGAGGAATGATGTGGTCTGTGCCCATCTGGTCTGGTCTGGGCCGAGCCGGGGGCGGGGGGGGGGGGGGAGGTGGGGAGCCAGCGGCCCCCCAGCGGCTGTGGCCGTGGACCCCTGTGCCTGGCTGCTGCACGTGCTGCTGAGATCCGGCTTGCTCTCTTCTTTGGGGTCGGAACGGAAGGGAGTCGTCCAGAAGAACTCTGGGGCAGGGCGAGGGGCGGGGGGGTCTGGGCCAACCTGGGGACATGCCAGCTCTCGCGTCCGGCGTGCGGGAGAGGGAAGGGCGGGGGCTCCTGGTGCAGCCGAGCCCCAGAGCCCTCCCCACGGGCCACAAAGGGGAATCAGTAAACGGAGCCCTGGAGACAGGTAGCCTGAGGGTGGGGTCGCCTCAGCCACTGCCTTCAGAGTTCTT
Organism: Puma concolor; assembly: GCF_028749965.1. Taxonomy (NCBI): domain Eukaryota; kingdom Metazoa; phylum Chordata; class Mammalia; order Carnivora; family Felidae; genus Puma; species Puma concolor. The sequence continues at coordinate 162,669,991 of NC_141668.1, forward strand.
CCTGGGGCTCCCCAGGTAGTGTGGGTCTGGCTCACGGGGGACCGGGAGGGGTACCTGGGAATGACTGCCCTCGCCTTTGGTCTTCTGTAGAGGCTCCTTCGCATGGATCTGCCCGTGGCCGATGACAACACTGTCCACTTCAATTCTACCCTCATGGCCCTGATCCGCACGGCCCTGGACATCAAGATCGCCAAGGGTAAGGGCAGGGACGGGAGCAGGGAGGTGGGACCGGATGGAATTGGGGCCTGGAAGGGGAGAGCAGCGGACAGCCGGGGATCCTACTCCCCGCCTGAAACCAGAGGAGCCACTGGCCCGTCCCGGTCTCCACTCACTCACCCACTCAGCCGGCAAACGTCTCGTGCACGCTTCCTGTGTGCCGGCCAGTGCTATATGCGGAGGGGGGGACGTGGCAGTTCACGCTTCCAGTGGGAGAGGCTTCCCTGAGGAGGTTCTCAAGGAGTCATGTGGACACGTGGGGAGAAAGTGCCCCAGCAGGTGCCAAGGCCCTGAGGTAGGAGGCCACCCGTGGCCGTGCTGAACTGCCTTGCCCTCTGAGCGAGGGGGGTGCCGGCAGCCTCCAAAGCAGAGGAGTCACCTGACCTGACTCACACTTGAACAGGCTCCCTCTGGCCGCGGGGCAGAACGGACCGGGAGGAGGTCAGCGTGGAGGCCACTGACCCAAAAATGATCCCAGTGAAAGCAGGATGGCTGCCTAGACTCGGGGGGTGTGGAGTGTTCAGAGTCCGGCCGTGTCCTGGGAGCTGGCCCACGCCATGGCCGATGCAAGGCGTGGGGCAGAGAGAGGAGTCAAGGCCACCCCCAGGGGCGAGGGCCTGAGCAGCCAAAGGACAGAGCCGCGGCTGTCCGAGACGAGGAAAAGGTGGGAGGGGCAGGTTTGGGGCGAAGGAAGGGCAGGAGGTCGGTGTCGGCCTGGAGACACGGTGCGGGCAGGGGTCTCTCCCACGGATGCTTCTGGTGGGGAACGCCTCCCCAGGAAGGTTCTGAAGGCGAGGTTAATGCGTCTTCCCGGCTGGGCTGGAGATACAAAGTCAGGAGGCATCAGATGCCGACACATCTTAAGCCAGGGGACTGGACAAGCTCGGCAAGGAGATAAGTGTGAACCGAGAGGCCGCAAGGACAGCCCAGGGCCACCGCAGTGTTAGAGGTGACCAGGGAAGGGGCGACTGGGGAGGAGATGAAGGCCGGGCCAGCGTGGGCCCCCGAAGGGTGTCTCCAGCACGTCTGTTCCTGCCCAACAGCCAAGGAAGACAAGGACCCAGAGCGAGCAGTGGATTTCATGACAGGCAACTCTGGCGGAGGGGGTCAGAGCCCCCCTGCCTTGGAACGGGGTCTAGAGGCCTGGCAGGAGACCGGATGTGACTTGGCAGCTGATGGGACAGCGGGGCAGAGAGAGAGGTGCGCCGGTCGCCAGGGAGAGGGAGTGTGGGAAGGGGGGGCGGGCAGATCGATGACCGTGTCATCCAGCAGAGGGCCGGAAGCTGGGGGGCTAAAGAGAAAGGTCAGGGCTCCACCAGCTGAAGCCACCGGGAGTTCCATCCAGGGTCCCCAGGGGAGGGAGAGCCGGGGCCGGAGGGAGAGCAGGTTGAGGAGGGACAAAGTTAGGGCCAGGAAGCATGCTGGCGAAGGTACAAAAGCAGAAGGAGCCCCCAGAGAGAGCGAGAAAGATCGGAAAGGGCCAAGATGAGGCTCAGGGGACAGCAGAAGGGGGGGGTGGGGCCATCCCCCTGGAAGTCCTGTCTCCTGCAGGAAGTCGGAGGTGAGCGGCTCATGCTTACGGGGCAGCTCCGTGCACGATGGGAGTCCGGGCCCGGTTTCTGGCTGTTCGTGGCTCTGTGCCCCCAGGACTGTTTCCCCATCGTTGGGGTGGAAGCTGGTCCAGGTCCCAGCCCAGGGAGGGGAGGGAGCACAGGGGTGGGTGGCAGTTTTCTGGGTGAGAAATCGGGTGAGAGGGTCGTGTTCTGTGGCCTCATCTCGCCCACCTGCCCCGTCCGCGCCGTAAACCTGGGCAGGTGAGGCCACCCTCCCCGAGCCTCCGGCCGTGTATTCGCCGGCATAAACGGAACGGCTTAAAACATCTGCTGTTTAGCTCTCGGTTCTGTAGGTCAGAGGCCTGGGAGGGCTCAAATGGGTTAGTGTGACCCATTTGAGGGTCCCCCCAGGGCCAAAATCTCGCCGTTGGCCGGGCTGGGCTCTTCTCAGGAAGCTCTGGGTGGGGGGAGGGGGAATGCACTTCCAAACTCATTCAGGTCTTGGCAGAATTCAGTCCCTTGTGGCTGTAGGACGGAGGTCCTGTTTCTTCGCTGGGATTTAGCCAGAGGTTATGCTGAGCGCCCGGGGACGCATCTGATCTTTCGTGCACGCTACATCTCTCTGACTTCTTCTGCCGCCAGCCAGAGAGAACACTCGGCTTTTCGGCGTCTCGCCTGATTAGGTCAGGCCCACCCAGATCAGCTCCGTGTCTGACAGTCAGCAGACTCAGGACTTTAATTACTTTTGCAGAGCCCTTTCACAGCAGTCCCCTAGACTAGCATTGGATTGGACAGCCAGGATCTTAGGAAAGGAGGCAGGGGCGGCTTTAGAATTTGGCCTGCCTTGGTTCCCTCACCTGTAAAACGGGTCTGACAGCATACCCACTCTTGGTACGTGATGCTTTGGTGGCCCGGCTGCTGTTTCTCTCTGGGGAACCTGTTCAGGGGTCCCAAGGGAACCCCAGACTCGGGTTCAGTAATTGACTAGAAAGACTGAGAACTGAGAGGCACTGTTTGACTCACGGTCGCAGTTTATTACAGCAGAAGGACACAGGTTAAAATCCGCAGAGGAGGGGCGCCTGGGAGGCTCAGTTGGTTGGATGGCTGACTCTTGATTTCGGCTCAGGGCATGATCTCACGGTTGTGGGATCGAGCCCCACGTTGGGATCCCTGCTGAGCATGGTTCCCTCTCTCTCTCTCTCTCTCTCTCTCTCTCTCTCTCTCAAAAAATAAATAAGTAGAATTTAAAAATAAAAAAAAGAAATGTGCAAAGCAGAGGCACATGGGTCAGGGTCCCCTGCTGGTGGAGTTACGCGGGCAGCACCCAGAAGTCGGCTCCCGGTGTCCCCACGACCGCGTGTGACGGTGCGATTCTACCGACGAGGGAAGCCCGCCCGAGCTTCGGTGACCAGAGTGTCCCTTGGGGGTTGCTCGCGTAGGCCTGACCGACCTTAGCTACTCAGACCCCAGCCACTCCAGAGGTCACACTAATGATGTCACATGGCCCAGACCCCCCTCCCCCCCCCCCCGCCATAAATCACACTGTTAGAATAAACCATCTTGAGCGGCCCAAGGCCCTCAGATAAACAAAGAGGTTTTTATCACACAGGACACTTTAGAAAGTGACCTCCCAGGAGGCGGCCAGGGACCAGTCCTTTCTTCCGGAATGTGCCGAGTTATCCTTTACCACGGGGACACCTTCTGTGGGACCCCAGTAAGGCCAGTCGTTGGGACACCTGCCAGATTCCCCACGTGAGGATTTCAGGGGCTCCTGGGAATGTGCCTGAGTTTGGCTGTCACTCGTACTCCAGATGCTACTCAGTTCCCAGAGGGTCACGCCCTCAACATCTCTGAGCCAAGGGCCTCTCCTTGGTCCTGACGTTGACAAAGGCACCAGCCCCCCCCCCCCCCCCCGCCAGAGTTCCACGGGGAACAGCTGAGCCCATCTCTGGGGTTAAGGAAGGTCGGCTGAGTGCGTGGGGACAACAGTTACAACAGTGATGACAATCACAGCCATTTCAGCTGAGAGTCTCAGGCAGGCTCAAAGTATAACACCTTTTTTTTCTTTTTTCCCAACAGCTCAGTTTACTTCTAAACACACTGAGCGCCTGTCCAGCAGGCAGGGGACAGCATGTGGGAACAGATTAACCTCTGTCATTCTCCAGATCTCCCCAAATTGGGAGGCCATTCTTAGCTAGATGCTTGGGAGAGAGGACACAAGTCCCTCGGCTCACCCCTGTGTCCCCTTTATGTCTGTGCCCCTCCCTCCTCTGTCTGTCTGTCCCTCCCCCACCACCCCACCCCTCCGCTCTCTCCGCCCAGGAGCGTCTCATCCTTATACGGGGAAAGTCCTTCTCTCTTCAAGTTTCTTTTGTTCCTGGATGTTGTGTCTGAACTCCTGAATCCTCCTTCCAAGGGACTCAGTCTGTGTCCCTTCGTTGCCCCCCTGCCCTCCTGCTGCCCGCAGCCAGCCGATGAGGGCAGGGCCGACCACCTGCCTGAACAAACATAAACCCAGTTAGCAGATCAAAAGCCCCAGCCGGACACTAACACTCTGACTTCCGCTGAGCGGAAAGCGAGAGCTTTACTTTTTTTTTTTAATGTTTATTTATTTACTTTGAAAGAGCGAGAGCTCGAGCAGGAGAAAGAGAGGGGCAGAGAGAGAGAGAGAGAGAGGGAGACAGAAAATCCCAACCAAGCTCTGCGCCGTGAGCATGGACGTGGGGCTCGAACTCGCGAACCGTGAGATCGTGACCTGAAATTAAGAGTCAGACGCTGAACTGACTGAGCCACCCAGGCGCACCGAGCGAGAGCTTTATAAACACGGAGTCACCTGTGTGCTGCAGCCCGGTCACTGGGAGGGTTGGGGGCAGGGCAAGGGGAGGGGTCGCATGGGGAAAAGATAAGCCCAGAGCCAACTAGTAGCCGACACGACACGCAGGGTGACCTCAGCTTCCTAAAAACAGGAACGCTTTCTGCCATTGTCTTAGAAAGGGCCACAGTCCCGGCTAACCCCACCCAGGGCCAGCCCGGACTCTTGTTCAAGACTGTGCGTAGCTGGCCAGCCAAGAGGCCACTGTCCCACCCTTTAATCCCTCCGAAGACCAGACTCTCTGAAGGTGGGGTCCGCCATAACCTGGAAGGTTCTGGGGTGGGCCTCGTGGGAGCTAAAAGGCTTTGCCTTGCCCGCACCAGAGAGGGTGGCCTCCTGGCCTCTTGTTACCTGCCTGAAACTGATGGCCGTTGGCCATGGCTCGTTGAATGAGAGCGTTCATTGAGTTCCTGCTGTGTGCCCAGCCCCGTCGCCGATATGTGGGACACGGCAGTGAAAGACCAGTGAACCTCCAACCCTCACGGGACTGCAGGGAAACGGGCGACGAACAACAAGCACGACGAGTCCGCGGAGCGTGTAATGTGTCGGAAGGTTGGAACTCTGCGGAAAGGCTAGAGCAGGGTCGGCGGCTGGGGAGTCTCTCAACCGGGGGCCGTCTGCCCCCAAGGGACGTTGGCAATGTCCGGACACGTTTTTAGTTGTCACACTGAGACGAGGGACCGCCTCTCTGAGGCCAAAGTCCTGCGGAATGAGCCGGGGGAGGGGAGGACCCTGGGGCAGGACACTCCGATCACACCTGGTTTGGGGGTGACTGTTGCTCCTGCCCCTGCCCCCCCCCCGTAGTAATCGTGTACCTGGAGGAAGAATAAGTCCGAGCCTCAGCCCTCAGGGAACCCCAGGACCTCAGCGGGAGACCACCTTGAAATCACCCGGACATTTCCCTTCATTCAATGCGACTGACAATCTTACAATCTTGGATGTGATTGAAGGTGGTGGTTCTCGGGTGGGGGGGTGGGGGGGCAGTCTTGTCCCCCAGGGGACACTTGGCAATGTCCGGGGACAGTTTGGTGGTCAGGATTTGAGGAGGGAGCTGCTGGCAGTAACTGGATGTGTGGAGGCCAGGGACGCGGCTCAGCCCCCGCCATATAGCGCGTGGGCACCCCGAAACCGGGAACGACCCAGCCCCCAGTGTCCACAGATGCCAGGAGCGGGCAGCTTAAGCCGTAGACGTGTCTTCTCGCGCGGGTCTGCAGGCTGGAAGTTCAAGATCGAGGGGCCAGCAGGGCTGATCCCTAGTGAGGCCTTTCTCCTCTCTCTCTCTCTCCCTTTTTTTTTTTTTAATTTATTTTTGAGAGAGACAGAGCACGAGCAGGGGAGGGGCAGAGAGAGAGAGAGAGAGAGAGAGAGAGAGAGAGAGAGAGACACAGAATCCGAAGCAGGCTCCGGGCTCCCAGCTGTCAACGCAGAGCCCAACTCAGGGCTCAAACTCCCGAACCACAAAATCATGACCTGAGCCGAAGTCGGACGCTTCACCGGCCACCAAGGCACCCTTCTCTCTCTCTCTCTCTCTCTCTCTCTCTCTCTCTCTCTCCTTATAGGGACGGACACCAGTGCTACTGGACTAGGGACGACCCTGTGACTTCGTGTAGCTTTAATTTACCCCGAGAGGCCCTATCTGCAAATGCAGTTACACTGGGGGGTTGGGGCTCCTACATGATTTGGGGGAGGGGACACATTTCAGTCCTTAATGACAGGTGTCTTCCTTTTCTTCGTGAGAAACGGGAAACATAAGCCCTAAAGAGAAAGTGGCTTTTATTTTATTTTATTTTTTTTTCAATGTTTATTTATTTTTGGGACAGAGAGAGACAGAGCATAAACGGGGGAGGGGCAGAGAGAGAGGGAGACACAGAATCGGAAACAGGCTCCAGGCTCTGAGCCATCAGCCCAGAGCCTGACGCGGGGCTCAAACTCACGGACCGCGAGATCGTGACCTGGCTGAAGTCGGACGCTTAACCGACTGCGCCACCCAGGCGCCCCTAGAAAGTGGCTTTTAATAAGAAATGTTATGTTCTCTTTTCTCCCTTCCTGTGTCTCTGAGAAGGAGCCACAGAGACCCTGGGCACCTCCCTTAGCCACAGTGGACAGCAGACAACCACTTCCCGTAAGGAAAGAGAAACAGTTATAGGTTAGTGTCTAGGGTCTTGAGAGCTTAACAACACCGGGGGTTTTCCCAAGGGTCCCAAGGGTCTCCCGCAATAGTCCTGACCTCCCAACCTGAGTCCTGACCCACCACCCATCAGTCTCTCCCCCCCCCCCCCGCCCCCGTGCAGCTTGGCCCCTGGTGACCACAGCCCCCTGCGTCGCCAATGGTGTAAAGGAAGACCAGACCAGGGGAATTCGCCCTCTAGCGGGTGAGATAGGGAATGACATCATGAGGTGACTTGTGGGAAGAAGAGAAAGCAGGAGGGCGTCAAAGAGGATGGGGGAGGGCTGTTTTTAGCTGGGGAGGCCAGCTAGAAGACTTGTTTGATAAAGAGGTCGGGCAGGGACCTGAAAGAGGTAAGGGAGGGAGCCGTGCGGATATCTGCAGGAAGAACGATCCTGGCAAAGGAAATACAGGCTGTGCAAAGGCCCTGAGGCAGGACCGTGCCTGGTGTGTTTGAGGAACAGTGAGATCGGTGTGTCTGGTGAGCAAGGGCAGAAGTAGAGGAAAAGAAGGAACATCGCTCAGGGCCTTCTGGGCTCATGGTGAGGGCGTGGGCAATCACAAGAGCTCCAAGCAGAGGAGGCCCGTGACGGACAGGGATGGTCACAGGCTCCCCCTGGTGGTGGAGGGGGGGCGGACATGGAGACCTGAGCAGAGGCGGCTGTGCTAACCCAGGCAGCAAAGTGCCGCATTGCCTCAACATTCTCACCCCAGCACAGGCACTGAGCTTTACCTGCGCGTCGACAAAAAGCCCCTTCTGCTAGACTTTTCCCGAAATAAAGACACGTGTCCAGAGTCACATGGGAGAAGATGAGCGAAAACTCCACAGAGTGCCTGGCAGATGGCTGTGCTTGGCCCGCATCTGCGGAGAAGCTGGGCCGGGGCAGCCCAAGGGTGGGCCGGGGAAATGGGGGGGGGGGGGGGGGGGGCGGGGAAGGAAGGGCAGAGAGGCAGACACCAGGCCAGGAGAGGCAAAGCGGGCTTTTGGGGCTCCCCCGGCGGAGCAGCTCTTCAGCGGGCATGCGCCAGGGGATGGCTGCTGAGACGCTGAAATGCTTCTCTGTGGTGGGGGAGGGGGGTAGCTGGCCCCTGCCCTTCCCCACACCTGCTGGGCCTCCCCCCACAATCCAGCAACTGCAGGGTCCGTATCTGGCCTGCAGGGGGCCTTCCGGCCCTTGCTCTAGCTCTGTGACTATTGTGGCTCCGTGCCTGCCCGTAAAAGTTAGGAACAGTGCCCTTGTGCCCGGGGCTGGGGGCTCCGAAACGGCGCTGGGGCCAGGTTGGTGTCTCAGGCAAGATGGAGGAGAACGTGCTGCTTCTGGAACAAACAGCCCCAAGGTCTCCAGCCGACAAAGATTTGCTTCCCGTTCCTGCTGTGTGTCCTCCCTGGGTCGGCAGGGGGCTCTGTCCGTCAGTCACTTAGGCACCAGGCCTGAGGGAGCAGCCACGATCCGTAATATCACCAGAGGGAGAAAGAACTCAAGAGTGGCCCTCGCTGGCCATCAAATGCCCCGGCCCGAAAGTGACGGTTCACGGTGCTCACAGCTCATTAGAAAGAACTCCTCACGCGGGCCCCGGCCAGTCCCAGGGGCCAGGGAGAGTCATGTTCCCGTGCACTCAGGCAGGAGGGACCAGGAATCACTGGCAAAGAGACGGTGGCCACCGTGGCTGGGGTGAGGGACCAAAGGCCAGCAGCGGCAGCAGGTCACATCCGGGGGAGGAGAGGCTTGGTTGAAGGAGAAGTCTCCTCTAGCAGGGTTGCTCTGGGACGCCCCGGCCTCTCTGGGCCTTACTCCGGGCCGCGTCTCAGATGCACGGGCCACCGTGCTAATAATCCTCTAGCAGAGACTGCCCTGAGCCCACACGCATATGACCTACTGTGGCCTTCGATCCGGTGAGGTGGGTCCTATTGCCACCGTCCCGTTTCGCGGATGGGAATACCGAGGCCCGGGGCGGTAGACTGCACGGCTGGACCCTCTTGATGTCTGCTGTCCCCCACACAGCCACTCCGCGGCCCTGGCCCTGCCCAGGATCGAGGCCCACGTAGCCATTCCTCCTCCGGGACAGGCCCACAGGGAACTGGTGGCCCGTGAGAACCAGGGCTCTAGAGCCCGAGCGGGCAGGCAGTCAGGGCCTCTCTGTGCCCACGTTGCAGGCGGGGCCGACAAGCAGCAAATGGACGCTGAGCTGAGGAAGGAGATGATGGCCATCTGGCCCAACCTGTCCCAGAAGACGCTCGACCTGCTGGTCACCCCTCACAAGTGTAAGAGCCGTGCCTCGCCCGGCCCCGGGCTCTGACCCGCCAGGACGGAAGGGGCGGGAGAGAGGAGGAGGCAGGTGCAGGGACTAGGCTGGTGCCTCCGGGGCCCCCACCCACGGCGAGCTCGTCTTGTGCCCCCCCCCCCAGCCACAGACCTGACCGTGGGGAAGATCTACGCGGCCATGATGATTATGGAATACTACCGGCAGAGCAAGGCCAAGAAGCTGCAGGCCCTGCGTGAGGAGCAGGTACGGCCCTGGGCCCCGGCACCCTCCGCTCCGGTGCCCGTCGCCCTGCGGGCACCGCGGTGACAGGCCAGAACAGCGAGGGGTAGCCAGGACCCAGAGCAGGTCGCTGGAAAGCAGGGCCGTGCCAAGGAGGTGGCCCGGACGAATTCATCTGCTCCGCCTTGGGGGCCTTGGGCACCCTGGGGGCAATCTGACTTTTGCTCTGGGTCAGACGGGAGCCACCCTGCTCCTCGTTAGACGTGGGAAGCGACCTCACTCAGGTGGCCGCCCTCTGGTGGCCGTAGCTGGTAAGGGCTGGGGCCGGGAGACCCGGGAGGAGGCGAATCTCCAGGTCCAGGTGGGAGATGAGGGGGCCAGACCGGGTTGAGAAGTGGTCCCGTTCCACATGGATTTGCAGGGAGGGAATTGCTTTGGGCATTTGGCGGGGGGTGGGGGGAAGGTGGCACACTCTCGGCACAGCGCCCCTGCTGTCTCTCAGCTGCAGCCGTGGCCAGAGCCTGAGCCTTGAACACCGTCCCCAGCCTCCGCCCTGTGCACACACGTTGCTCTCTGTCCCCCCAGAATCGGACACCACTCATGTTCCAGCGCATGGAGCCCCCGTCCCCAACCCAGGAGGGGGGCCCTGGCCAGAACGCCCTCCCGTCCTCCCAGCTGGACCCAGGAGGAGGCCTGTGAGTGTGGCTCTGGCCAGAAGGTGGGGATGGGAGGGCAGGGGGCGCCATCCCCCAGGGCAGCCGCCCCTGGAGTGCCCACTACCACCCGGGCCTCTGTCCCCCCGCACAGGTTGGCTCACGAAAGCGGCATGAAGGAGAGCCCGTCCTGGGTGACCCAGCGGGCCCAGGAGATGTTCCAGAAGACCGGAACGTGGAGCCCAGAGCGGGGGCCTCCCACCGACATGCCCAACAGCCAGCCCAACTCCCAGGTGCCTCTGTCCCCCCGACCCCACCCCCCACCGCCCCACAGCTCCCGGGCGCGAGCAGTACAGGAGGGAAGGGTCTGGGGTCCGAGCGTCAGGTCCCGGACTCACCGGCCTCGCCCTGTGCCCCACAGTCTGTGGAGATGCGAGAGATGGGCAGAGACGGCTACTCAGACAGCGAGCACTACGTCCCCATGGAAGGCCAGGCGCGGGCGGCCTCCATGCCCCGCCTCCCCGCGGAGAACCAGGTGAGCGCTTTCACCCCCCCCCCCCCCAGGGCTGGACTCAGGGCCCCCAGGGTCCCTGCCGGCCAGCAGTGGGGATGCCGTGGCCCCCTCCCTCCCCGCACGGCCCAAGGGGTCTCTTTCCTCCCGGACCCCGGCTCAAGGGGGCCACCCACACCCTCAGCCGCAGGGTGAGGGCCCTGCCACCCTCTGTGGCCACCCCCGGAGGCCCTCAGCTCCTCCCTGATGGAGGACACATGGGGGCGCGGGAGGGGTGGGGGAGGTGACGCGTCAGGGCCAGGTGAGACCGGCGATCGGGAACGCGCACCCGGGCACGCGCACGCACAGACGCACACTACGTGTCCGTTTGTGCTCTTACTGGCACCTACGGACGCACACGCGTGTGCACGTGGGTCTGCTCTTGGGAACTTGGCAGGTCCTAGGACCTGGTAGCAGAGTCTGGCGGGGGGGGGGTGGGTGGCCTGGGGACAGCTGGGGTTTGTATTTCCTGTCTGGTCTTTGTGGGGGCCAGTGGGGAGGGACAGGGACGTATGCCTGATGCGTGTCTGTGTGTGGCCGCTTCACCCAGCTGTAGCACCCACTTGGTCAGTGCTGGCGGGGGGGGGGGGGGGGGGGAGGTGCGCCCACTGCCCTAGGCTCGCAGGGACAGGGGCACCGGAGCCAGAAGCATGGCTGGCTGCCCGCCCAGCCTACAAGGCTGGGCGGCATAGTCTGGCTGTGGCAGGCTTCCCGTGTGCTGTGCCATGGCGTGTGCACGGGGTACAAGGCTGTGCTGTGCCTGGCTGGGCCAGGGTGGCTCCAGGACCTGGCCTCTGGCTGCTGAGAACTCGGGTGGGGGGGGCGCCCAGCTGCATGTGGCCGCCCAGCGTCATCCCGCCAGGCCTTCTCCCCACCTCCCGCGCCGCCCACACCCCCAGGACTGAGCCGCTGGACCCCAAGAGAGGGTTGGGACAGGACGGCTGACGGCCACCCCTCCCCAAGCTTTTGAGTGTCAGTGGGAACCAGGGCTGGGGCACCCTGCATGAGGCGGAGCCCAGGGCCCCGGGGCCTGTGGTCACGCCATCCCATCTGTCCGTCTCGTGCCTTTGCCATCTGTCTGTCTGTGGTGTCGCCTGTCTGTCTCCTCTGTGCCCGTGGGAGGCTGGCCAGCCGGGCCTGGGGTCACCCACACACCAGGGACTTTAACACCTCTTTCCCTGACCCTCTTGCCCCGTCCCCCTCCCCCCGCCCCCCCCCCACCACCACCGCCCAGGTTCCTCTTTCCCGATCCTGGCATCTCCGTGTACCACCTCTCACTCTCCCTCTTGGCTTTTATATTTATTTTCTTCTTTCTGTTTTTCTGTGTGCACCATCCCGTGGGGCTGTGACAGAGGAGAAGGGGCCGGCCACGTGGGAATAACCTCAGTGTATGTACCGCCTCCCGGCTGGGCTCCGGCCCCCTCTTCCCGCCCACCCCCCCTCGTGGGAGTCCCGTCATCTCCCCTGTCCTCGGACCCCCCCCTTTCTTTGCAGACTGCAACCCCCCACCCCGTGAAGCCCCATCCTTGTGTGTTGTGTCTTCCGTGTGCCTGCCGGGCGGGCCTGCCCCCCACCCTTCCCCCCAACCCCCTCTCCTCCAAGCCCCCAAGCTGGGAGATGCCATCTTTCCAGGAAGCCTCACCTGCAGCCCCACCTGGCCCGCTCTTTTTCAGAGGCTCATACCCCTGACGCCACCCCTGACCCTCTGGTGCAGAAGCCCCGAGTCTCTTAAAACTGCCACCTGGGGCGGAGCCACCGGCCATTCGGCTGGGATGGCCTCAGGTGCCATCTTCCTCCTCTCCTCTCCCAGCAGCAGAGAACCACAGGCCCCTCTCTAGGGTTTGACCCCTGGGGGTGCAGCGTGGGCAGGCTCCCAGGTTGCAGGCCAAGGGGAAGGGCAGCTCCCCTCGGGGCCTCAAATGCCAGGGGAAGCCCCTCAAGGGCTCCCTTCGCGAGCCGGACTCGGGTGGGCAGGAAAGCCCGGTCCCGGCTAGCCCAGGAGAGGACAGTGAGCCGGAAGGCTGGGCACCCGGTCCTGAGCACGCAGGAGGCCTGCCAGCCTCCAGAGAGCAGGCAGGAGTCCGCGCCGGGCTGTGCTGCCCAGGGCCCGGGGCTTCCGGGTGGAACCCGGGATGGGGGACGCTCTCCCCTTCCGCGAGCCTGCCTGCCCCTGGCTGGATGGCCAGGGCTGGGGGGTACCTCCCAGGGGTGGTTCCGAGAACCGGGGGTGGATCATATGGGGCCTCCTGGCCGGAACCCAGGATGGGCCTGGGAGGAGGCAGAAGGGTCCCGGGACCCTGGTGGACCAGAAGCCGAGCCCCACGGCCCTCTGGGACTCTGCCCCCGACACGCACACCCCGTCACTGAGGGCTGAGGGGCCGGGACAGACCGGGACCGCCCGGTGCGGGCCGCTGACCCCGGCCCGCTGGCCTGTCCACCCCCCCAGACCATCTCAGACACCAGCCCCATGAAGCGCTCAGCCTCCGTGCTGGGCCCCAAGGCCCGGCGCCTGGACGATTACTCCCTGGAGAGGGTGCCGCCTGAAGACACCCAGCACCACCACCAGCGGCGCCGAGACCGCGGCCACCGAGCCTCTGAGCGTTCCCTGGGCCGCTACACGGACGTGGACACAGGTGGGCTACCGCTCAGGGCCCAGGGGACGACGGAGGGGAGGGGACGACAAGGGAGAGCAGGGAAACACCGAGGCCGAAAAGAGGAGGTCTGGACCAGGAGCAGGTCCCTCAGGGGACAGGACCAAGCGGCCGAGCTGGGCCCGATGCCGCCCAGAGCCTGGGGACCAGACCCCTGACGCCCATTAGGCTCTCCTTGGTCCGGGAGAAGGTGCCCCTGTCTAGAGCCCACAGGCCCTCGGGGAGGCCTCCTGTGCGCCACCCACGCCTCCTGCATGGCCGTCTGTTTGTCTGACCCCCTGCTCTGCCCAGGCTTGGGGACCGACCTGAGCATGACCACCCAGTCTGGGGACCTGCCGTCTAAGGAGCGGGACCAGGAGCGGGGCCGGCCCAAGGACCGGAAGCACCGGCAACACCATCACCACCACCACCACCACCACCCCCCACCCTCGGACAAGGAACGCTATGCCCAGGAGCGGCCTGACCATGGCCGGGCCCGGGCCCGGGACCAGCGCTGGTCCCGCTCGCCCAGCGAGGGCCGTGAACACATGGCACACCGGCAGGTGGGTGTGGCACCGGGCACCCCTGATCCGAGCCCCCGGGGGGACAGCTCGGGGGTGCGGGACGGGGAAGGGGGCGGGGAGGGGGGGGCACACCAGAGAGCCACTCTAGGCAGGGTCTCCATTCCCCAAATGTGACCTCTGACCCTGCCCACCGCTGGGGTCCCCAAGCCAGGGGGGAGCCGGGCAGGGGGAGACGCTGCCCCCAGCCACTCTGGCTCCCCGCTCTGCCTCCCCCTCAGCCCCCCTGCCCGCCTACCGCCCCCTCCCCTGCCCCGCAGCTGCTTCCTCTTTGGTTGTGGATCACCGTTTGAGTTTCTGGCCAGCGTGGTCCTTACGACTCATGCCCCCCGCTGGCTGCCTGCTGCCTTTGCTTTCCTTTAACCCGGCTTCCGTTTTTGTTTCGATTATGATTTCTGTCCTCTGGACGCCTGTGAGTAATTTTTGAAACTTCTGCTATTTAACCCCGAAACTTACAAAACTCCATTTCTCATTTCTCTTTTCACTTTGTTGTGTTGGTTTTCGACTTCCCCCTCCCTCCTTGTCTCTCACTCCTCCTCTCCCTCCTCCTCCCCCTCCTCCCCTCCTCGTCCTCCTCCTCCTACCTGTGGCTGTTGCTTTTCTCCTTTTTTTCCATTCAAACGTCCTGTGGCCCCTCCCCCCCACCTCTCCTCCGCCTCCGCCTCCCGGTCCCCCCTTCCCGCCCCCGCCCCCTTTGGTTTTCCTTTGCCCCCTCCCTCTCTCCCTCCCGTCCTCTGTGTCTCCTCCGTCTCCTTCTGGTTGATTTTGTTGTATCTTTTTTTTTGATTTCCTTTGTTTCAATTTTCGTGTAGGGCAGTAGTTCCGTAAGTGGAAGCCCAGCCCCCTCAACATCTGGTACCAGCACTCCGCGGCGGGGACGCCGCCAGCTCCCCCAGACCCCCTCCACCCCCCGGCCACACGTGTCCTATTCCCCCGTGATCCGTAAGGCCGGCGGCTCGGGTCCCCCGCAGCAGCAGCAGCAGCAACAGCAGCCGGCGGCGCGGCCGGGCCGGGCGGCCCCCAGCGGCCCGCGGAGGTACCCGGGCCCCGCGGCCGAGCCTCTGGCCGGGGAGCGGCCGCCCGCGGGGGGCCACGGCAGCAGCCGCTCGCCCGCGATGGAGCGGCGGGGCCCGGGCCCGGCCCGGAGCGAGTCCCCCAGGGCGTGTCGCCACGGCGGGGCGCGGTGGCCGGCGTCCGAGGGGCCCCCCGGGCCCCGGCACCACGGCTACTACCGGGGCTCCGACTACGACGAGGCCGACGGCCCGGGCGGCGGAGGAGGGGAGGAGCCCCGGGCCGCGGCTTACGACGCGCCACCCCCCGCGCGACGCGCGTGCTCGCCCAGGACTCCCCGGGCCCCGGGCCCGGCGGCGTGCGCCTCGCCTTCCCGGCACGGCCGGCGACTCCCCAACGGCTACTACCTGGCGCACGGACCGGCCAGGCCGCGCGGGCCGGGCCCCCGGAGAGGCCTGCACGAAGCCTACAGCGAGACCGACGACGACGACTGGTGCTAAGCCCGGGCGAGGTGGCCCCCGCGCCCGCCCGGCCCCCCCACGCACCCCACGCACACGCCCCGCGGGGAGGAGCCGCGCACGGGCCGCGGGCCCACCTCGCTGCCGCCTGCCCAGCGCACCCGGGGGGTGGGGGTGGGGGTGGGGGGGGCCCGGGACGGCCGCGGACTCTGGAGGGAGACCCCAGGACCCGGACACACCAGGGTGGCCCGCGAAGACCCTCGGCCAGAAAAGCCGCTGGGGGGCGGGTGGGGGGGGCGGCGATGAGCCCCCCCAGCCCCACCCAGCCGACCCAACCCCGCCTCCCCCCGCCCCCCACGAGGGGGACCCTGGAAGGGGGGGGGGAGGCAGACAAACCATACAGCCAAGGGATTCGAATTAACTCAGCCATTTTTGGAGAACCTTGGGGAAAATGGAAATTTAAAAAAAAAAAAAACAAACACATTTTTAAAAGAAAAACGGGGAGAAAAAAAAAATCGCTTCTATTGATGAGTTTTATCATCTCAATTGAATCTTTCCTTTCCCTGGTGAACGCGAGCTGGTGGCCCGTGTTGTGGCGGAGAAGCCGGAAGCGAAGCCGAAACCCAGCGTCCCACACAAGACCCTCCACCAGACGCTCATACCCCACACACGTTCTCAGACACACACAGGAGTGCTTGCTGGTTATACCAAACCCTACTATTACTGCCTGCAGAAAAATCAATTTAAAAAGATACACAATTTTAAAAAGGACAAAAAAATTAATGATTGAGAAAAGAAGCATTTTTTTCTGACATTTGGTCCTGCTTGAAATAACAAAAGAAAAAGGAAAAAAAAAAAAAAAACCACCACCACCACCACCGGTTTCCTTTGCTTCTTTTTTCCTTTTTCCTACCTTGTTTGAAAACTGTGGGCTTGGGACTGTGAATTACTGCATGACATTCAAAAAGAAAAAAAAAATAAAAAAAAGTTGAATCAAAGGGCTTTTGGATCGACTGGTCTTTGTCCCTCTGCAAAGTGCTCCCCAGGTCTCTTGGGGGGGAATGGTGGAAGGGAAGCCCTTTGAAAGTGTTTGAAGGCAGGAAAGAAGGAGGCAGACAGACCCTGATCCTCACAGAGCTTGGTGGCCAGAGCCCTAGAAATCCTGGCTACCTGAACAAGCCCAAGAAGGCCAAGGCCGAAGATGTTACCCAGGTCCCTGCCAGCTGTCCTGGCTGGAAGGCAGAACAGTGCACCCCGCTGCCACCCCACGCCTCCACCCTCAGGCACCCGGGTCTCCCACCGTCTACTGTCAACCAGGTTCTACCTACAAGCAGCCATCCTGGAAGATAAATCATCTCGGATGACCATCCTGCATGATGGGGACAGTGGGAGCCCGGGGAGTGCCTGTGAGGCCCCAAACGTTAGCGAAACTTCCTATTGGAAACATCTGAGCAGCTGGTGGGGCGTCCTAAAGGTCAAAGGTCAGAGCAGCCCCCCCCCCATTGGGTAATGGGGGATGGTCATGGCCAGCTCAAGATGCTGGTGGCACATGAGAGGTACAGGTGGAGGTGGGGTTCTTACACAGGGGCTGACAGCCTGCCCTCCCTCCACCCTCAGACCCATCCCGTGCCCCTGCCTGTACACTCCAGCTCCAGCCTTACAGAAGCTGGCCCCACAGATGAAAGTGACAGAAAACTCGCATGCTGCCCCCCCCCCCATCGTCAAGACTTCTCCTCCTTGCCTATTCTGTGAATGCTCCTGCAAATACGGGCAATAGCCACAAAACTGTAGTCAGAGTTGGCGGTCAGAGGGCTGTGTCGATTCAGGTGAGCAAAAGACCCGTTACACCCCCTTGTTCAAGTTGAGCGGAAAGGCAGCTCCTCGTTCTCCCTAGAAAGGGCTTGAGGGAATCCCACAAAGTCTGCAGACGAGGAGGGGGGGGATGGTCCTCAGGGAACATCAGGGCACCAGAAGAAGGAAAATCAGAGGCCAGGCAGGGGGAGACTAACACCCCAACTTTCGGGTCAGTCATTGGACCCTGGGGAGCTTAGCGCCACCACCCTTCCTAGAGCCCCTCCCAACTCAGCATACACACTGGCTATGTGACCTGGGGAAAGTGACTTAACCTCTCCGTGCCTCTGTTTTTCCAGCCGTAAAGTCGAAATGATAATAAGACTGTTTGTGAAAGTTAAACGCGCTATTTTACATCAGCCGCCAGCGAACTTTTTCCTAAAGGATCAGACTAATATTTTCAGCTTTGGGACCCAGATAGTCTCTGTTGCGACTCCTCCACCTGCCATCATACCAGGAAAGCAGCCAGAGATAACATGCGAACAAGTGAATGTGGCTGTGTTCTGATAAAACTTTATTTACAGGAGCGCCTGGATGGCTCAGTCAGTTAAGCATCCGACTGCAGCTCAGGCCAACATCTCCCAGCTCCTGGGTTCGAGCCCCGCGTGGGGATCTGTGCTGACAGCTCAGAGCCTGGAGTCTGCTTCCGGGTCCCGTGTCTCCTTGCCCCTCCCCCACTTGAGCTCACGCTCTCTCTCTCTCTCAAAAATAAATAAAACATTAAAAAAAAAAACCACTTTATTTATAAATACAGACAGTGGGCCAGATTGGGCCCTTGTCCTACGTAAGTGGTTCCCAAACTTTTTGGTGTCAACGCCCCTTTACATTCTTAAGAAAATTATCAAGGACTCCAAAGCATGTCTCTTTATGTGGGTAATAGTTATGGATATCCCCCGCCCCAGGGGCCCGGACCCCTTTGAGACCTGCTGACGAGTGTCACCCGTCCCACCTGAGCCATTATTTCCATAGCACCAAAGCAGAAAGTTCGACAGGCCTTCCTCCAGACCTCAACCCTCGAGCTTACCTTGGGCAAAGAAGGCTGAGCAGGCAGCCTGAGAAGGCCTCCAAATGGCAAGGCAGGACGAGCTCCCTCCACAATAATGACATCTAGGAAGTGACCGGTCCAACAAAAAGCGAAAGAGGGTTTCCACTTCCTAACCAGGTAGGAAGCCAGTCACAACCCCCCACAGACGTCGAGGCCAGCTGTCTGCCCGAGGCAGGGCTGGCCTCTGGCAAAGGCCCACCTCCCGTGGTGCTGAAGCTGGTCGGCACTTTTGTCCCGTGCAATTCCCTCTGGAACCAGGGAGACTGCAGCCATCTGTCCACAAAGGAACAAGTCCTCTTACCAGAGCCCCCCACAGCCCCTGGACCCAAACCTGAGGCTGCGTGCAGGGAGGCTGGACCCCAGGCCTCCATCACCCACACCTTCAGGCTGGGGCAAATGTAAGTTGCCCAGGAGACTCAGAGGGAGGGAATCAGGAGGGGAAGAGGCAGAGGGTGGCTTGGCTTAAGCCCTGGTCTCACATCCCCTCAGTCTCTGGCCTCAGCCACGTCATCTGGAAGGCTGCAGAAGGGGCAGGGAAATGGGGACTCTGAAAGCCAAGTATACCCTGCAAATGCCCTGGGCAGCCTCCTACCTGGGGACAATGATCTGAGAGATCCAGACATCCTCAGGGTTGAAAGGAACTGCTTCGCTACAGTCTAAAGCTCCCCCTGTTCTCTCTCTGAGCCTCAATGTTCTGTCTGTGAAATGGGGGCCCACTACTGTGTCAGGGAGGCAAAACATTTCCTCTACCCTCTTAGAGTCAGTGACTGAGGCCTGCGAATTAAACTGAGAAATGACAGATTCACGGGAAAAAAGACACACAATTTTTATTAATATTTACGTGCGCAGAAAAGCAGTTAAATTCAAAAGAGTGATTCGACTCAGGGGTTTATATACCATTTTAACAAAGAAAAGGGAGGTTGGGCTTGCAGGGATGATAAATTATGGGGAAATGACTAGGAAATATATGGTGGAAACTAATGGAAGATAAGGATTATTTTTGTAAGGTTTCCTAAGGTTTGTTTATACAGACTCATCCTGGTGCCTCGCCGTCTTCAGTGATGAGTCACTCTTCTCTTCCCGACACAGGAGAAAAGGGGACACCTTCAAAACGCGAAGTTTCTGTCACCTTCTTAAAAGGAAATTGATGCCCTGCTTTTAGGTAGAAAAGAGGAGGACAGAGAGCTCTTTTGCATCTCACTTGCCTTCAGCTCAAAATCATCCTCAAGTGGCGTATTTGGGGGTGGCACCTATCTGACCCCCCAGCAGCTGCCATCAAAGGACTGGCGGGTGTGGATGGGTGACAGCACTTGGCTCGAAGACTTGTGGGAAAGTCAGATCTGTGGGTGGCTGCCGACCAGAGCACCCCACGATGGGGACTACTGGCTCCTCAGGATCGCTGCGCAGCATGGAGGTAAAGGCCTGGTTTTAGGGAAGAAACCGGAAGGAGGACGAGGACACGACGCTCAGCCCGTGTCTTATGTCACCAGGCATTTGGAAAAGCCTCACCTACAGAGCAACGACTGGTGCTTAGAGTGGTGAAACACACAAGGAGAGGGGCGCCTGGGTGGCTCAGTCGGTCAAGCATCAGACTCTTGATTTCACCTCAGGTCACGATCTCACAGTTCGTGAGTTCGAGCCCTGTGTCGGGCTCCTCGCTGACCATGGGGAGCTTGCTTGGGATTCTCTCTCTCCCTCTCTCTCTGCCCCTCTCCGGCTCGTGCGCTCTCTCTTACGCGCGCGAAATAAATGCGCGGTTTCAAAAAAAGAAAATTCTTTAAAAAAAAATGATTAAAAAACACACATAAGTAGAAAAGAGAACAGATGGCTTTAAAAACATTAAATAGTAGCAATATTACTCTCCTAGGAGAGCTGTAACAAACCGCCGCAGACTGAGTGGCTTAAAACAACAGAAATTTCTTGTCTCACACTCAGGAGGCAAGAAGTCCGGAAATCAAGGTATCGGCAGGGCGGCTCTCACCGAAGGTCCTGAAGGAGAAGCTGTCCATCCATGTCTCCCGTCCAGCTTTCGGTGGTTGCTGGCAACCCTTAGGCGTGCCTTGACTTGTGGCTACATCACTGTGCCTCTGTCTCTGTCTTCACCTGGCCTTGTCCCTGTGTCTCTTTCTCTTACAAGGACACTTCGCCTGGATTTAGCCCACCCCCCTCCCCAATGCAGTATGATCTCATCCCTGCCCTTACCTGAATTACATCTGCAAAGCCCTGATTTCCAAACAAGGTCCCTGTGGTTTGATGAGAAATATATTTGGTCTCTGTCCCCAGTTCCTGGTACAGAGCTCTTAAAACCCTTGGGATTTCCCAAGTCACAGGAGTGTCTTTTATCATTCATAAGAAGACTTTTAAAAAGATTTTATTTAATTTTTTAAGGTTTATTTGTTTTTGAGAGAGAGAGAGAGAGAGAGAGAGAGAGAGACAGAATCCGAAGCAGGCTCCGGGCTCTGAGCTGTCAGCACAGAGCCCCACATGGGGCTCGAACTCACGAACCACAAGATCATGACCTGAGCCGAAGTCGATCGCTCAACTGACTGGGTCACCCAGACACGCCTAAAGATTTTGTTTTATTTTCAATGTTTATTTATTTTGAGAGAGCGCGCGCGTGCGTGCGTGCCCTCACGTGCACAAGTGTGGGAGGGGCGGAGAGAGAGAGAATCCCAAGCAGGCTCCCAGCTGTCAGCGCAGAGCCCGACTTGGAGCTCGATCCCACGTACCCCGAGATCGTGACCTGAGCCAAAGCCAAGAGTCGACTGAGCACCGCCCCCCCCCCCCCCCAGGCCACCTGGATTAATGCCCTTATGAAAGAGCCCCGGGAGAGCTCTCGCCCCTTCCAGCATGGGGGGGGGGGGGGGGAAAGCGAGGAGATGGTGTCTCTGAGCTAAGAGGCAGGCAGGCCCCACCAGACGCCGCATCTGCTGGTGCCTCCAGAGCCGTGAACAATAACTCTCCGTGGCTTACAAGCCCCCGGTCCGTGGTCTTCTGTCGTGGCAGCCCAAACGGACGAAGATGGCCTGAGCGGGGCACGAGCAGACCAGGGCTGCTGGCCGGAGTAGTCTTCAGAGGGGCTGGGCACGGAGCCGCTCTCGTTCTACCCCTGCCCTGGATCTGCCATGACAGCCCCATCTGCTGAACGTGACACCCACGCTCCATCTGGCCTCCCGTCCCTGCCCGGAATAGCAGCCCGAGCCCCTCTGCGCTCCACCCAACGTGCCCACCACATCGGGCCCTGCGAGCTCTCCAGAGCCCTACCCCCGCCCCCCAGCCTCCCACGCGGTCTGCGCAGACCCAGCCTTCCCCCTCGCTGCCCTGCTCCAGCCCTTAAACGTAAAGAAGGCCTCGCCCTGCCCAGCTTATTCTCCGAGACTGCATTTCTCCTGTTAAAAAAATAATAATAATAAAATGATCTGGGGGGGATACGCAGCCCGCTGCGGACAGTGGTTCCTTCCAACAGGGGCTGGGAAGGCGCGCCACAGAGGGCTGTGTAGACTTTGGTATTTTACTGAATTCTCCAAAATTCATGACTGCTTCTGCCTGTGGAAACAGTTTTTAAAGGCATCCAGATGACTTCTTCTCAAAAAAAAAAAAAGCTTCCGGAGCCCCACATTTCCCCGTGGGATCAAAGACTATATTATAATAATCGATCAACTGGACAACCAAATGAGACTCAGAGCCCCCCCCCCCAAACCAAAGTCTGGGCCTTGTTAAGGTCCGCATCTCCAACCTCCAGCCCCAGCTCCTGGCCCCCAAGAAGGCCCAGGGGAGCCTTCGGTCGAGCTGAGGTTGCGCGGGCGGGACGCGGGCAGGTACACCAGATAGGCAGCGCCACCTAGAGGCCGGTCGGCGAACGGCCAGGGCGTGGCGGGGTAGACCCCTCAGGGAATCTTCGGGGAGAGGCACTAAGCTGGGGGTGCAGGCAGGAGTAGAGGCACTGGGGTGGGAGTGAGGGGCACAACAGTACCCCTACTCCCGGCTCCGGAGACAGAAGCTGGACCAGCAGGGATAATACGGATGTAAATGCCCGGCCGCTCTATGGAAAAGACTTTCTACTGATTGCTTGGAACAGAGTAGATGGCTCAGGAAAGACCTATAGCGTTTGGGGGCCGGAGAGGCTGCTGGCGCTGGAGGCCCTGTGAGCCTCCTCCTTCTCAGGAAGAGCCCTGGGGAGGCGGGAGGGCTGCAGAGGAGCTCCGGGAGCACGGTGCGGGGAGGGGCTGGCTAAGAGGAGGAGACGAGGAAGGTATTTGCAGGTCAGAAAACTAAGGGTCAGAAAGGTTCAATCCCTTGTCCAAGATCTCGCCCGAAGTCACATGGGGGGCGGGGGGAGGGGAACCTTAAAAGTGCACCCAGCTGGTTTCCCTCCAGTCAGCCCTGTGGCCTCCCAGAGGGTGAGGACACACCCTTCCTGGCTGGCGCTTGTCGTGTCCCCTTTCCCAGTACGCTTGTCCCCTCTCATCCTAAACCTCTCCCAAGTGCTGCCTCCCTGCGGCCAGGACCACTGGGGGTGCAAACCACTAAGCCACCAACCGGGAACAACAGTCTCCAGGTCTTTGAAGTTCAGGTGGCCAAAAGCCCAAGGTGGGTCAAGGTATCGCACCAGTCTCTATCTGCCACACCTCCCCACCGGCAGGGACAGCGCGGTCCTGCCACCTCGGGAACACAAGACAATCAAAAGTCCCCCGGTGGATGGACAGTTTCTTCTCCCTACCTCAGCCCCCCCCCTCCCCCCCCTCCCCCCACCCCCACCCCCACCCCCACCCCCGTGACTACAGCTCCTCCCTGCCCTGCTCTGGGTCAGCAGGGTCCTGGGGTTTTTCACCTGCTGAGCAGAGGACGCAGATGTGGCCGGATTCCCCTGAAGGCACAGTGGTCTAGGCCGGGTCACCCAGCAGCAGTCTGAAAACAGTCACATTGCAATTTCTAGTTGCCACATTGAAAAAAGTAAAAAAGAACAGGTGATTTTTTTTTTTTTTCAGGTTTTTCAAGTTGACGTGAAACTCACATAACTTAAAATTAACCATTTAAAGGGTTCAATTCCGGGGCGCCTGGGTGGCTCAGTTGGTTGTGCGTCGACTTTGGCTCAGGTCCTGATCTCATGGTCCGTGAGTTTGAGCCCCACATCAGGCTCACTGCTGTCACTGCAGAGGCCGCTTCGGATCCTCTGTCCCCCTCTCTCTCTGCCCTGCCGCCCCTCAAAAATAAATAAACATTTAAATGCAAAAAATAAATAGCTAAAAATAAAGTGTTCAGGGGCGCCTGGGTGGCCCAGTCGGTTGGGCTGCTGACTTCGGCTCAGGTCATGATCTCGCGGTCAGTGAGTTCGAGCCCCTTGTCAGGCTCTGTGCTGACGGCTCAGAGCCTGGAGCCTGTTTCAGATTCTGCGTCTCCCTCTCTCTCTGACCCTCCCCCGTTCATGCTCTCTCTCTGTCTCAAAAATAAATAAATGTTAAAAAAAATAAAAAAAAAAATAAAGTGTTCAATTCCATGGCACCTAGTACACCCACAGTCTTATGCAGCTATCACCTGTCTTGTTTCAGAATACACCCTTTCCCCATGAGCAGTCACTGCCCAATTTCTCCCTTTCTCAGCCTCTCGCAACCCCTAAATCTGCTTTCTTTGTTATTTTTATAACATTTTTTATTTATTTTTGAGAGACAGAGACAGAGCACGAGCGGGGAAGAGGCAGAGAGAGAGGGGGAGACGCAGAATCCGAAGCAGGCTCCAGGCTCCGAGCTGTCCGCACAGAGCCGGACGCGGGGCTCGAACCCACGAACCTCGAGGTCATGACCTGAGCCGGTGTCGGACGCTTCACCGACTGAGCCACCAGGCGCCCCTCCTGGGGTCATTCTTGAGCTCTGTTGTGCCACCAGTTCCCCGGGGGGTCCGGGGCAGGATGCCGGATGCCCCCCCCCCCCCCCCCCGAACGGGAACCGTGCCGTTGCGAAGGAGACCCCGGAGCCCTCCCTCGGCCCTTCCGCCAGGTGGGGGCACGGTGAGCAGTTGCCGTCTGTGAACCGGAGCGAGGGCTCTCACCGTCTGCTCCACTTGCTGGTGCCTTGATCTTGGACTCCCAGCCCCCAGAACCGTGAGAAACAAACGTCTGTCGCCCTTACGTCCCTCGGACGGTTGTTAGAGCGGCCGGCGCTGAGATACGTCCCCACCGGGGACCTCAGCCTTCCAATCAATAAAATAGGAAGGATGTGTGTGCGTGCGGGTCGATGATGCTGCAGAGCAGGAGAAGGAGGCCGCGTGCCTCCGGGGTCGGGGGGCGCAGGGGGCTTGGGCATCCGGCAGGAGACGCCGGCCGCAGAGGCCAGTGCCTAAGACCCGGGAGCCATTGCTGGCCTGTGGGTTCCCCTGAGTCGGCGGGTCATGCACCGGGCTTGTCCCCTGGTGCAGAGCCCGGGCAGGGCTGGGAGAAAGAAGGCAGCCGGGGCAAGGGAGACCTCGGGTCAACAGGGACCCAGCCGGGGGCTGTTACAGGGTCGCTTCTTGGGGCGGTGTTCCCAGCCTTCTCGGGGCAGACCCGCCGGGCCTGGGGGGGCCACGCCAGGCCTTCCTCTGACTCATCCATCCTGGTGAGGACCCCGCAGTGGAGGCGGAGAAAGCAGCCTTTAAATATAGCTCAGCACCATCTGATGCTCCGGGACTGATGGAAGGAAGCCAGTGGCCGCCCCTGACCCAGCCAGCCTCCCTCCGCGCTAGGTTCAGACATCCTCCCCGCCCCGCCCCTCCCCCACCGCCCCCACCCCCGCCTCCCTGCCTCCCCGCCCCTTCCCTCAAGGGCTCAGATGTTTAGGCTTTCTGTAAATGTGAGATATAAAAAGAACCGGGGTGGGGGGGGGGGGGGGGGGTGGGCGCAGGGGTGGGGAATGGCCACTGGCTGGCGGAGAGCTACCGCCCCCATAGAGCCCTGAGCACTGCAAACACACGCCCCGAAGGGGCGCAGCGTGTGACACGGCGACAAGCTGGCATTTAGCGTCAGGCAGAAGGAGGCCAGCCAGCTGGGGGAAAGCCAAGTCTGACTTTATCCAGGCCCCTCTCCTTGGCCCACACCGGGCCCTGGAAATGGCAAATTGTGGGGCGCCTGGGTGGCTCAGGCGGTTGAGTGTCCTGCTTAGGCTCCGGTCATGATCTCACAGTTCCGTGAGTTCAAGCCCCACTTGGCGCTTGCTGCTGTCAGGGCAAAGCCTGCTTTGGATCCTCTCTCTCTGCCCCTCCCAGGTTCGTGCTCTCTCTCTCTCTTGCTGTCTCAAAAAAAAAAAAAAAAATGTAAATCTTGTTATAAAAAGAAAGAAAGAAGTTGCAAATGGTGCGGATGCCCTGAGCCAAGGCGAGTCAAACCTGCCCCAGGAACTTACCTCGCTGAGGACACAAGGACATCCTGCTCCTGGCTGCCGTCCCACAGGGCTCCAGCCCCGGACTGGCCCCCACGTGTCGGGTGGCCAGGGATACAACAGCACCTCCCCCCTCAGTCCGCCCCCGCTCCCCCCCCCCCCATGGCTGACCTCTCCCTGCTTTCTGCCAGTCCTTCTCCTATATGTTGAACACCAGTTGTGTGTCGGGCACAGGTCCAGGAGCAGTGAGGGCATGCACAGTAGTAAGACGGGCACTGTCCATATCTCATGGGCTCACGGTCACATGGAGGAGGCACAAAGCACATCAAGAGACCTACACTAACAAACCCAAAGAGAAAGCATGGAAATAACGACTGCTGGGAGGAAGCCGGCCTTCCTCAGAAAGGGAAGGGAAGGTGTCCATGAGAGGGAGAAGGAGCACACTGAGAGGACCAGGATGCAACGTGCATCCTCCTTGGGACTATTGGGTCTTTATCCTGAGGGCAGTAGGGAGCCACTGAAGGCTCAGGAGGACTGGCATGCTCGGACTTCCACTGACTTATGGACAGAGAGTGGACCGGGTGATTAACAGAGGGTGGGGAGGGAGTGGGGGACTCGCGTTTAACGGGGACAGAGTTTCAGTTTGGGAAGATGAAAAGGTGCTGGGGATGGATGGTGGGGAGGGCTGCGTGACAAGGTGAATATACGCAAAGCCACTGAACTTTCACTTAAGAATGGTTCAAATGGTAAATCTTACGTGTCTTTTATGACAATTTTAAAAAGTAGGGGCGCCTGGGTGGCTGAGTCGGTGAAGCGTCCGACTTCGGCTCAGGTCATGATCTCACAGTTCGTGGGTTCGAGCCCCGCGTCGGGCCCTGGGCTGACAGCTCGGAGCCTGGAGCCTGTTTCGGATTCCGTGTCTCCCTCTCGCTCTGCCCCTCCCCTGCTCGCGCTCTGTCTCTCTGTCTCTCAAAAATAAATAAACATTAAAAATAAATAAACTTTTAAAAAAAGAACAAAGTTTTTTTTCCCTCTGAATTTATTATCCAATTTGTCTTTTTTTTTTTTTTTTAAACAGGCAAAAAGGTTTAGTTTTATTTTAGTTTAGCTTTTTTAGGAACAAAGTTTTGCTACATCATACAACGTGGATGAATCTCAAAACCACGCTAACTGAAAGAAGCCAGGCACAAAACGTGATGGTGAACGTACTAAACGCCAGGCAATCATCCACTTTAAAATGGCTAATTTAGGGGCGCCTGGCTAACTCAGGCTGTGACAGCGTGAGACTCTTGATCTCAGGGTCTCGAGTTCAAGCCTCATGTTAGGCGTTGAGCTCACATACAAACATACAGACACACAGGTTGATTTAATGTTACATGTGTTTTGCCAAAAGAAAGAAAAAGAAAGGAAAGAAGGAAGGAAAGGAAAGAAATGGAAGGGAAGGGAGGGAGGGAGGGAGGGAGTGGGGAGGGCAGGCAAACCCACTGGCCTCGGACGTGTCTCTAGACCCAAGGCAGTGACAGCGAATAGCACCCAGCGAGGGAGGTGACAGCAGGTGAGGGCAGGGAAAGGCTGAGGAAAAGGGAAAACAGTGGGACAGTAGAGGGGATGTGGCGGCTGATTAGAGGGGCCGTGGCTCTTGGGGTGGTTCTGTCGGGGCTGGAACCCTCACCGCGTGTCCCAGCTGTGCCCGCCCCCCTCCTGCCCTGTCCCGTTGTTCAATCCCACTCCACTTTGAAGGCCCAGATGTCCCCCCACCCCCTGAGGACCGTCCTAGCCTCCCCTTCCCGGCATGATTATCGGTCCCTGTGTGTCCCCGAGCCACTCCACGCAAACGCCACCCACCTGTGCACTGAGGAAACATCCCCGGGAAGCCCTGAGTCCAAGGCGGGTTGACGCTCGGTTCTCAGGCCCTGTAGAGCAGGGGTCTGCAAACTTCTTGCGGGGGGGGGGGGGGGGGGGGGAAGGCCAGACAGGAAGTATTTTTTCTTTTCGGCTTCGAGGGGCCAGGCAGGCGGTCTCCGTTGCAATGATTCAACTCTGCCACTTCGAATAAAGGCCGCCACAGCCGACAGGGAAATGAACGGGCGCAGCTATGTGTCGATAAAACTTTATCTGCGGACACGGAGTTAGTCCACGGAAATACATTTGCCAGGGAACACCGTGTGAATTCGAGGAGTCCGAGATGTGAATTTGATGCATTTAGCTGTTGGAATACGATTGCCATGGGAGCGATAACTAGCACCCGTATCGCATCGTGGAATTATCATCTCCTGGTCGGAGTTGCAACGATTAAGAGTTCTGGTCTCTTGGGGCGCCTGGGTGGCGCAGTCGGTTAAGCGTCCGACTTCGGCCAGGTCACGATCTCGCGGTCCGGGAGTTCGAGCCCCGCGTCGGGCTCTGGGCTGATGGCTCGGAGCCTGGAGCCTGTTTCCGATTCTGTGTCTCCCTCTCTCTCTGCCCCTCCCCCGTTCATGCTCTGTCTCTCTCTGTCCCAAAAATAAATAAATGTTGAAAGAGTTCTGGTCTCTTAGCAAATCTGATGGTTATGATATTGTTGTGTATATCCACTCTACCCTGCGTTAGCTCTTCAGGACTTATTTTCTACTCTTTGCCAGGTTGTACCCTTAAACAACATCTGTCCTATCCACTCCAACCCCCTTGGATACTGAAATCTGAACTGCATATAATTTTCACATCGTGGTGGGTTGGGTTTTTTTTTTTTTTTTCCCCCAACCATTTAAAAACGAAAAGGCCATTCTCGACTCGCAGGCTGTGCAGAAACAGGCAGCAGGCTGCATTTAGCAAATGAGGGCTGCGTATGGTTCCAACGCCACCTCTTGCCCCACATCTGCTCCTTCTAATACCATAGCAGGGAGTCTGGAAGGATGATCCGGGGTTTTAAAAAGATAGCATCATGAAGATAATAGAGGGGCGCCTGGGGTGGCTCAGTCGGCGAAGCATCCGACTTCAGCTCCGGTCATGATCTCGCGGGTTCGTGAGTTCGAGCCCCGCAACGGGCTCTGTGCTGACGGCTCAGAGCCTGGAGCCTGCTTCAGATACTGTGTCTCCCTCTCTCTCTGTTCCTCCCCCACTCGCACTCTGGCGCTCGCTCTCTCTCTCTCTCTCAAAAATAAATGAAGATTAAAAATTTTTTGAAAGATAACATAGACCCACATTGCTATAAGCAAAAGGTCCCGTGGTACAGAGTCCTTCTGTCTCCCATCCTGCACCCATAGCTTCATGGGGGTTCCTTAGGATCAAAGAACATTCAGGCTCCGGCTACAGATGGTTTGGCACGAGGCGCGGGCAGCCGCTGGAAGCAGGGAGCGGCAGTACCTCTGTCCCTTCCCAGGACACCCTGGAAGGACAGTTGTGAAGGGCAATCCTCCCAGCCTCCCGGCGGGCAGAGCTTCAAACAGCGCACCTGGCTGTTCATTTCCGTTGGAGGGAGAAATAGCCGATGTGCAATCATATGCTGGTTTGTGGGCTGCAGCCGGAAGGTCAATGACTTGAAAGGAAAATGATTGGAAAACTGATGACGGGTCGCCTGGGAAGGTGTGTGGACCGACCTCTCTGAGTGAACAAGGAGAGTGAAGGTACTTGCGCCCCCTGATGGTCTAAATAAGTATGTCCCCGCCCCCAGACTCACACCTGGAAATCCTAACCCCCAAAGTAATGATATTAGAAGGTTGGGGGGGTGGGGGGCCCATGGGTGGCACGCTAAGCATCTGGCTTCGGCTCAGGTTGTGATTTCATGGGTTTTTTTTGTTTTTTTAATTTTTTTTTTTACATTTATTTATTTTTGAGAGACAGAGCATGAGCGGAGGAGGGGCAGAAAGAGAGGGAGACACAGAATCTGAGGCAGGCTCCAGGCTCTGAGCCATCAGTACAGAGCCCGATGCAAGGCTTGAACTCATTAAGTGCAACAGCATGACCTGAGCCAAAGTCGGATGCTCCACGGGCTGAACCAGCCAGCTGCCTCAACACTACTTTTTAAAAATTAATTAATTAATTAATTAATTTTTTTTTTAATGTTTTTTAAATGTTTATTTTTGAGAGACAGAGAGAGCAAGCAGGGGAGGGGCAGAGAGAGACACAGAATCCGAAGCAGGCTCCAGGCTCTGAGCCATCAGCACAGAGCCCGATGCGGGACTCAAACTCACAAGCCGTGAGATCATGACCTGAGCCGAAGTCGGACGCTTCACCGACTGAGCCACCTGGGCACCCCATCCGCAGGGGAGGATTTTAATAAGCAAGTGAATAGGAGGACCCATTCTGTGGACACCAACAGACCTCTTTCTCCAGACACCCCTGTCATCATTCCAGTCCCCCCCCCACCCCGCCCTGCCCCATCTGCCCTCCCACCTGGGTGACCCCTGTTAGCCACCTGCTCTATGCTGTGGCTCCGCTCTCCCCACCATCCACCTACCTCGGTTTCTGAGGAGCTCCAAGGGGGCCGGCACCCGCGATGCACCCCCCCACACACACAGGCCCAAGGCCAGGCCACCTCCACTTGTGCAGACGGGTCTGGGAGGAGGGAAGCCTCAGGCTCCTGCAGGAGCAGGGCCTAGCATGGGGCAGGTTCCTTCCCCTCACTCCTGCGCAGCACTGCCTCCCACCACACACCCCTGTAGATCCTTTCATTTGAAGCCAGAGCAGAAGCGTGAAACACTTCCAGCTTGCTGACTTCCTTCTGTTTTTTTTAATTGTGATAAAATTCAGAGACCATAAAATTAACCCTTAGCCACTGTAAAGCGTATGACTCAGCGGCACGTGGGACTCTCACAATGTTGTGCAACCATTGCCACTATCTAGTTCTAGAATATGCCCACCGCCCCGCCTCTGAGCCCCCTGCCTCGCCAAGGAATAATCTGGACCCGTTAAGCAGTCACTCCCGGGGTGCCTGGGTGAGTCAGCCCATTGAGCACTGACTCTTGGTTTCTGCTCAGGTCCTGATCTCAGGGTTCTTGAGTTCGAGCCCCGCGTCCAGTTCTGCGCTGACAGCTCGGGGCCTACTTGGGATTCTCCCTCTCCCTCCCTCTCTCTCTGCCCTCCCCAACTGGCGCGCGTGCTCTCTCTCTCAAAATAAACAAAAAACTTAAAAAAAAAAAAGGCAGTCACTCCCCATTTCCCCCTCCTGGGCCCCTGGCAACCACTAATCCACTTTCTGTCTCTATTTGCCTGTATTGAATATTTCATGTAAATGACGTCACAATAGTGGCCTCTTGTGGTTGGCTTTGAACATAATGTGTTTGAACATAATGTGTTTGAACATAAAGGTTCATCCACGTGGGAGCATGTGTCAGAACTTCATTCCTTTTTATGGCCAAATAATAGTCCATAGTATGGAGGGACCACATTTGTTTATCTATTCATTCTTTTTATTTTTTTTTTTTAAGATTTTATTTTAGGGCCACCTGGGCGGTTCAGTAGGTTAAGTGTCCGACTCTTGATTCCGATTCACGATCTCAAGGTTTGTTAGTTCGAGCCCCACATCCCACTCGCTGCTGTCACCGCAGAGCCTTCTTCCCATCCTCTGTCCCCCTCCCTCTGCCCCTCCCCTGCTTGTGCGCTCAAAAATAAATAAACATTAAAAACACAACAGTACAGCAAGGACATGACAACGGAGAGCTCAGCAAATGTGGGTGGAATAAATGAATGAATCAACGTTTTGAGGAACCTTTCCTCCGCAGCACTGCCGTTTTGGGTGACTGAGAAGCTGTCTGGCTAAGGTGAGAGCCTCAAATGCCCCAGCTGGGGGGGTAGGGGGATGCAAAGGCAGAGGAGCCCCACGAAACAGAGGGAGGGGTATAGACTCCTTCCTGAACTCCTAGTGGTTTTCTGGAAAGGTCCCAGAGGTAAAGCCCAGCTCTAAGGGACAGAGGAAGAGGCTGCCAGGATTCTCCCAAGACAACCCAGGAGGTGAGGTCAGCCCGTAAAGCGGAGGCAGCACCCCCAGCAAGGATGGGCCCGCTGTCCCACGGGGCTCACCGCCCCCCTGGCCACCTGCTCCCAGCCCGCTGACAAGTGCCAGGGAGGGGAGGGCGGAGGAAGGAGAGGCACAGGAAACAGACAGGATCGGACAAGCCCCTCGACAAGACAAGCTCTTGGAAAGGATCAAGGAACCATGTATAGGCGCCCAGCCTGGCCCCGCATCTGCCAGCTCAGTGTGGCGGTAGGTCACCTCAGTCTCTGTCAACGGCCGGGGACGGCCTCCCTCTTGTCTTCCTCCCCTGTCCCGGCCCCCCACATCTGTCACCTTCCAAATCCCCAGGTCAAACTGCCCAGAGACACCGTCCCGAGCCCTCAGACACGTCACTCGGTCACGGCCACAGTCGGAAGCCACACACGCCACCACCCTCCCGAGCAGCAGCCACTGAGGGCAGGGCCTCCACCAGTGGAGACACACGGGAGTCCCTGAAGGCCCCTGTGGACTCCCAGGAACCCTCGCTGCCCGGGAGAAACAGGCTGCAAGAGACCAGACGAGGGCTGTTTACTGCAACAAACAGAGACCTCTCCCTTCCTGGCGGGGGGTGGGGAGCAGAACATTCTAATGTGCCCCTGCCACAGGCTCTCCCTGACCACCTTCCCAAATCAGCCACCACTCTCCCCAGTCTCCTACAACTCTCTCCCTCTGTCACAACCCTATTGTATTTCTTCGGAGTGTTTATCTCTATCTGACTTCACAGTGTCTGTGGCCACTCAATCCCACCTGGCCCCCACCCCGATAGGAAACAAGGTCTCCACAAACCATAAGAGACTCTCTAAATTAAAAAATAATTTAGTGTTTATTATTTATTTTTGAGAAAAAGAGAGAGAGAGAGACAAGGCATGAGTGGGAGAGGGGCAGAGAGAGAGAGGGAGACTCCAAAGCAGGCTCCGGCTCCGAGCTGTCAGCACAGAACCCGTCACGGGGCTCGAACTCACAGGCTGTGACATCATGACCTGAGCCGAAGCCAGACGCTCAACCGAATGAGCCACCCAGGGCCCCCCCCCATAAGACACTCTTAGAACAACCTGAGGGGTGCTGGCAGGCTGTTGGGTAGGGGGATGGGCTAAATGGGCGATGGGCATTAAGGAGGGCACTTGCTGGGACGGGCACTGGGTGTTATATGTAAGTGATGAATCACTAAATCCTGAAATCATTATTACGTTATATGTTAACTGATTGGGACTTAAATAGAAATACATACGTACAGGGGCGCCTGGGTGGCGCAGTCGGTTAAGCGTCCGACTTCAGCCAGGTCACGATCTCGCGGTCCGTGAGTTCGAGCCCCGCGTCAGGCTCTGGGCTGATGGCTCGGAGCCTGGAGCCTGTTTCCGATTCTGTGTCTCCCTCTCTCTCTGCCCCTCCCCCGTTCATGCTCTGTCTCTCTCTGTCCCAAAAATAAATAAAAGTTGAAAAAAAAAAAATACATACGTACATACAAGGTCTCCAAAGACGGGAACCCCCTGGACCCCCAGTCCAGGGATTGGCAAACTTCTTTTTTTTTTTTAACATTTTTTTTAAATTTTCTTTTTATTTTTTCATTTATTTTTGAGACAGAGAGAGAACATTAGCAGGGAAGGGGCAGAGAGAGAGGGAGACATAGAATCTGAAGCAGGCTCCAGGCTCTGGGCTGTCAGCACAGAGCCCGACGTGGGGCTCGAACTCACAGACTCTGAGATCATGACCTGAGCCAAAGTCGGACGCTCAACCGACTGAGCCACCCAGGCGCCCCGGGATTGGCAAACTTCTGCAAAGAGCCAGATAGGAAATGTGCTCGGCTTTGCGGGTCTCTGTGGCAACAACCGTCCTCTGCCCTCCCACCCATGGTGGCCACCATCAAAAAACCCCAAACGGGCGTCGGTGGGGAATGTGGAGAAGTCGGAGCCCCTGCACACTGTTGCCACCAACATAAAACGGTGCGGGTACCCTGGAAAACAGCATGCTGGTTCCCCCCAAAATTAAAAATAGAATCACCATATGACCCCGCAATGGCGCTTCTGGGTCGATGCCCCCAAAGAATTGAAAGCAGGGTCTTCAAGAGATATGTGTAGGGGCGCCTGGTGGCTCAGTCAGTTAAGCATCCGACTACGGCTCGGGTTCCTGAGTTCGAGCCCCGCGTCGGGCTCTGTGCTGACAGCTCGGAGCCCGGAGCCTGCTTCGGATTCTGTGTCTCTCTGTGTCTCCCTCCGTCTCTCCCCGTCCCCGGCTCATGCTCTGTCTCTCTCTCTCTCTCTCTCTCAAAAATAAAAAGATTTTAAAAAAAGAAGAAGAAGAAAAACAACCGCAGACAATATGGACGTGAATGGGCATGACTGCATACACATAATTTACGCCTGCCGAAACTGTAATTTCCTATGATTCTGTGTCTCATGGAATACTCTTTTTCTCTTGCTTTCATCTGTTTAATAACGTAAAAACCATTCTGAACCAGAAGGCCGCGAGGAGGACGGGCGGATGTGGCCCGCGGGCTGTGGTTTCGAGACCCCGGTCCAGTCTGCCGGCCCTGCGTGTTGTGCCTCCGGACTGGCAGGGGCTGGGGTCGTGCACTTGCTGCATCAACGAATGCGTGCATGCACGAATAATGGCACAGCTGGCCAGCAAGCAAACCCCAGAACCTTCGCTTCTGTCCTGAGCACCTTCGGGAAAGCCAATTAACCTCTCTGGGCCTTGGGTTTTCAGCTGTAAACGATCTAGGCTGGCACCCGTGCTGGGTGTGCCTCCACTTACCGGGCCTCCTCTGGTTCCTCCCACTCCTTCTCCAGCTCCGGGGCAGGGGTGGGGGAGGGCGGTTGGGAAACCAGGAAGCTCTAAGAGAGAAGATAGAAGCCTCCCTCGCTGGCTCAGAGCCGGGACCTCACTCCTCGTGTGCACGCCTCCCCAGCCCAGGCCGACGCTGAGGTCTGCTGGGTGCCACACACACAGTCTCTCGTCCAGGCCTAAATATATTCCGACCTCAGGGACATTCCACACCCCACGCTCATAGTCTCAAGAACAAAAATCCAAGGGGAAGGTTGGGGGCCGTGGAGGAAGAAGAGGAGGGAGGGAGCCAGTGTGACCAGTCTGAGATGTGGCTTCAAGGGTCCTGGTTGTGATGGGGATGCTGGGAAAGCTGAGAAGGAGGGGGCCTCCCCCCCTCCCTTCCAGCCTGCACAGTGCTTCCCTCCTCTGCTCGCAGCTTCGTGAGTCACCGTTCCGGCATTCGCTGGCACAGAGCCAGGGCTGGGTGGGATGTCAGGGCGGCGGGCGGGCGGGCGGGCGGGGAGACCTACTTTAGCCTTGGTTTCTCCCCCACGCCCACAAGGGCCTTGGGTCTCAGAGCACACACCCCAGCACCTACTCGGTACATCCAGAGGCCAGGTTGGGGCTTCCCACGTCTGCCGCCCTGGGAACCAGGAAGGAAGGGCTGCCTGTCGCCACCCACCTGGGGCACTGCGCAAGTCCAGCCACCAGGGGCTGGGGAGGCCAGCACCCGTGTCTCCAGGTAGAGCGGATGTGGCCTAGAAAGGTCGCCCTGCTGGCCCCTCCCCAAGATGCCACAACCTGCCAATCACCTCCGTGCCCAGGACTCCAGCCAAGGCCCCAAGTTTGACTCCACATCTGTATTTGGGAAAAGACACACACACACACACAGTGGGGAGAGGCAGGGCAGTGGAAGGCGGGTGGCGAGCCTACGCCTCACCCACTCCACCCCAACATTCAGCCACGCTGGGGGACGTTTTTCGGCTGCCACAACTACACGAAGAGGCACTGGTGGCACCTAGTGGGTGGAGGCCACCTCTGATGCTCGACACCCTCCGATGCACGAGGCAGCCCCACCACAGAGAGCCATCCATCCGGCCACAAAAAGTCCAGAAACGCTAGCCATGTGCCCAGGTTCGAATCCAGGCTACAGCACTTTTCAGCTGTAAAGACTATATGCAGGAGGAAGGCTATCTAACCCCATGGTGCCTCAGTTTCCTCCACGGGAAACAAGGAGAATGCCATAATAAGTCAAGCAGTGAGGACTCTGGGAGTGGAGCACTTAGCTTCTATGGTTGTTGTCATTCTCCTTTTTTTCTTTTTTTCCTTTAAGTAATCTCTATGCCCCGCGCGGCGCTCGAACTCACGGCCCCGAGATCAAGAATCCTATGACGTACTGACTGAGCCAGCCAGGCAATCCCGCTGTCATTCTTTTTTTTTTTTTTTTAATTTTTTTTTTCAACGTTTATTTATTTTTGGGACAGAGAGAGACAGAGCATGAACGGGGGAGGGGCAGAGAGAGAGGGAGACACAGAATTGGAAACAGGCTCCAGGCTCTGAGCCATCAGCCCAGAGCCCGACGCGGGGCTCGAACTCACGGACCGCGAGATCGTGACCTGAGTTGAAGTCGGACGCTTAACCGACTGCGCCACCCAGGCGTCCCTTTTTTTTTTTTAATTTTTTTTTTTTTTCCGCTGTCATTCTTAAGACCTCAGGCTTCAAGTCCCACAGACTTGAATTCGAATTTGACATTTGTCGTGGGGCACCTGGCTGGCTCAGTGGGGAGAGCATGAGCCTCTTGATCTCGGGGTCGTGAGTTCAAGTCCCATGTTGGGCACAGAGCTTACTAAAAGACAGGCAAACAAACCACACACACACACACACACAACCCCAAAAACCAAAAAATAACACACACACACACACGCAAAATAAAACAAAAAACCCCTGACACTTCTCAGCTGGATTTGGATAAGTGCTGTCACTGCCTGTCTCCGGAGTCACTAGGGGCAACAGATGAGCTA
This sequence comes from Puma concolor, assembly GCF_028749965.1. Classification (NCBI taxonomy): domain Eukaryota; kingdom Metazoa; phylum Chordata; class Mammalia; order Carnivora; family Felidae; genus Puma; species Puma concolor. Next base: position 162,706,163 of record NC_141668.1, read on the forward strand.
CTGGGCACACAGCCTTAATGTGCGTTGGGGACACAGGGGTGCTGAGTAAACTCTTGCTGAGCTCAGGAGGGCCTGAGCCTGGAAGGGGCAGGAGGGGACATAAGACCATCTGGCTTCTGGGTTCCATGGATGCCATGGCAACGGGACAGGATGGGCTCAGGTGCAAGAGAGTTGGAGCGAAGGTTTCAGGGAGGATTCACGCTGGCCACAAGCACCAAGCGGGAAGCATATGGCCCCGTGCGTGCGTGAGGCCAGGCCAACCTGGAGTGTGGCTGGCAGGAGCCTTCTAGCTGAGGAACTTTCCGCAGCTTAATCTAGGACAATCGGGGACAGAGAATTTCTCCGGAGCCACGTGTGTGTGCGTGAGCGAGCGTGTGGGTAACCCACTGGGCCTAGACTCAGCTCACGGTGTTGAGGGGACTGAGCCCGCTCTCCCCAGCCGACCAGAAACCCGGGTCCAAGCTCGGGACACGGCCCTGGGGGAGGCTCCTCGCTCTGGCCTTCCCAGCCTTCAGGGATAGGGCTGGCTTGAGTCACAGCGGAACTGCTGGGAGACGGTGCATGTGTGTGCCCACACCCCTCCCATGGTGAACAGTCATGAGAGAGAGGGGCAAGCCTAAGGAGAGAGGAGGGAGGCACAGGGAAATACGATGATGCCCGGAAGCAGCCATTGATGCACAGCGTCCCCAAGGGCCCTGCAAATGGCAGCCGGGGCTCCATAGAGGCCAGAGACGCAAAGCAAAGCAGGAGAGGGGAAGACATCCCCCCCCCCCACGCTGCACCCCCCCCCCCATCGCGGCTAAAAGGAAAGCTTCGGTGGTCCCAGTGCGGGCCCTGTTCCCACGGCCCGCTTCTCTGTTTTCTTCAGAACCGGCCTCACACCCGCCCCTTTCAGAAGAGAATGCCTTGTCCCAAACCACATGTGGCCCCTTTGAAAATTCCGGTGACTGTTTATAAGGCAGTGTCCGTGGGGATTTGGAGGGTAGCTGGGGAATACATGGAACTCAGTGCGGCGGACTCCAGCCGCTGCTCGGATTCAGAGCCTGAGCGGGAAAGGGTCTCGAGACTCCCCCCGCCTCTACCCCCCCCCCACCCCCGAGGAGTCTGAAAGTTGGCAGTGGGTTAACTGCAGGCCTGCTTTGCCTTCCCCGGTGGGGTGGCGGTGGCTAGAAGCCAGGACAAGGTTCATTCCGGAAGGGCGGGCCACAGAAGGGAGGGGAGGAGAGGGGAAGGGGGCCTCAGGTGGATGCTGGCTGGCGGTAGGCCGGCCGGGCCCGAACCCCAGCTGCTGGGCCTCTAACAGGCCCCCCCTGCCCCCACCCTCTGCCCTCCGGTCTGAAAGGCAAAGCAGTGAGCCACTTCCTGTCCCAGACACCAGCAAGGGGGCCTGGCAGCAGCCTTTGCAGTCTAGAAGTTTGGTTTTGCTCAGTAAATAATGATTACAAAAAAAAAAAAAAAAAAGAACAAAACAAAACAAAACACCCCAACCCCCAAACCAACTTTATCCTCCTCAAGCCCTTGGGTTGAACGTGCACATATTGGCCCTTGGGGAGGTTTTTGCTGTCAGAAAGGGGAGGAAAAAATGGTACAGTCACCCAGCAAGTGGGTGTGAAAAAGCTGAAGAGGGCATTTGGTGGGCCAACCTGGTGGGAGGTGGGCCAAGGATGCAAGGAGAGAGAGAAAAGGCCGCCCAGTGGTGGCAGGGAGACCTGGGGCCCCGTGGCCCTCGCCCCACCCCACCCCACCCCAGCTCTCTTTCTTTATCAGTGAATGGAAGATAAGCCACTGGGTATATACAAGCAAAAGTCCACTGGTGTGGACAAGGGCCTCTACGTGACCCCTGCCCCCCACCCCATCCCCCTCAATCCAGGAGAGAAAGAAAAACAATGCACTTTGTTTTACTAGACACACGTTTGCTCTAGGCCTTAATTCCCTCATCTGTAAACCGAGGCCAGTGAAAGTGTCCACTTTAATTTTTTTGTTTCTTTTGAGAGCGAGCGAGCGAGACAGCAGAGAGCCCTGCGAGCACACAAGTGGGGGAGGGGCAGGGAGCAGGAGAGAGAGGATCCCAAGCAGGCTCCACACCATCAGTGCAGAGACTGACATGAGGCTCGAACCCACGAACTGCGCGATCATGACCTGAGCGGAGATCAAGCGTTGGATGCTTCACGGACTGCGCCACCCGGGTGCCCCAGGCCTACTTTAGTTCTGATTTAGGCTTGCAGTGATGGATAACTGAGAATGTGGGAGGGCCAGGCACAGCACCTGGCTGGGTGGGAGGCATCACTGTGTGCAGTCTCTTCTTAGAACAGGGCATGTTATCTGGCCTGTAACTACCCAAAAGCCTCCGGGGCCGGATGCTGGGGCTCCAGGGACCCTCAGAAGCTCCTGGAGCCCCACAGACTCTCCTGAGGGTGAACCTCTCTGGCTAGCTCTGTAAACAGAAGAGACTTCGCATGAATTCTCAAGGAACACAACAGCTAATTCCCCAGCGTATCTTCCCGGAGCTCCAAGAGACAGCAAAAGGTTTCCCAGACCCCCAGCTCAGGTCGCTCTGGCCCATTAGGAACATGCTGTGCTCCCCTCGGGCCCTTGGAAGAACTTCCCAAGCAGGGAAACTGAGGCCCGGACCAGGGAGCCAACTGGCTGGGGGGTCGTGACCTCCGGCTCATCTGGCAGGGCGGCAAGACCTTGGATTCACCTGGGTCCCTCGGCCGGGCCAAGCCCACCCCCCAGAGATCCTGGGATGTCTCAGCCCTCAGCACAGTGGATTCTCCCAGGCTAGCTATGCCCCGTCCCCCACCCCCAGGGGGGCACAACCCTCAGCTCACCAGAGAGCAGAGAACCAGGCTCTATCACTCCACTGAGGACCGCAAGGGGTGCATTCGCCTTGCCCTTTCTGATCATTTGTGAAAACAAGACCTGGGACGGGAGAGAAAGAGCTGCCTGTTCGCTAGCTCGGTGGACAAATCCCCTCCGGCTCCCTTTCCACAGGCCAGGCCCCTGAGATGCTCCCCCAAGCTGCACCCCGAGGGAAGGGTTAACAGGAAGCGCCTGGCCGTCCAGCAGCTACAGAAGCCCATTGTTCTGTCAGTCCCCTCCCCCTCGTCCAGGATGACCCTCTGGGGAGCCCCTTCAAAAGGGCCGGACTGGTGTCTCCAGGCTGCTGGCCAGCCAGTCGGGAGAGTGAGCACAGGAAAAGGAAACCCGCCGGGCGCGGGCTGGGGCACAGCTGTCACCGCCACATCCCCCGGGGGCTTTCCGAGGAAGGGGCGGGGGTGCTCAGCCTTGCCTGCCCCCGAGTGGGCAGCCCTCCCCGCGGTCCCCATCTGGAAGCCAGAAAGCTTTGATCTCGAGCCTTTAGGTACAACTGAAGCTCCCGCCTCCCTCCACCCCGCTTCCCCCCCCTCCCCCCCGCCCCCGCTCCTCCCCCCCCCCATCTCTGGTTCAGAAAGTTTCACACCCCGCCCCTCCTCCATCGGATTTCAGATCTTCTCTCCTCCAGGTCCCGTCAGCTTTTTCTGATTAGCAGCCTCGGGTGGGGGGTGGAGGAAGCGGGTGCTTTGGTAGGGCGTCCTGGGTTTGAGGGGCGCTAGGAGGAGGAGGGCTGTTAGCAATTCCCTGGGAGACCCTGGGGGCGGGCAGGGCGAGGACGAGCAGCTGGCCACCAGATGTGGGTGGACAGACGGAGGAGGAAATTAATTGGTGCCAGTCGGTGGCGGGCGAGGAAAGGCAGGTCCCCAGGGGGCCAGGGGAGCCGCCCAGGTGCGGGAGGGAGCTGAAGGAGTGAGGGGGGCAGTGAATGTTTAGGTTATTCTTATTTTTAATGTTTATTTAATTTTGAGAGCGAGAGAAACAGAGCACAAGCGGGAAGGGGCAGAGAGAGGGAGACACAGAATCCGAAGCAGGCTCCAGGCTCCGAGTTGTCAGCTCAGAGCCCGACGCGGGGCTCGAACCCACGAACCGTGAGATCATGACCTGAGCCGAAGTGGGACGCTTGACCGACCGAGCCACCCAGGCGCCCCTGTTGAGGTTATTTCCTCACTGAGAGCCAACAACGTGCTGGGGGAGAGGGGGTCGATCTTGGGACGGATTGGGTATGTAGGTGGAGGGCCTTAGGCCTTGGGCTCAGCTCTCCTGGACACAAATTTCGAGGTGGGCGGAATAAACCTCCAGGCTGAGCCTGGGGGAACAGAACAGGTGCCCTGGTGAGACCCATTGTGGACACAGGTGGGAAGGTGTGGACCCCCCTGAGCACACGTGTGTGGATCCGAGCGCCACGAGACACTGCTGCGGGGGCTCTGGTTCCCCGTGGACACCGGTGTGGGCTTCTGGGCTCCTCTGGACACGTGGGGAGCTTCAGCAGCCTGCACGACAGCGGTGGGTAGCATGAACCCCAAGCTCTGGCAGCCCCCTTTCCCTCCCGCTCCTTCCGCGATTTACCTGATTCGGATCAGGCCCCCAGCCCCACACGCCCCGGCGCGGCCTCCGCCTTCCGGCCCGGCCCCTAAGTCCCACTCCCGCATCCGTGGGGCGTGCTTTGGGGGGGGGGCGCCCCGCACGGAGAGCCTGGGCGGAATCCGGTCCGGAAGAGACCGGTTTGGGGGGCGAGGGGCGTGGCCCAAGTCACTGACTACGCTGGGAGTTCTTGGAAGTCGCTCGGTGCGGCGCGCAGGGGCGGGACCCGGGGGGGGGGGAAGAGCGCGAGACGAGGTGAACTCGTCTATCCCGCCCCCGTCTGTGATTGACACCCCGATCGCTCCGCCCCGCGGTGTGGTAGTTACTGACCTCGACCTCCCCGCCTAGGACTCACATTTCCTGGCGGAGATCGAGGCCCCGCCCCGCCTGGCCTAGGCCTGCGCCTTCCCGGCTCGGACGCGCGGACCTCGCCCCAGGTTCCTGGAACCGGGCAAACCGGTCCGGGTGCTGTTTCCGTGGCTCAGCCCTTTCCCAGGTTTGCGGAGGCTGTAGCGGGGCGCCTGCCCCTTAGGTCCTGCCGAGAGGAGAGTGGAGGGGATCTTGGATGGCCGACACGACTAGAGCCGTCCCTTACTTGCTCTCCTGCAGGGCGATCCTCTCTGGCCTCAGTTTCCCATCCGTAAAAGGTGGAGTTAAAAGGACCAGTCTCAAAGGAGAGGTTGCAAATGAATCATTCATTCACAAAAACCACTTAGTAAGCACCTGCTAGACTCGTCTCTGGCCTCGAAAGGAGGCCCCAGGCCAGAAGAAGAGACAAACCCAGAAACGAATATAAAATTGCTTTGTGATGTTACAGGGGGAAAAAAAAAAAAAAGCTCCTAATCTGAGCGTCCCTAAACAAAGGTCTTGGACCAAAATGGGGGGCATTTGTAGCTTTGTCTCTCATCCAGAGGCAGAATTTTTCTAACTCTGAAACGGTGGCCAAACTGATTCAATGCTATTTAAATAAGAGGACGAATCCCTTTGTTTCTCTCTTTTCAGCTTTTAGACTTTCCCTAGTCTTCTGACTGAAGATAGGCCCTTTCCTGTCTCCTGTGGTAATAATGTGTCGTAAACCGTGGCTAATCTCTGTGCCTAACTAAGAAAGCTGTCCGGACCCTCATACTGGCTACTGTTTCAGCAGAATCTTATGACATTGTTTTGTTTTCACTGTAGCTTGTATTAAAGGTTACCTTCTAAGTATGGTCCGTGATTAACAAGTGGCTTACGTTCAGAAAAATTTTTAGATAAATAATAGTACAGTTGTTTTGCAGATATGACAAAAATCCTGGCCATCAACGGTCTGAAATTTGGTAAATTCTATGCTAAGAGTCACGGGCAGCCACTGATTAAATGCGACAATAACTACTAAGCACTTAGCACTTGCCTCCCCCAGCCAACCTCATCGACTCTTCCAGGCCTGGGTTGGGCATTCCTGGAACGGACATTTGAACACAGATGCGAACTAGAACATTAATTTACCCTTCCAGACGGTGAGTAGTGTTTGAAGGAAGGCTGAGAAGAGGGGCAACGGGGCTGGGAGGCAGAGTGGGGAGTGTCTTTAGATCAGATGGCCAAAGAAGGCCTCTCCCAGGAGGTGACATTCCGGCGGAGATCTGAGCAAAGTGAGAACGGATGTCTGGGAGAGGAGCATTGCAGACAGAAGCAACACCAAGTGCAAAGGCCCTGGACTGGGACATGCCTGGCCTGTTCTCCAAGCAGAAAAGAGGCCACGGTGGATGAAGCAGAGGGGAGCTGGAGAGTGACATTATCCAACTTGCATTTTTTTAAAATTTTTTTTTCAACGTTTATTTATTTTTGGGACAGAGAGAGACAGAGCATGAACGGGGGAGGAGCAGAGAGAGAGGGAGACACAGAATCAGAAACAGGCTCCAGGCTCTGAGCCATCAGCCCAGAGCCCGATGCGGGGCTCGAACTCCCGGACCGCGAGATCGTGACCTGGCTGAAGTCGGACGCTCAACCGACTGCGCCACCCAGGCGCCCCAGCCAACTTGCATTTTTAGAAGATCTGTGTGGCTGCGGGGTAGGACAGATTGTGGGGGCGAGAGCAGGGGGGAAGCCACTGCCCCTGATCCACGTGAGAGGTAACAGCAGCCCACACCAACATCAGAGCCAGGAGGTGGAGAAAGTGGAGTGGGATGAGAGGTCAAGTTGACAGCACCTGTGACTGGGTGCCAGGGGCAGGAAGGAGAAAGAGGGGTCCAAGGAGGATTCCTCAGTTGGGAGGCCAGGGAGACATGGGAAGGGGCCTTGGACAGAAAGCCTGGGGGTGGGGGAGGGGGTCCAGGCTGGAGAGCAAAATTTGGGAGCCGGCATAGAGTGGCATTTAAGGCCCTGCGACTGAATGAGACTACCTACAAAGGGGTGAGTGTAGACAGCCAGAGGCCCGGGGCCTGAGGTGGGCGGAAACCAGAAGTGTGGAGGCCTGGGAGGAGGCAAGAGTCAACCCGGTCAAATCCCTAGGATGAAACCAAACTCTGGAGCTGAGCGGGGACGCTGACCCTCAGGCACACGGAGCTGTTGGAGGCAGGAACTATTTCTCCAGCTCTCTGGGATGAGCACAGCATCTGTACCCACACTGCCACACCAAATGCCTGTATTGCTGTATGCGCCTTTAAATGGACGGCACTGTTATCATTCTGAGTTCTACCAATAATAAAATAACACCGCTTCCGGTGTGCCAGGCATCCCACCAGGCCCTTTATATGTATTATCTCACTTAATCTTCGCAACGGACCCCCAGAGGTAGGGGCTATGGTTGCCCACAGTGTACAGCCAGGGAAACGGAGGCCCAGAGAGGTGAAGTGACTCGCTCAAAGCTGCACAGCAAGCAAGTAGACCTGGTGGGCTGGCTCCAGAATCTGTGTTCCCACCCCCACAAGGTCTGCCACCGGCCCTTGTCCCTCAGCGTCATGGTTGTGAGCCATTGGTGTCGCCAGAGAGTGTAGATCTGTCCCCGCTCAGGCCATTTATTCTCCGGGGAGGCATGGACAGTCCGAATTCTACCAGACCGGTTAGATGGGATGGGCATGTAGGTTGTTTCCAATTTGTACTGTGGACAACACTGTAATGAACAGCCTTCTGGAGCCTCCTGCTGCAGGCCTGAGGTTCCCCTGGGGGGACTCTACTGGTCAAGGGACTTGTGACACTTTTAGTTTTCACAACTATTGTCCCATGAATTACTCCCCCAGAGGGCCTAGCCCAACGATCCGATGCCATGTAAAGGTGTGAAAACCCAGGTTATTGTGACGAATATTCAATGTTGCCTATTCGGAAGGGTGGAATGGGGTCTTGGGAAGGGGGATATATTAAAGGGATTGGGGGGGGGCTTCTCCTGTCTCCCACTTCATCATCTCCAGCCCCCAGCCCGGAAACCCCCAAGAGGTGGGGCGGAGATCAGCCTGACCGCTTCCCGGGGAGGAAGGAAGGGCCAGGAGGTTCCTGCGACAGGATGCGCACTGAGGGCCCCCTCCCCAGCCGCCGGGGACTTCCCGGGGCAGGCCAGGTTCTCAGGGGAGCTGCTCCCACGCGAACGCACTGAACTGCCGCTGGGGTGTGGGCCTCCAGTCTCCCCCCCCCCCACGTCCCACTGGGGAGTTACGGGTCAGGACCCCGAGTGGGTGGCGCTTAAGTCTCCCGTGTTTCCCCAGGAAAGAATCAGGTGGCCGCGGAGGCGAGCTGGGCTAGATTCCCCTGGGGGAACCCAGAGGGAGGCGGGGAGCGGGGTGGGTGGACGAGGCTGGAGGGGAGCCGGAGGCGGGAGTTCTGGGGCGGATCCACCCTCCATCTCACCCTCCTCCTTCCACCCTACGGCCTCGGGGTCAGGTCCCCCGGGGTCGCGGGAAGCTGGCAGGGCCGGAGCCAGCCGTCTGGAGGCGGGGCGGCTGCTTTCCCGGCGCCTCCCGCCGCCCTCACTGCCCGCACCTGCGGCTCCTTTGTCCTACTAACAGCCACCCCGCCACCCGCCCTGGGGCGACGCCTCGCAGCCCCTCTCCTAAATCAGCACTGGATACATTATGAGCGTTTTCTCCTCTGGGGTGACTAAAATGGAGCTGGGATGGAGCCAAAGCAAATAACTAGGGCTCTCAGGGGGGTGTTTCTAAATCCACGGCCACCTTTCGGGGAAGCTGTTTAGAGGCCCACTTCACAGATGGGGAGACTGAGGCTGGGAACCTCCCCTCCCAGCCTGAGTCACAAAGTGGTACCGCCAGAGATAAGAACAAGGGTATAAAGGGCGCCCCAAAGCGCACTTCAGCTCCCCCGCAAGCTGAGGGACCCCCGCCAAAGCTGATTCAGTCGGTCAAGTGGGGTGGGGGGAGGTGAGATCTGCCTGCCATCCTCCGAAAGCCTCCAAAGGAGGCGTGGCCTTCCCAATTCTGTTTGGGGCACTGGACCCATCGGTAATCCCCCTCAAAGGTCTGAGCTCGTCAAGCCCTCTCCGCTCCCCGGCCCCCCCCGCCCCCGCCTGCCCCGAATTGCAGGATTTCGACGGAACCACCGAATGTGGGGGAGCTGAAGGAGTCAGAGGACCAGAGCACCCAGCACGGAAACGCTCTGGCAAAGGAAAGGGGGCCCTGCCCCATCCCGCCCACTCTACCCACGTGATAGCCGGTCAGACCGGTTTCTGGGGCCCCAGCAAGCCGCCGCCAGCTCCTGACCCCTTAACCCTGCCCCTCCCCCATCAGGGAAGAAAACCAGACGGGCAGCACAGACTTTATTCAAATGCTCTTTATTTTCCTATCTGGCGTTTCTAGCAAAAAGCCAGATAGATGAAATTAAACAGGATCCACCACAGTAAAGGTAAACAGACCTCAGCACGCCCTGGCAAGAATCTTCCCCTTCCCAAACTGGCCCAGTCTCACCAGCAACTGGTCCCAGCGCAGCCTTACAAGCGCTCTAAACACCCCCACCCAATTTTGTGATTCAGACCAGGATCGTCTGGGTTGTGTCTGTGTGTCTGAGGGACGGTCACGCCGGAGACTGGGAACGTATTACCACCTCTCACGCACCAGATGAGGAAAATTGTAACCTGAAATTAAATCGGGCCCCCACCTTGCCCCCGCTATACAGCCGAAGGCGCAGGGGCGCGGGGCACAAACCCGCAGCGCGCGGGGCGAGGTGACTCAGGACGCCCTCCTCCCATTCCCCAGGGCGGTCCACACCCCAGACCCTCCTCCCAGGCCCCACACCCACGCAAGGCAACAGGAAGCTCCCCACGTCTGCCCCATGACGCAACGATGACCGCTTGCACAAGTATGTCACTGGTGGGGGAAGGGAGCGCCTGCCTGGAATTCTGAGGTTGGAAATGCAAACACCAACTACTGAAAAACCTTGAAAGGGCAGTACAGCTCCCAATAAAAAATAAAGTCCGACCCTGAGGAGTTTTAAAGAACCTAGCCTCCCTGCTCCCAGTCCCAGAAGGAGAGGGAAAGGTCCACGTCCCAGTCCGTTAAGACAGCACCTGTGGGCGCAGCAGGTCTCGGCGGAAGGCGCTCGCGCTCCCCGCTCAGGCTCCTCGGCGCCGCCGCTGCGCACAGGCGGCGACGGCTCCCCGGGGGCAGAGTCCCTCTTCAGGCCTCTCAGCAGCCCGGGCGGCAGCTCCTCTCCACGGTTTCAGCGGGCGCTCCCCCGGGGGCGGGCCTCGCCTCGGGTGTGCGCACTCCGGCCGACGGTTCGGCCCGCGCTCTGGGCTCCCGTAGCGCCGCTCGGGGACCCTCAGAAGGCCACCACGGCCCGCACGAGCACGTTCAGCATGCTGTCCGCAGGGCGGCAGGCAGGCTTCGCCTCGCATGCCGGCGGCGCCGTCGGGGGGGCGGCGGGGCTGCAGTTCAGGAGGCCAGAGAAGCGCCTCTGTAGGACGCGCGCCAGGTTGGGGAAGGCGCCCTCCGCTTGAGCGGGAGGTGGCTGCAGGCGATCAGGGACCTCCGAAGAGGCCCCTGCCTCCTCCTCCTCTTCTTCTAGACGGGCTTTCTTGCTTGGGACCAGTCCGACGTCCCCGCCGTCACTCAGGCTGCTGCTCCGCCGCTTGCGGCTGACTTTAGTGGGGCGCGGGGCACAGGGAGCTGGGGTCTCCGCGGCTCCCGGCGCCTCCCGCGTGTCCATGGGCTCCGGGGAAGGCTGCTCACCGTCGGGGGGCGCTGCCTCGGCTACAGCTTCCGCTTCCCGCAACTGGTGCAGGCGAGGATCAGAGGAGCGGACGGGCGGCAAGGGCACCTCGGGCTCGTGGGCTTCCACCTTGGCCGAGAGGTAGAGCTCTCGCGCGCTGCGCATGACCAGCGACAGCTGCAGACTCCGGTGCAGCCGCAGGCCACCGCGCTGCATGCGCGAATGGTACATCTTCCACACCGACAGGGTCATGATGCGTTGAGCCTCCTTCTGCACCTCCATGGCGGCTAGACGGCGGGGGCGAGGACGGCGGGGGCTCCCTGACTGGGCAGGACAGGTAGCAGGTGCACTCCGGGCTACGCGCTCGTTCACGCTTCTCCCCTCGCGCCAACCCACGCCGTGACACTGCTAGGACGCTCTGCCCCGGCGCCCGCCACCCGGGCCCTTTTGTACCCCGGGTGAAGTCACGGAGACGCCCCGCCCAATCCGAGAGCCGCATCCGGGCTTCCCAAAGCACCACGGCGAGAGACTCCTTAAAGCGACAGGGTAGAATTTACCGAGGCGGGAGAAGGGAAGGAGTCGGGGCGTGGGGGAGCATTCCCCAGTCCACGCAGAGCTCTCGGGGTGGTCTCCTTTCCCAGGGCCCTCAATGAGCAGGCGCGCAGGCCCAGAAGAGCAGGGCGGCGGATGGGGGATCAGAGTCCACCCACGTGCTTGCGTTTGAAGCCCCAGTGGCTTGTAGGCAGCGAGTTTCCCTTCGCACCGGGGAAGACCGGGGTTCGAACCGGTATATCCCCCGTGGGCACAGTTCCTAGCAGCTACTAGGTGTCTAGTTAATATTTTTTGAATCAGTAACCGATTCGTATTTTTTGAATCAGTAACCGTGCTAACACTTACGAAAGCACTTACTACCCGTCAGGCGCTGTTAAGGGTTTTCCTTTACTAAATGCCTCACCTCCACTCCGCGGAGGGTACTGCTGTACCTGATTTCTTCCGCTGGGGAAATCGAGACAGAGTGACTCGTCCAATGTTTGCTAAACGAATAAACGGCCACTGCAGTGAAAGGGGACACTGGGGCCTCCAGCTCTTGCGTCTTTCTCGCGTAAGCCAGCCCTCCTCACTCCTTCTCTGTAGGCAGTAAGCAGGCGGGCAGCGGGGGCTGGCTCCTAGGCATAGCTGCCCACTCCACGGGCATTGGATGTCTGCAGACACGAACGCAGCCCTGGGTGTCATTCCTGCGCTCCACACCGAACACCCCCCCGCCCCTTTCCTCTACTCGAGCTCCACGGGTGGGCTGGATGCTCGCAGGGCGCAGGACCCGGGCTACAGGACAGTCCGGGTGAACACGTGGCTGCGCCCCTTAGACAACACGGCCCTGCTCCGCCCCTGCGCCCCAGGAAGCGTGCTTGGGGTAGGAGCTGTAAACTGAGCAAGGCAGAGATAGAGCGGATAGATAGAAAACATCGGGCCCACCCTCCGCTACGCCCTATTGCTCCAGTTCCTCCAAAACAAGATGCAAAATTGTTCCTATAGCTCCATTCATTCGTGGCAAGGGCCCTTTAAGGGAAGGCTCGTCTCCCTCCCCCCCTTGCCGCGCCGAAGGGAGAGCGGAGTCTTCCGGCCACTGGAAGCGCCAGACTTCCACGACTAAATTTGGGTATAATGACGTAGGGCAGGCGCGCGAGCCGCTTCCGGCTGCCCATATAAGGACAGGGGCCGGGATCTCCGCTCTGAGCTGAGGCAGCCTCCTTCCGGGCGGGCGGGGGCGGTGCCTGGCCTCCGAACACGCCCCCTTCCCTTCCCTCCCCCGCTCCCTGCAGCTAAGGAAGGCTGTAGTCCCGGGCTTCCGGACCAGAGTTTAGCGGGGTGGGCGGGAAAGGAGGGGAAGGCTTCGCTTCCTTCCCTCCGGCGGCCGAGAAGGCGTGACGCCTCTCCGGGAAGCCCCCCGCCGGCAGGTAGGGGCGATCTCTGGGCTTCCACTGACGCCATCTCCCAGAGACCCTCCCCAAAGACCTTGCTAACACGAGGGGCGATTCGCTGAGGACCCATTCGTCCCTGTTCCCCCATAGAGACCCACACAATTATTTCTCCCTACAAGGTTTTCTCCCAGGTGTTCCTTCTCCACCCCCCCCCAATCATGCACCTTTGGAGAACCCCACGCCCCGCCTTCCCACCCCCTGCACCTAAGGACTCAACAATTTTATCTTCTTGACCCCTCCAAAAACTGTCCCTAGTCATCGATCCTGCCACACACTACGGCGACCCGCTGGGGACGCCCCCATCTCCCCCAGGACCCCCACGGCGAATCCACAATGATATTCCCAGCCCAGGCTCTGTCTCTGAGAGACTCCGAAACACAGGCTCTCCAAGAACTTCAGACATCCTGCCCAGACTTCCCCAGAGACAGACTAGGACCCCACTCAGGTGATGGCTCCCCCCGGCCCTCCAAAAAAGAGTGCTTTTCCGGAGACCTTGTCACACAGATCGCCTCTGTCACACAGGGATCCACTCTATGAGTCTCCAGACATTCCTGGTCCCTCCCCAGACGGAGACCCCACACACCGAGAACTTTCTTGTATACAGAAGCCACCACCACGCCCCCTTTTCCCGACTCCTGCCTCGCACGCAGAAAGATCCCACACCCCAGAAGCATCTCTGGGGCTCCCACTCACAACCACCCCACCCCAGGGCGATCTTGGGGCGCCCTCCTCCGTAGAACAAAAGAGGAGGGGCAGTCCAGCAAGACTCTCCACCGGAGAATGCCCGCACCTCACTCCACCTCCTGCGGTAAAGTGGGGAGGACTACCTCCCTCCCCACCCCTTCCCAACTCTGGGCTGGGACGATCTCCGAGTACAGGATCAAGGTGCAGGCTCAGGAACTCTGTTAAGAGCGTCTTCAAATTGGGGGCGCCCCAAATTGGGGGTCGTGCTGGGGTCACGACCTGGGGTTCGTGGGCTCGAGACCCGCGTTGGGCTGTCAGCGTGGAGCCCGCTTGGGATCCTCTGTCCCCGCCATCTCTCTCTGCTCCTCCCTGGCGCTTGCTCTGTCTCAAGAATAAACAAACATTAAAAAAAAGAGAGAGAGAGAGAGGTTCTACCAATCGAATGATCCCCTTCCCTAGTCATAATCTCTGATTTGAAGAAGGTTATTATTATTCACATTGCCCAAAAGGGAAACTGAGGTTGCTGCGGCAACAATGCAAAGGGCTAGCCCTCCAACCGAGAGATTAGGAGGTCCGACCCCCAACCCAGCCAGACTTAACTGGGACTCTGCTGGGGGCGGGCGCGACGAGCTACGGGGACGCGAAGCTGTTTCTGCCCACAATAAAGATGGCCGCGAGGAGGGCGGAAGCGCGGGCCTCCGAGGCCGAGGCCTCTCTTTCTACCCTGGCGTCCAGGTTCTCGATGGTGATGCGGGTCACGTGACGGGGACGGGGGAGGCGGCGCTTTCCCTTCTTGCTGGGAGGGAACCCGCTACCAAAGCCGAGAGGGGAGGGGGGCTTGGCCTCGGGCGGGGTTTGTGTGACATGTCTCTCGAGGACCCATTTTTTGTTGTCCGAGGGTGAGTGACAGCAATGGGGGAGAGAAGAGGGTGCTCGGTCCCCCCGCCAACTAATGCCCGCGTGTCCGGCAGAGCGTGCTAGGCAGTTTGGGCACGGCCGTCGGGGTGCGCGGGTCAGGGAAAACCCGTGGCCGAGTGGGATGGGTGCGCAGGGGGTTATCAGGATATCCTGAGCCCTGACTCGTTTGGGGGCGCAGTGGCCGGCGGGAGGACCGCCTGCCCCCAGCCGTGACCGCTGTGTGTGCCCCTGCCCGGCAGCGAGGTGCAGAAGGCGGTGAACACGGCCCGCGGGCTGTACCAGCGCTGGTGCGAGCTCCTGCAAGAGGACGCGGCGGTCGGACGCGAGGAGCTGGACTGGACGACCAATGAACTGCGGAATGGCCTGCGCAGCATCGAGTGGGACCTCGAGGACCTGGAGGAGACCATCGATATCCTGGGGGGTTGCAAGGCGTCCTGGGAGAGCCCACTGTTGTAGCAGGGGCCAACCGGACACCTGGGTGGAGTTGAGGGCTTGAGGCAGAGGAGGGGGTCATGTCTGGCTTTGGCCTTGACCCTTGACTCGCGACTTACGCATAGTGGAAGCCAACCCGGGAAAGTTCAAGCTCCCAGCCGGAGACCTGCAGGAGAGAAAGGTGTTCGTGGAGCGGATGCGGGAGGCAGTCCAGGTGAGGAGAGTGCTCGGTGGCGCGAGTGTGGGGAGGTTGGAGTATCTTTACTCTCTGATGGCGTCCTCACCCCCCAGGATATGAAGGACCATATGGTCAGCCCGGCAGCCATAGCCTTTATGGAGAGGTATAAGAGAGAGGTAAGGCATCCGGACCCAGCATCCTCACCCACCCCAGCCCAAGCCTGACCCCTCTGTGTGTGTTCACTTGTCTCCCTTGCACGTACAGTCGGTCTCTTCTGTGTCAGTGCCCATCTTCTCTGAGCAGTTGGTTCCTGGCTGTCTACCTGCCCGCTCTTTCTGGGTGTAGAATCCTTTCTGCCTCCTCGTGCGGGTCTGTATCCCACCCCCTCTCTCTTTTTTTTTTTTCTTTTTGCTTGTTGCGTCACTGTTTCCAGGATGTATGCCTACCTTTTTTTTCTGTGTCTGTACCTGGCACTTCTGAGCCTGTGAACTTGGCCTCTGAGTAGATCCCCATCTGCAGTCGGCTTGCATACCATTTCCCTCCGTGGGTGTGCCTGCCCTGTATGTGCCTGCGTATGCCTTTTGTGCGCACTCCCCCAGCTGCCTCTGTTGGTACTTTTTTCTTCTGTGTGTCCATCCAGCCTGTCTCCAACCCGTCATGGGATGCCCATGTGGGATCTGGGAGGGTGTAGGGCCGAGACCTGCACGAGCTTGGGGTCCTATAGCAGTGCCCACGGGCTTTCCAGGTGTGCTGCCTTGAGGGTCAAAGTCCAAATTCTTAAATACATCTGTTTATATGAGTCCACCATGGATTCGGGCCATCCGCATTCCAGCCCCAGGAACTCCCCGATTTACAGAGGAGGAAACTGAGGCATAGGGAGGTCAATTGATAGGACCTTGGGGTCACCTTGTTAGCAAGCGGTGGGCTTGGGGAACCCAGGCTATCCCATTCCTAAGACCACCTTCCTGAGCAACAGCCATCTAGATTTGCCACCAGTCTGTGTGTGGCTTTGCTGTGAGTGGCCCTCTCTCCCTGAACCCGTGGTCTGTGCCCCCATAGATGCTGACAGGCAAGCCAGCCGCCCCAAAGTCATCCAGCGACCTGCTGGACGCCAGCATGGCCGCAGCCACCTCTCGTTACATTGAGGAGCAGCAGGCCACACAGCAGGTTCGTGCGGGTAGTCGGGGATCCTGGGCCGGAGGGGCCTCCGGACAGCTCAGGGCCCCCCGCTGACGGCAGTTCCCACTCCTCCAATCTGCAGCTGATCATGGACCAACAGAATCAACAGCTGGAAATGGTGTCCGGGAGCATCCGGGTTCTGAAGCACATGTCTGGCCGTGTTGGGGAGGAGCTGGATGAGCAGGGCGTGTGAGGCCAGGATCCTGGGGGTGGGCTGGGTGCCCTCAGCTGGCCGCGCTGGTGTGCCCAGAACTTTTGGAGGCTAACGCCATCTCGGTATCAACAGCATGCTGGATGCCTTTGCTCACGAGATGGACCACACCCAGTCCCGGATGGATGGGGTCCTCAGGAAGATGGCCAAAGTATCCCACATGACGAACGGTAAGCCCCCTTGGGGAGGCAGCTCAGGGGTGGTGGGTGGGGGGCGAAGGTGGTACCTCGTCCCCCCACCCCCCTGTGACCTCTGACCCTTTTGCCCCCAGATCGCCGACAGTGGTGTGCCATCGTCGTGCTGCTGGGGGTGCTTCTTCTGGTTCTCATCCTGCTCTTCTCCCTCTGACGCCGGCCCTCCCCAGGGCGCCGGTCCCTCTAGCTGTGGGAGCTGGCAGGGTCCTGCCCCCTGGGAGAAGGGGCTCCTTCCTGGAGAGCTGTCTCGAGGTTCTCATCCGGAGCCAGTGGGACCCTCGGGGCCCTGGGCCAGAGCCCCTGCCACTGGTCCTGTCTCAAGTGTGCTTAGGAGGTGGCAGAGGTAGGGGAACCTCAGACCCGCCCCTCCCCATTTCTACTCTGGTGCCCCAAAGCCGTCTGCTCCTGTGCCTTCCGTGCGTGCCAACTTGGAAATAAAAATCCCAGGCTTTTTTTTTTTTTTTTTTTTTAAATACACGTCTATACCTTACTGTGTGTTGTAGCTCGTTAACTCGTGCCTGTCCCCTAAATGGGACTCCCATTGCGAGCCCCTTGCTTGCACATGCTGGGGCCCGGGTGTGTACCTACGTGCACAGGCACGCGCCTAGTAGGGGTATCAGTGGTCAGGATTTGGTGCAGAAAAGACTAGTCCAGTTTATTTCTTGGTTTCACGGTGGATGAGGCTGAAAAACCCCAAGCCTGATTCTTTCTTGAGCGTTTGAAGTTTAGTCTAAACGTCTTCTGCTCGTTCTCGGCCCACCGGAGGCAACCGCCTCAGCAGTGGAGCTGAGCAAGCCACTTCTGAGGCGCCCGAGTACCGCCGGGCTCTAATGTACACCCGGTCACTGACAAGGCAGTTTGTAAATTCCAGGGCTTTGCCAGAGCTTGCCCGAGTGATTCCTATGAGCCAGGAAAACTCGTAAGTGCCGTGAACCTTAGATTGCCATCTCAGATGTTTCCATTCCGCGCGTGACGCAGTCCCGCATCAGAACCACGCGTCTTAGTGGCTCATTTACACATCGCAAAGTGCTGCCTGTTACAAGGGTGTTGTTCCGTTAGGCTGATTTGTCAAACCTTAAAAAGAACCGGTGTTCAATGTGCCGATTCCCTTTTTCATGCAAACCCACTAGAGGTTTGGGTTCTCTTGATCTCTCTGTACTCTGTTCCAAGTCTTCCTGAGGTTAAAAGGTGCACTTCTGGGAGGGGATGGTGTTCGCACGTACCTGGGTTTGCCCGCATGTTAAGGCAGACAAGACTTCCTGTTACCCAAGGTGACTGGATCAGTCACCTCTGGATTTTTGGTGGCGGTGTTGCTGGCTGTCAGAACCCTTTCTGGCAGCCGAGGCTGGGGCTGGTATTCCTCAAGTACAACGGAGCCTCCCTGGGGACTGAGATCCCACCTGATCACCTCCCCAGGAGGTCTGTCTGGATGCTCTTGCTAGTTACTAGAGCGGCCAGACCTGCCCCAGGCAGGGATGAAACTTCCTTTTCCACCCCAAGGCAAACACTTTCTGATTTGATGGGCTCCCTAACCTCAGTGAATAACCTTCCTACACTACGAGAGACATTTCTGAATCGGGGAGACCTTAGCACACATCTGCATCTTTCCCATCTGGTTCGAGAGAACATCTTGGCTTCATAGCCTCAGAACCTGTGGCTCTTCAAGGGATCTTAAAGGATGCCCACCGAACGGGACTTACCGTCTCAACTTCTGTGTTCCTTCTGATGCGTGCGTGGGCCCAACGGCTCAGATGCCATGAAGGGTGTGGGTGTGTTCAGGATGTGTATCTGGGGCTGGGGGTGGCAAACAGACCACAGAAGGGAGGGAGCCAGCGGCTCTGTCATGCAGCCAACTCAACAGAGGCCCTTCTTGGAGGCGATCCTGTAGGACACTGAGGTAGGACCTAGGGCTCATGCGTGTGTAGGAACAGCCCTGGGGGGATGTATATATATCCCAGTGTCTACACTAGGGTGGCCAGAAGGGGGTTTTAAGCGGAAGCTACTTCTTAAGAATGCTCCATACCCACTGTGGGGCTCGAACTCAGGACCTTGAGATCCAGAGTCCCACGCTCTACCGACTGAGCCAGGCCAGGCACCCCGCCGTAAGTGGAAGCGATTGGCCGCTTGGCTTGGAGCCTGTTTCCCAGTGGCAGGGGCTCTGGCCCAGGGCCCCCCTCACAGTGGCATTCTGAGGTGTGATGTTTGCACTGGCTGTCCTGAGCACACGGCGCCCTAGTGTGCAGCGCCCGTCCCTTCCTGGGCCTGGCGCCCCCAGAGAGCAGCATGCGGCAGGGCTGTTACAAAGGCGTTTAGTTTATTTTCCTCAGTGTCACTGATATTCTCATGGTTCACATTTCCCAGTGCGGCTCCTCTCCTTACAGTAGTTAATGTGCAATCTCACTTACGGGCCCGGGGAGTGGGGGGTCGGCCCAGGGCGGGGAGGGCGTTGGCACTTCACACGGACAGGGCGGGCGGTCTGTCCTGCGTGAAAGAGGCGGGTGAGTGGGCGGCCGGGGGAGGCGGAGGGGGGGGGGCCCACAGTCTTTTTTTTTTTTTTTTTTTGCGTTGGTTGGTGATTCTCCATTCGTGCTCCTCCCTGGGCTGCCCGGGGTGGGGGGGGACCATGCAGCTCAGAGCAGGGCGGGGCAGGGGAGGGAGAGAAGGAGAAGCAGCAGGCCGCCCAGAAGGTGGGGAGGGCAGGGCGGGAGGGGCGCAGGGGTGGCTCCTGGGGTAAGGCACAACCCTGTCTTTGGCTCTCCTGGTGAGGAGTTTCCTCCCCGGCACCCCTGCCCAGCCCCTCCCCCCCCCCCAACACAGTCCCGGGAGCCAGGGGCACCTCCTGGGGTCCCTGAAACGAGGGGCTCTGCCACCCAACCCAGTGCTGCAGGGGCTTGGAGGAGGGACAGGGGCAAGCCCCACCCGAGGACAAGGCAGGGAGGGGCTGGGCAGGGGCCTGTCCAGGACAAAGGGGTGGGGAGGGAGAAGACCCCAGTCCCAGAGAGCTGGCCCCTGCTAAGGCCTGGAAGGAGGGGAGCGCCTGGGGACTCCTTCCTTGTGGGGTCTGGCTGGAGCCCCAGCCCGCCCCTCGGCCTCGGCCGGCCCGGCAGCTTGCCAAGTGACCAGGATATTGTGCTTTGGGATAGACGCTGGGGTGGGATGTCAAAGCCAGGACAAGGGCGTGGGGGAGGTGCGACTAAGGTGCTTGTGCTTTAGCTGGGGCGTCGACTCCCCCCATACACTGGGCCGGCTGAGGGCTAAGGTGCAGGGGCCAGGCCAGGAAAGTGGGATGCCAGGACCCCAGCCAGACCAGACGCCCCCCCACCCCCACAAAAAGATGTCAGGAGGGGACCCCTTCACAGACGGGTGGGGGCTGCTGGAGGGGGTGGGGGAGACCTCTGAGTCAGATTCCAAGGGTTGGGGCTGACCCCCACCCCACCTCCCACAATCCCCCTGCCTCTGGAGAGGCTGCCGGAAGCAATGGGCTGGTCAGATTGGGGAGAAGGCGGCGAGAGGCAGTGGGGACAGGGCTAGAGGGAAAGGTGAAATTGTAAAGGACACCCAGTGTGGGGGGACAGGGAGTAAAAAAAAGAACCCTCCACAGAGTTCACATGTAAAACTCAAAAAAACACAACCCCCTCGCGCTGGGCGAGGACAGAAAGAGGAATGGTTAGAGAAAATTCTGCAAACTGCTAACAATGGAAGTGGGCCCTGCCTTGTCCCCAGAAGCTGGGCTCAGCCAAGAGGCCAAGGCCAGGCGCCCCCCCCTCCCCTTCAAATGGAGCCCCGCTGGGGAACAGAGGAGCAAGGGAGGAGCTGGTCAGACCCACAGGAGCCTGAGCAGAGGCCTGGCCGGGTCCCCACCTCAGAAATGCGCACCCACACTCCACACTCACGCACGCATTCAGCCTGCCCCCATCCCCCACCCCGTCCTGCCTGCCGCGTCCCCTGGGGACTGAAGGGGACATCAGACAGTCCCGTTGGTTTGAAAAATAAAAGGAATCTTATACTTCAATATTTCATTAGCTAAAAAAATGCTTTAAAAAGTATGTACAGGGGGTGGGGGCAGCGTGGGATGTGGGGGTGGGGGTGGGGAGGGCAGCAGCCCCCCAGCCTGCTCCCCCGGCTGCTAGCCCTGGCCCTACTGCCTCGCATATCCATTTGTTTAAAAGCAAAACTTCTACACACACACACACACACACACACACACACACACACACACACACACACACTTCTGTGAGCCCAGGAAACCTCTCGTTCTATTCGCAGAAACCCTCGGTCTTTCCCCAAGAGCCTCCCACTCGGGACCTGCCCCACTCAGGCCCCAGGGGAAAAGTGGGGGCAACAGAGGTGGGCACAGGGTGGGGAGAGAGAGGGGCGCCGGGCCCGCCACTGCCCACCACCTTAGATCAGTTATGAAGTTTCTCTGAGCCTCAGTTTCCTCAGCTGTGAAATGGGCAGTCCCCTCAGCCTCGCCTACCCCAGCCCCCAGGCGCAGGGGCAGACGAGGGAGACAGGAAGGCGCTTTTGGAAACATGGAAGCACTGGGAGGTGGTGGCAGGAGGGGTCCTGAGAACCCTGGGGCCCCTGCAAGTCCCAAGAGGTTGCAGCGAGGGGCCCAGGGCCTGGGGAGGGAGCCTTCCTGAGCCCCCCAGGCCGGCCCCTCCCCGCCTGGCCTGGTGAGTGGGGAGACCACTGCTAGGGGTTAGGAGAGGGGGAGCAGGAGCCCCCCTGACGGCGCCCGAGTGTGCTAGGGAAGGCAGTGCAGAGCTCGCACCGGCCGCTGCCCTCTCCCAGCCCGCTCGGATTGGGGTCAGAGAGTGGGATGGGGAGGCAGAGGGGCTGGGAGCATGCAGCGCCCCCCGCGGGTCCTGGGGAGGGACAGACAGTAGCTCGTGACCAAGATGGTAGGTGGGCGTGATCGGGTGGGTGGGGGGGGGGGGCGGGGGGGAGTGTGACGGCCCCGCGGGGAGGGTCCGGTGGTAGTTACTGGAGGGCCTCGGCCGAGGGGCCGGCCTCGCCGTCGTGGCTGGCCGTCTCGAAGCTGTGCTCCACGCCCATCATGTCCGGCTCGATCTTGCCCGTGTCGCTGATGAAGGTGGTGTAGGCATCGCCCTCCGCCATGAGCACCTTGAGCTTGGGGATCCAGCTCTTCCGCACGACGCGGCGGGCGTTGGTGCACATGTCAGCTGCGATGGCGTTCATCTCACTCTCCTTGAAGTTGGGAGCAAAGTTCTGGCAGTAGTCTGCGAGGGCACAGACAGAGCGGGGCTCAGGCAGAGTGTGGCCCCGGCCGCTCACACTGCCAGCAGCCACGCGGCCACGCTGCTCCTTGATTCCCAAACACACACCCAGGGCAGCCCCGAACCCCCCCTCAGAGGTGGCGGAACGGAGGAACCCGCGAGCCACGACGTCAGTTGACCCCACGCCTGACTGGGCTCGGCCATGTGTGGGGTTTGAGAGGATGGCCCAGGGCTCTTGAAAAGTCTGGGTCATTTGCCAGAATTTAGGAACTGCGAGATTCCACACGAAAACCCAGACTTCTCTCCCGACAGCTGGCTGGGGCCTGGCTGCTTCACCACTCCCATGACTCCCCGAGGACCCCTCCCCCCGCACTCCCACCCCCACAGCTGACACAGGCTGACCTTCAGGGCCCCCCGCCCCTCACTACGGGGAAATCTCTATCCAGTCACAGCCTTCTTCCCCACAGGCCTGGATTGAGCCTCAGAATCTTGACCCCCAAACCCCACCCATCTATCAGGGCCAAGGCGGAAGAGGACCATCCGCCTGCCCCGGGCCTCGCCCCTCCAGAGACTCACACTTGACAGCGTGAAGGACGCGACTGTCCAGCGGTTTGCGGCTGGGGTTGTTGGAGGAAGAGCGGATGCCGGTGCCACAGCTGTTGGCCAGCGTGTTCCTGGGGTGGAGGGCACGGAGGAGGGGAGTCAGGCCGCCCGTGGCAGGGGGTATGGGGCGGCCCCCCTCCCCTCCAGCCGGGCTCTGCGAGGGCCTCACCGGTCAAAGAAGGAGGCCAGGAGGCGCCGCAGCAGGACCTTGTGCCGCGTGCCCGCGCTGACGTGGCAGTTCATGAGCTGTGCCCTCGTGATGTACACATTGGTGCCTGGAGTGGGGAGCAGGAGGGTGGCCGGGGGGCCCCAAACTGCCACGTTCCCCACTTGGCCGGGCCCCGGCCTGGGCCCGGCCAAGACGCTCCCTGACAACTCGCCCCGGCGTGGCCTCGTCAGCGGTCAGGCGAGGACAGATGGTGGTGCCGCTGTGCACGGGGCACCTAGAACATGCCGGGCCCTGCTTGCACACGGGGGGCTTTTGCCCACACAACCACCTGGGCATCAAAAAGAACAGGCAGTGGAAGCTCACGCCAAGGCACCCTGCCTCCAAGAGCCGAGATTCTTAGCCACCGTATCAGGTAACCCCCAAACCACCCTAAGAAGCCGCTCATTTACCCGCGTGGCCAACAGTGCCGACCCACAATTATACCAGCCTCTGGGGCAGAAGCCTGGAGGCCGGCCTTTGGGACGAATCGACACCAAGGGGTGTCAGCTGCCCCAAGACATGGCCAGCGGTGGCAGCGGGGCTGGAGTCAGATCCCAAGTGTGGCTCCTAAACACCGGGCCAGGGGCGCTGGCTCAGAGGGCAGACATGGGGGAGGAAAGGGGGGTTCTGGGGAGGAAGTGACGCTGGCCCACCTGTCACCAGCTCCAGCTTCTCGGAGGGGTCCCCCTCGTCGTAGAGCTTGGGGTGGCAGCGGTTGCCGATCTGGTTGATGAGCTCGGCCGGGAGAGACGCCAGGTCTTGCCTCACCCGGATGCGATTCCGGGACTCGGGGGCCACCTGCTCAGGGAGGGCCTCCACCTTCTCGGCTTCGGGGGCAGAGAGCAGCACGTGTCGGGGACCGGGGCTGGGGCGGGGGCGGGGACTGGGGCGGGAGGGCAGGGCAGGCACCTCACCTGTCTGGCCGACGTTCATCATGCTGTACATGGTGTACATGTTGCAGATCTGCCGGTACTGCTCGTCCGTGCCCTCCTCGCCTGCATCCTCCTCCTCATCCTCCTCGTTGTGGTAGGAGCCGGGGCTGTCGCTGGTATAGGCACTCGAGGTGCCTGGGCTGGTCCGCTCTGACGTGCTGGGCCCGCTCACCACGCCCCCTGCCGCCACCGCCGCCGCTGCCGCCCCCCCAGCCGGTTGCCCGGTGCCGGCCCCCGCCGCCGCCGCCGCCGCCACGGCCACCCCGGTGGGCTGTGCCGCCGCCACCACCGGGGCCTGCTGGGGCGGCCGGTTGGCAGCCAGGTCTGGCGTGGAGAACTTGGCCATCTTGCGGCTGCCGTTGCCACCGCCACTGCCGCCGCTGTCCCACAGCCGCTTGGCCACGGGCGTGCACTGCACGGAGTCCGACTCCTGCTGCTCCGTCTTGACGCGGGACACGAGGGGCAGCGGGGTGCCACAGGCCGGCCAGCTCGACGTCTGGGCCACGGGGCTCTGGGGCTCGGACGATGGGGCCTCCTCAGCGTGCAGGCCCTGGGAGTCGCAGCTGGGGGAGCTCACCTTGAGGAAGAACTCGGTGCCCTTCTCCATGATCTCCTGGATCTGCAGGAAGCCGGCCGTGTACATGAGCAGGAACTGGTCCCCCACGTTCATGCTCAGCCGGCCTGTGTAGCAGAAGCTGAGGATCCGCTGGAAGGACTGGGGCTGCACGGCAGCCGGTAGCTCCACCACCGCGCTCCGGCTGCTGTTGAACAGGTCCCGGAAGTAGGAGCTGCTGGCGGCCAGCACGGCCCGGTGGGCCTTAAAGGCGTGGCCCTTGACCACCACGGACACGTCACAGTACAGGCCCTGCAGCCGCTGCTCGTTCAGACACTCCAGAATGCTGTTGCCGAAGTTCGGGATCTCCATCTGCAGGGTCTGGGCCATGGCGGCAGCTGCGCGGGGTTGGGGGGAGGGACAGGGAGAGACAGACGGAGGGACGGGGTCAGGCAGCAGACTCAGCCCTCCTCTCGTGAACCTCACCTGCTACAGGGAGGCACGTGGGAGCAGCATCCACAGGGTGGACTCGGCCGCGGTTGTGAGAATCACCGGGAGCCACCCACGCCTTCAGTCCCGGCACAGACTTGCCTCCATGACAGACTGTCAGATCAGTTATGTCAGCCACAGGCCCTGGGTGGGGGGTGGGACGTGCTGGCCGTCCCTTGCAGACAGGAGGGCAAACGCACACTTACACGTATGTGCCTGAATTTGAAATGAGCGAACACAGTGAGCGTCTGTGAGCATTAAGCATCACCAGCACGACACACACAGATAGGGCAACCCCTAGCGAAGGGCACTGGCGTCAAAACACCAAGAGGCCAGGGTTGTCTGGTTTTTCACACTGCGCCCACAGGGCTGAGCACGTGACCCCCAATCACTGTTTGATGAATGAATGAATAACCTACTCAAGAAACCCCGAAAGCGCACGAGAACATCACTAGTCGTCAGGGTAACTACGCGAGCCCAAACCACAGCGAAACACCATTTCATACCAATGGGGCTGGATGGAATAAAAAAGACAGACAAGTGTTGGCAAGGATGAGATCGGAATCCTCCTACGCTGCTGGTGGGGATGCAAAATGGTGCAGTTGCTATGGAAAAAGTCTGGCAGCTCCTCAAATGATTAAACACGGAGTTACCATATGACCCAGCAATTCCATTCCTTAGAATTATACCCAAGAGAAACAAACACCTAGATCCACAGAAAATCCTGTGCACTGTTCACAATCGCCAAAAAGGTGGAAACCCAAATGTCCATCAACTGATGAGTGGATACATAAAATATGGTCCAGTCATACAACGGAATATTATTCAGCCATATAAAGGAACAAACACGGATACAGGCTAGGATATGGGTGAACCTTGAAAACATTATGCTGAATGCAAGAAGGCCGACAAAAGACCTGTGTATTATATGATTTTATGTATGGATGGGTTCTTTCATTTACTTATTTAGCTAAAAGATCAGAAGTAATCTCTACACCCAACGTGGGGCTCGAATCCACAAAACTGAGATCAAGAGTCACGGGCTCTGCTGACTGAGCCAGCCAGGCACTCTTATATGATCCCATGTATACAGATCTCCAAAACAGGCAAATTCAGAGCTGGCAAGGTGGGGGGGTGGTGAGCAGAAGAATGCAGTGTTTCTTCTTGCCGTAATGTAAAATGGGCTAAAATTGTGGTGATGTGTGCACAACTCTGAATAAGCAATTGTGATCTTTGAATAACATAGGTCTGAACTGTGTGGGTCCACTTATACGCAGAATTTCTTCAATACGGTTCAGTACCATAAATGTTATTTTCTCTGCCTTATGATTTTATTTTAAGTAATCACTATGCCCAAGTAGTGGGGCTCAGACTCATGACCCAGAGATCAAGAGTCGCATGCTCCTCTGACAGAGCCAGCCAGGTGCCCCTTCCTTATGATTTTCTTGGTTAACATTTTTTTTCTCTAGCTTACTTTATTGTAAGAACACAGTAGGGGCGCCTAGGTGGCTTAGTCAGTTAAGCGTCCAACTTCAGCTCAGGTCATGATCTCCCGTTCATGGGTTTGAGCCCCCGCATCTGGTTCTGTGCTGACAGCTCAGAGCCTGGAGCCTGCTTTGGATTCTGTGTCTCCCTCTCTGCACCTCCCAGACTCACTCTCTCTCTCAAAAATAAAATAAACACTAAGAAAAAAAAAAAAAAGAACATACTATAGAATACTTATACAAAGTATGTGTTAATTGACTGTTTTCATTATCGGTAAGGCTTCCGGCCAACAGTAGGGTGTTAAGTTTTTGGGGAGTCAAAGATTATGCATGGGCTTTCGACTTTGCACGCCCCCCGCCCCCATCTCAACTCGTTGTTCAAGGGTCACCTGTAGTGAAAACCATGGAGTTGTACACTTTAAATGAACTTCATGGTATGTGTATCTCAATAAAGCTCAAATGAAGAAATAAGAATCCACAGGACCAGTTTCTTCTGGGCAGAAGACATGAGAAACTTGCCACGAACACTCCTGAGTCTTGAATTTTGAACCTGGTGATCGTATTACACCTACTTACAAAAATAGGTAATATTTTAAAAGACGTAAAATGTGTGAAATCGTAGCATACACATCTGATTTGTGAAAATTAACCCCAAAGTGCTAGAGGGGGATAGAAATGCCAATTTAAGAAACTGTGGCCCTTCTCAGGGAGGCCCAGGCACCTCTCAAATGGGAACTTCTGCATCACAGCCGATTCCATCAGTGCACATTCCAGCACATTCCAACCCAGAACTGGTGGGGTGGGATGGGCATGTCCAGTACTCTAAGGGCACTCATAAAAGGGCATTGAAGGACAAGGCGGCTTTATAACTGTACCCATGGTAAAAGTGAGTCCCCTGCAATTCTATGGAATATAGAAGGCAGTGGTCCTGAACGGGCTGGGTGAGTGTGAGAAGAGTCCAGCCCGTGAGAAGGAAGAAAGTCGGTGCGCAAAGGCCCTGGGGCAGGTACCAACTAGAGCCCCCAGCTGTTTCCCCTCATTCTCAGATTAGCTCGCCTGCTTCTTTCACATTTTTCATCCACTAGCGAGTCCATTCTGAGCTGCTTCCACGGGCTGAACCCTGGGACACAGTGGAACTGTGGTAACACCAGGTACCAAGAGGGCAACAGAAGCAGCCACGTGCCCATGGCAAGTCCTGGCTCCAGAACCAACTTGTTCCTGAAGGCAGGAACTCCGAATCTCTGCTTCTCCATTTGGAAACAGATGTTGGTCAAGGCCAACCCGATTGTGCAAATCCAGTGTGCATTCACTAAGCTGCTACATGTGGTGGACCCTGAGGGAGACCCTGGCAGGCCCTGCCCCTCCCAGCACCCGGGCCACCCAAGAGCTGACAGCTGGTGACCTACAGGAGTTCTCTGAATGCTCTTAGCAAACCCACGGGGCTGATTTCATACTCCCAGTTTTCAGACGGGAAAACTGAGGCCACGGGGGGATGTTAAAAACAGTCTCAAGGTCATCGCTGAGGAAACAGTAGGGACAAGATTCAAATCAGGGTCTCTGAGGGCACTGAAACTTGTGATTTCCCTTAGCTATGCCCTCTGCTTCCTCGTCCTCATCAAAATCACTGTCACCCCCAGGAAAAACAATTTAAGGCAATCCCGGGGGGGAGACAGGGACAGGGACTCCACCGTCAGAAGGCAGCACCTTCCTTCAGGAGTTCAAACTCAATACCAGATGGGCTAGGAGCTGGCCCTGTGTGTGTGGATAAGAGAGACTGAGGCACCAAGTGGAGGCAAAGGACGCAGCCCATAGAGCCCGCTCCAGGGGCCTGGCACCCCCAACCCAATTCCCAAGGCTGCCAAAATGAAGCTACCCCAGGTACTGGGGCCCAAGTGACCAAAGCCAAGGGGGTCAAGGGTGAGGCCAGCTCCCTCAACAGGATCACTAGACTCCCAGTTGGGAAGGCTCTCACGGTAAGGGGAAGGACCAAGGCAGGAGAGGCCTGCAGTGGAGTCCAACCCCAGACCTGGGTTCCATTGCTAGGCCCTCCCCTCTGTGCCTTGGTTTGTTCATCTGCAAAATGGAGACTCACTCATCCAACCCACCCTGATAAACTGCAAGGCGCGAGGGACACAGCCCTAAAGGAGACTGGTTATTTCCACGTGCAGTTGTCTAGCGGGAAGACACCGGGAGTGACACATTTACCGCCAGGGTGAGTGTGTCAGAGGGGCTGGGCTGACTCTGGGAGTGAGGTGAAGACAGGGGGACAGAGGGCCACCAAGTCTCGGGCAGGAAGGAGCGAGGTGCAGTCAGAAGACCCCCCAGGAGGCCAGCAGCAGCTTGAGGCGAGTGCAGGGGCAACGGGGCTGCTGGGAAAGGGGTGGGACGGGGGGGCCCTGGTCTGGTGAGGGGAAGTGTTTCCGCGGGAGCAGTGGGAAGCTTGGAGCAAGGGAGACACAGGCCCAGACCGCCTTCAGGAGAACTCCCAACCAAAACAGGGGAGACACCGAGGGCTGGGCCAGTGGTGGGGCAGGTGGCAGTGGGGCAGCCACAGAGAGAGGATGGTCAGACTCAGGAGTGAGTGGCTAGGAGGAGGGAGCACCAAGGCGAGAATAAATGCCTCCAGTCTGGGACGCGGCAGCTGCTGGGGGAGGTGCTGCATCCCAGGGCTGCAGAAGAAATTCTGGGGGGGGTTCTCCTAACGGTGGTGTGCCAGTTGCTGCTAAGGGCACAAGGACCGCCCCGCTTCACAGGTGAGGACTGAAGCGCGGCCCTGCCCCTCCCGAGGCGGCTGGACTCGAGGGCCTGACCCCTCACCGGGAACCGGCACCGGATGGCAGCTCAGCTCGGGGAAAGCTCAGCAACGAGAGTGCTGAGGTCCCTGGGGTGACAGCGAGAACACACACAGGGAGGCGCTCCCAAAGGCGAGAACCAACCTGACATTCAGGCTGGGGTCCCCCAGGCCTTGTGAACCCCAGCCTCACAGCCCAGCTCCCAGGGCTTTGACGCCTTAACCATTTGGCAGGGGGAGGCAATTAGTGCCAACGGCTCAACCAGTCAATGCACAGGAACCCCCTCCACGGTGCGGGGGAGTGGGGTGGCAGGGCTTGAGATGCAGAGACCCTGTGTGGCCTTGCTGTCCCTGCAAGGGCAGCGAAAGGCGAGGGCTTGGCTGGTTTTAGAAGCATAGGTCACCCCCAGGCTCCCCTCCTTCCCTCCCTGGGCAAATGCCCCAATCCAGTCCTCTGGACTCAGAAAGAACGGCTGTCCTGGCTCTCCCTGAAGCCCCTTAGCCACACTAGCCCTGTGAGGGGAGGGACCACGGAGCACGACGGGCTCCCAGAAAACAGGTCTATAGTACCTGCTGCCTAGGCAGTGGTGATGGAGTCAAGAGTCGGGGGTTTCTAAGCCATCCAGCAGTCCTGTCCCCGCCAAGCACACTGCATGGCTCTCCCACCCGCGCCAGGCGTCTGTCCCGGCTGTGCACCCTGCCAGCAGAACCCTTTCCCTCCCACTGCCCACATCTTCCTCTCCCACTGTTACCCCCTGGCTCTGAGAATTCTCCAGACTGGAGAAGATGCCCTTCTTCTGCACACTCTCCCCGGCTCCCACACGCAGAGCCCTAATGCTTACCTCTGAGAAAACTAAATCCCACTCGACTAGAGAATCCTTAAGGGCAGAAGACCTCACAATGTGGCATATTAGCCTGCCCATCTTCTGGGGTCCCCAGACTTCCCCCCGAAGGAAGGGGCGGCTCCCAGCCCTATGCAGGGCCAAGGGGACCCTCCCAGCATCGCTAGTGTCCTGGCCCCAAACACGAGCAGGTCTCCCAGTGAGATGCAAGGGCCCAGCACTCCGTTTCCATGACCTCCCAAGTCACTCAACAAATATTTGCCAAGCGCCTGCCTGGGGCATGAAGTGCCTGGGAGCCCGGGGCAGGCCATGAGCGAGACAAGGCCTGCCTCCAGGGCTCATGGTCCAACAGGGAACGTGGTCTTACATCCAGAGTTCCACAGATCAACGTGCCGCATGTGCGGGCCTCTAACATTACAGCTGACATATTAGAGCGGGGACGGAGGGGGGGGGGCAGATAGAACGAGGCGGTGGTGGAATGGGAGCATAGCCCTCAACGTACAGGGAGACCATGCAGAGTCCTGAGAGAGAAGCAGGCACAGTCCTTCCAGAAAGTGAAGGTAAATGAAGGCTGGTGCTGGGCCCAATCCTTGGTTAGTTTCTCTCTTCCCAGGGATTGAACCCAGACCGAGGGCTCTGCTCTGGACCCAACTGTGCCTCCTCGCCCCAATTCATGGGTTGAACTCTTACCCCCCAACACGTCTGTATTTGGAGATGCAGTCTTTAGGAGGTAATTAAGATTAAACAAGGGCCTAAGAGTGGGAGCCCTGATCTGCTAGGACCGGTGAGTCTTAGAGAAGGGAGAGATTTCTCTCTCTGTAAGGACACACACCAAGGCCGTGTGGGCACATCTGGTCTTGGACTTCCAGGCTCCAGAAGCGGGAGCCATGTCTGTTGTTTTAGCCACCCCGTCTCTGGCGTGTTGTTATGGCAAGCTGGTTCAAGACAGGCTTGAAGTAGCATCCTCTCGCCTACAACTCCCCCGTGGAGCCCCTGTCCTGGGCTTCCTATGGGTGCCAGACGTGTACATGTCCCAAATACTAACTTGACGTGCCTGCGGCCAAACCCCTCCCCACACCCCCAAGTCCGCCGGCCAAAGCTCTCACCAGCTCCAGCCTTCCTTGCTCAGGCCAACACCCTGATCTGACCCCCAAAACTCTTTCAAAACCTGTTCTCACCACCTGCTCTCGGGACTTCCTAGGATGCTGTCCCCGAGATAGCCACAGCTCGTCACACCTGCCCAGTCACTTATCTCAAACTCCCAAAGACAGAACCTCTCCCAACCCCAATTCCTTTGCTTCTCCTGCTTGATTTTTCCTCCTTGGTGCTTCCTACCATCTAGCTAGCTAGATGCGTCCTTGGCTTTGTGTCAGTTCCACCAGGGCAAGGTGCCTGCCTATCCGGTTTATACTGCAGTGTTCACTGCCCCCTAGGACCAGACAGGTACACAGTGGGTGTTCAATAGTTGTTTGTGGAGTGAAAAATTATTTCCGTTACTTCCAACCTAACTCCCCGTTTTGTTCCACATGAATGTGACCCAAACAGGGTGGGAGTCCCCAGGGCCAGTAATGGAGGGTGCCGCGCAGACCGGTGCCCCCCTCGGGCAGCCGCACCAGGCGGGTGGCCTGCAGTCAGGGTCCCGCTCTGAGCTCAGTGTCACTGCATTTTGGATTCCCACCAACTGTTCACACTACTGCCTGATCGTGCCGGGGTGCGGCAGGCTTGAACTGCAAGCGCTTGGGTGGCAGGGCGACTCCTGGGAGTGGAAACTGGCAGGGATTTGGAAAGGGAGCTCCAAACTCCCCAGGCAGCACAAGCTAGGGGTACAGATGTGCGCCATCACCAGGGACGGACTGTCCGTCTTCCCGGCTGACTTTCCAGGGAAGCTGTGAGCTGCCCGATGTAGTGCAAGCCAGTTCAGGGAAACCACCAACCCCAAGTGAAAGGACCAGAGGCCCGTGGAAAGCCCCACAGGACTTCAAGCAGCTCAGCAGGAGGTCAGAGTAAGGTGGGGGGAGGGGATATAACCCCAGGCTGCCGGAGCAGCCTTCCTGGCCCAGAGCCATTCTGACCCTCAGTAGGCGCCAACTGCAAAGCAGCTGAGGCAAACATTTGCTAATGAAGAACAAAGTGTTACCTGACTGTACAGATCTCTACTGCTGGCATTAAAAAAAAAAAAAAAAAAAAAGGACTTTATTATTATGTTTTTAGTAATCCCTACACCGAACACGGGGCTTGAACTCACAACCCCAAGATGAAGAGTCGCAGGCTTTTCCGACTGAGCCAGCGAGGCACCCCCCTACTGTTGGCATTTTTAAAGTAGGTGCACATCCCCCCCCCCCCCAACAAAAAAAGTGGCCATGATATCCACAGTGGGTGACAGGATTGTGACAGGGCATTAGTTGGCAAGTAGCATTTACATTGCCCCTACTGTGCACCTGCACAGGGCAAGGGCTCTGTTACACTTCTCTCTCTGGTTTCTGAGGAAGAAACAACTCTTCCCGCCATTTTCCAGGCGTAGAGAGCAAGGCCCAGAATTGCACCCAGGCCCTCTGGCTCCTGTCCCAGAATCGGAGGTAACAGTGGCTGAGGCTTCCTCACCACGGCTGGCCCATGCCAAGCTCGTCCCCCACGTGGTCCCATCGCTCCCCGAGGCACGCAGGCCACCGTGACTAGACCCATCCCATGGATGGGAAAACTGGGGCTCAGAGAGGCCAGAGCTGGGGCTCTTTATCTTCACTGGGTATGTCTTCTCCATAAATGGGATCTCGGGTGCCCTCTGAGGGCCAGGCTGCGTGGCGTTCCCGCCTCCCCTACAGGAGGACTTCTCCTTTGCCCAGCCTCCCCCAGCTACTCCCTCCCCTTCCCCCCTGCCACCTCTGGGAAATGAGCAGTCCAGTCCCACGCTTGCCCCAGGGTCTCCCTCTCTCCTCCCACTCTCCCTTCCTCCGCCCACAGCAGCAGCTCCTACAAGGAGACGGGCAGCAGCCCTACCCCCCACCCCAAGCCCACCTTTCGGAGTTACGCCCTAATCCCTGTGTGCCTTCAAACTTGGAGGAGGTGGTGGCAGGGACACAAAGGGTCGTGGAGGGAGTGTCACATGCTAAGGCCCTGAGGTGACGCTGGTGTAGCTAAGGCAGGAGGCCTGGAGGGCTGGAGGGCAGGTGGTTCCTGGGAAGGGGCCTGTCGAAAAGGGCTTGGAAGGCGACGCAGGACCTTGGCAGGGCTCAAGAATACGAATCTTGTTATTTTACACAAAGCGCAAAGCTTCCTGCTTAGAATTGTGCTTCCTTTCCTCTACACCGCCAGAAAACATCTCCCTGTAGCGGCGCTGACAGCCTGACATCAGTCTTCCCAACTCGAAAAGGGGCTAACAGCAGCAGCCACCTCCTGCGGCCATTCCAAGGACTGAACCAGCAAGCAATGCAGGCAGACTGGTGCTTACCCTGAGTCCGGGACCCGGTAACACCAGCTGTTATTAGCCACGTCCCCTCTGTTCCTCCCCCTAAGCCCCTCGCAGGGCTGTAAGGTCTCTGACAGCAGCGGCCACATCCTACACCCCCAGAACCTTATGCCATTTCATGATTAATCGAGCAGTACTTGCTGAGGGCTCCCTCCCTGCCCCAGTGCCTTCCCAGCATCATCAAACACCCCAGACAACACAGCGAGGATACCCGGACCTTGTGGCCACGGGGACCAGATCACTCTTTGGCGGGTGGGGGGGGGGGGGCCGGACGGACCATCCTATACATTACGTACGACGTTGAGCAGCATCCCGGACCTCTACGCTCAGTAGAGGCCAGTACCAGCCCCAGCTGTGACCACCAAACACGTCTCCAGACAGACATTTCCCAAACACCCCTTAAGAGGAGGCAGAATCATTCCTCACTGAGAACCACTGCTGCACAGGCATGCCTGCTTGTCCCCACTCATCAGAGGAGGACACAGGAGGTGCCCGAGGTCGCAACCTTTGCCCAGGGTCTCATGGCCAAGGAGGATGGCGCTGATGGAATCAGACTCTCCACTAGACCGTGGTTGCTCACCTTCAGCCACCCTCCGCCTAATTCAGAAAAGAGTCACAGTCCTCACAGAGGGCCCTTGGGTCTCGAAGGATGCTGAGACCTTCACCAAAGGAGGCGGCACAGGAGAGATGGGACGATGACCACAGGCAGGCACTGGGCACAACCTCTAACAGCCAGCCACCAGACCGGATTCACTTCACTGCAGCTCAGAGGGCTCTCCAGGGGGGACCCAGAGAGCAGAGGCAGGGAGACGGGCCTCCCCCGCACACCCCTGCTAGGCACAATGGGCGCCGAGGGCCTGGGGAAGGAGGAAAGGGATTGGGGTGATGAGGAGCCGGGAGGACCCCAAGAGGGAGCACAGGCTGTTCAAGCAGCGCTGCCTCGTCTTCAAGCCCAGGGGGGCTCGTCATCGCCTCAAACACAGGCTCCCTTCTCCATCAACCTGCTCTGGCACCGACACTGATGAACTCCGAGTCAACCTGGCTGGACCAACCCCCAACCCTCTTCAAACCCGCGCCTGCAGGCTGACCCCAACGACAGATCCTGCAAGACTGACAAAAACTCAGCTGTCCTCACAGCCTTGCTCGCTGGGGCTCCCCACTGGCTGGCCAGACTTTAAAAGGCCTGGAGGCAGGCCAAGGGGTCTGGACTTTCATCTGGGGGCAGCGGGGAGATCCAGGAGACCCTGCGACCCGGGTGCTTTTCTGTAAATGGCACTATGGCACTAAGGGTCTTCATTTCCACACTGGGGTCACCCCCCTCACTCCTTCCCTCACGAGGACAAGATATTTAGAGTACTTAGCAGGAGGCTGGCACATGCTCAATAAAGGCTTTCAATGTGCTGTCCCCTCTGCCCAGAACATTCGCTCCTCCCCTGCCCCAGCTTCCCTCACCAGGCCGATTTCTTCTTATTCAGGGCTCAGCTCTCCCACAAGCCGTGCCTGACCACCCAATTTGAAATTCTCCACTGTCCCCCCACCGGATCTGTTATTCAAGGCTGTTCCCCCACCCCCACCCCTAGCAGGCAGTCGACACCCTAGTGAAATAAAACTGTCCCAAGGGTCCCCTTACTTGTTGTACTTGCTAGTGTGGCCTCCTCTGGCACCCCAGGTCTGTGTGCCCCGAAGTCCGCACAGAAAGGCAGCCTTTGAGCACCTTCTCCTCTAGCTCCAGAGGCAGCTCAGAGCCACTGCCCTCCTCTGCCATCCACACACCACGGCCAGCCCCCACCAGTCGCTGGCCCCATTCCAGCCATGTGACCAGAGGTAGCCACCCCCGGCCTCAGTACCCAGCCCTGAGCCCCAGTCTGTGCCACAGCAGCCAGCCTCGGCCCAACCAGACAGGGAAAAGGCACCTTTAAGTGGGGCTGCCGGCCCAGTTCCTCCCGCTCCCAGAACCAGGAGGCTAGCCAGGGAGAGGAGGGCAGGGCCCAGGTGGGATGGGTTCGAGGAACTACAGGCCGACTGGGGGAAGGCGGGGAAGGAGGGTGACAACCCATCATTAAGCCCAGGCCCAGCTGATAACCACTCGACCCAGCAGTTTGTGCTCTTGCCTCAGGTGTGGAAGATCCCAGAACACACTGGTAACAATTAGCCCAGAGAGAGCAACGAACGCTGTGGACGTCTGACCGGGAACCAAAGAGGGGGAAAAAGACAAACCAGGCAAGCAGAGCTCCATGCAGCTCTGGAGCCAGGCTTCGTCCTCGAAACTGCCTCCCCGAGCCAGCCCACAGTTCCGTGACCCCTGACCTCTGGGCTCCCAGAAGGGAGCCGGGGGATGAGGTGTGACCAGGCCCCTGAGAAAGACGCTTCCACTGTTCCCGCCCCTGGAACGCCAGGAAAACTCTGTCCGCAAGGGCACGGATCCATTCCTTGGGAGGGCCAAGAGGAAACGCCCGGGCACAGAAGCCCCGCCAGGGAATCCCAACAGCAGAGCTCCTCCAGCCATGCCCCTCAAAAGCCAGCTGGGGAGACTGTGGGTTTGAGCCCAGGGCCCGTCAGTCCCAATCTGCCACTGTCTAGCTGTGTGGCCTGGAGCAAGCCACCCGAAGCCTGAGCTTCCTCCCATCATGGAGAAGGCGGAAGCGGATCCAGGGGTGGGCCGGCAACCAACGAGCTCATCCCAGGACCTGGCTCCAGAGGGCACCCCACAGGCAGAGCCCGGGGGCCAAGAGACCCGAAGGCCTGGGCCAGGGTGTAGACACCAGACTTGGTATCATCAGGAGCCTCTAAGACCCGATGAACAGAGCTTTATTCGCTCCCCTTCCAGTCCTTCACCCCTGGGGAGCTGGTGCCTGGGAGGCCATGGTATAAGACGGTGGGTGGCTGCGAGGTCCCATCGCCTGGGCTGGAGCCCCGAGGCTCTGCTCACAAAAAGTGGGGAAAGAATCTAGCACCCCAGGATACTCAGGTAAGGGCAGCTGGGCGGCCTCCCGGCAGATATACATGCCCAGCTAGGTGTTGCGGACTTCCCCAAGCTCTCCACCAAACACCCACCCGGTGGGCCAGCGCTTTGGAAGAGCCAGCAGAGACTTGCTCCAAGGGTAGGTCGGGGACCCAGAGCCCGAGAGGGATGAGGAAAAGAGGACACAGCCCAGGTCTGGCCCGGAGCGAACACCTGGTGGGGGAAGGGGTGGCGTGTGCCTTTGGATCGCACTAGTTTCTCGGGACGCCCCGTGTCTCCACTAGCCGAGCCCAAAGGCGCTGTTCCCCCCCCCCCCCCCCCGATCTCCTACAGTAGTTCTTCAACCTACCTGATGGCCCCCGGATCTGGCCTTCCCCCCGCCCCGCGCATCTCTCCAAGCCCTAACCTCATATGACCCCTGCAAACATCTCTGGGATCTCCTATCCGCCCCCACCCGAACTAACTCCGCCCACACCCACCCTGCCCCACTTCCTGGGCTTCTCCTCAGCCGCCCCCAGGCCTGTAACCTGACCCACCCACCTCCTCCGGCGCCCGGACACTACCTGCAGGTCGGCCCCTCCCCGCCCCCCCCCCCCCCGGGCCCTTTCCCTCCGGCCGCGCCGCTCTCCCTCCTCCCCCCACTCGGCCGGCCCAAAGCCCGACTCCTCCCCCCTCCCCCCCCCCCCCCCCCGCCCCGGCCTCCCCGGACGCCTCCTCACTTTTCTTCCTCCGGCCTTCCAACTTCCCGGGCCTCCGGCACCTGCCCGGGCACAGCTCCGAGCCCCCAGTCGCCGAGAGTGGGGGGGGGGGTTGGTCTGGGCCCGATCCCGCCACCCCCAAGCCCCACGGCCCGGCCCGGGACTGGACACTCAAGGCCGCTCGTGAGGGCCGGGCCTCTCCGCACTCGCCAGCCCGGGCAGAGTGCAGGCTGCGGACCCGGTTCCTTTTCTGTCGGAGGAGGCCCCCCCGGCCCTCCCCGCTCAGCCCTCAGCCGGCCCTCGGATGCCCTCGGGCCGCCCCGGAGAGAGGAGGCCGGAACCGGGCCTGGGGCGGGCCGCCTCACCTGCGCCGTGGCCGCGCTCCGGGGGCTCCCAGCGGGCTCCGCAGCGGCGGCTGGGGCCGGGCCTGGGCCCGGGGCGCGCCCCCCTGCGCCGGGGCCTCGGCCTCCGCCTCCGCGGCCTCCGCGGCCTCCGCCTCAGCAGCAGCGGCAGCCGCGGCGGCCATTCATTGTGGGCCAGGCCGCCCCAGCCGAGCGCCGAGCGAGCGCAAGCCGCGCCGCCGCCGCAACCCGGCCGGGGAGGAGCGGCCGCGGCCCCGCCCCCTGCCCGCCTCCGGCCCCGCCCCCGAGACGAGGCCAGCTGAGCGCCGAGCGCGCCCCTTCTCACCTCGGTTTTCTCCCTTCGCCCCTCAGGGTCCCCCGCCTGTTCCTTGATCTGCCGGAGAATTCGACTCCCGACCCCGCCACTTCCTAGTTCCGCGACCTTGGACAAGTCTCTTCGCCTTTTCGATCATTCGTTTCCTGTAAAACGAAAACAACAATGACTTCTATTTATTGTGCCTGGCACTGTTTTAGGCACTTAATGGGCATTATCTCTTTAAACGCCACAGTAACATTTTTAAGTAGAAATGACTACACACTTATACACCCTTCATAGAAAGAGAGGCACACAGAAATGAAAAATACCTACTGAAGATTACCAGCAAGTACGTGATGGAGGGTGCCAGGATTCAAACCCCGAATCAAGAATCGACGATGAAATTAATGCTTTCATGTTTATGCCACACCTGATTCTGTTCTAAGCATTTAACCTGCACTAAGTCGTTTAAAACTCACCACAACACAACAACGAACGTTAAAAAGTTATGTCCATTTTGCAAATGGGCAAACTTAAGCATAGATGGAGACAAGAACAAGTAGCAAGGCTAGCTGGGACTGGAATCCAGGCAGTGCAGGCCACTATGCTCCGCTCCCGTCCTACACAGTTAGAACCTACTGAGAACTTACTACGTAAGAGGGGATGCTTTGCACACTTTCCAGGCATTCTGTCCCTTAATTTTTGCTCTATATTAGAAGTTAGCATTCCTATTTAACAGGTAAGGAAAGTGAAGCCCAGAGAGTTTAAGTAAGTAACTTGCCAAGACCATGTGATAGGACTGGGATTCAAACTCAGTAAATCTGATTTCAGAGCCTTAATTATTCCTGCAGAGTGCCCTGAAATAATGTGCTTACAGCACTCAGTGCACAGAAGCCGATCAGTAGATGTTGAATTTCTCCGCTTACCGCCCCTTTTCTGAGCCTCACCTTCCTCATCCGTGAAATGGGGCGAGTGATGCGTCCCCTCCCA
Organism: Puma concolor; assembly: GCF_028749965.1. Classification (NCBI taxonomy): domain Eukaryota; kingdom Metazoa; phylum Chordata; class Mammalia; order Carnivora; family Felidae; genus Puma; species Puma concolor. The sequence continues at coordinate 162,744,434 of NC_141668.1, forward strand.
GGGGAGCCGACGTGATTAAGGCTATCCACACTACACTTTCCGAGCTTTCCGCCGTACATTTTGATCCCGGCCACCCACTGTAGGTAGCATCACTGACTGGCTAAATTCTATCATGTGACCTGCCCTCCCACTGTGCCAACATGGCGACGCCCAGGTCCTAATCCGGGAAACGTGCACCCAGGCTAATACGGTCCTGGACGCCGGGAGCGAGGGTGAGAAGGACCTGGGCGACGCGGGGAGGGATCCAGGCCGGTGTCGGGCCCGCTAGAGGGCTTCAGGCCTCTGGCTTCTCAGGGGCCGGTACTCCGAAGATGGGGTGTAGTGTCAGCTTACCGAGGCCGCAGGGTCTTAATCTTTACTGATGTATAGGCCACCTGGCCCGGGGACGCAGCTCCCTGATGCTCTTCCTGTGCCCTCCCCCGCCCCCCCCAAACCAGGCTTGGCAGGGAGAGGCTCCCGCGGATGCCCCGTGCGAGAATCGGTCTGTGGCTAAGTCTAACTCTCCGCTCCACGCGCAGTCTCTGTAGAGCCGGGTTTATGGAGGGGCAGCCGCAAGGGCCGCCGAATCCAGCCGGCATGGAGAACGGCACCGAGCCCTGCGGAGAAGAGCGAGCATCCGAGGCTCAGGAGACGACGGTCACCGAGGGGGCCGCCAAGATAGCCTTCCCCAGCGCCAACGAAGTCTTCTACAACCCGGTGCAAGAGTTCAACCGGGACCTGACGTGAGCAAGGGTGTGGGGTCAGCTTGGCAGAGGGCAGTGCATCTGCAAGGTTGAGGGAGTGTGAGCTAACCAACCCCCCATCTCTCCCGCAGATGTGCCGTGATCACCGAGTTTGCTCGCATTCAGCTTGGGGCCAAAGGAATCCAGAGTGAGTTGAGGTCCAGTCTCCCTGTGGGCCGGGGTCACGCAGAGCTCTCTCCCTGCCCTGCCCTGCCCCCTTTCCCTTAAAGTTCTAAAAGGCTGCAGGCACCTTGCAGGCCCTGGGTTCATTTCCTTCAGGCTTTCCCCAGGGGCTTTGAGGAAGATTCTCTCCCATGAATCTTCTGTATACTGAGGAATAGGGGGAGGTCTCTCAGAGGGAGCTTTGAGACCCCTGACTTGTGCTTCTGGGTGGCTGCAGTCAAGGTGCCAGGTGAGAAGGACGTGCAAAAGGTGGTCGTGGACTTGTCAGAGCAAGAGGAGGAAAAGGCTGAACTGAAAAAGGGTGCAAACCTGGCCCCGGGAGACCAACCTCGAACGGCTGCCGTTGGGGAGATCTGTGAGGTGGGGCCTGGACAGAGGAGGTGGCGGCCCCTGAGTCCTCCAGTAATGGAGGAAGGAAGGCTCCTGAGGCCGGAGAGCTATAGGAAGTGGGTGGTGGGGGCTCCTTGGGGCCCAGCAGAGGATAGAGGTATCCACGTGAGTGGGGCTCCCTGATTACTCCAACAGGAAGGCCTTCGAGTGCTAGAGGGTCTGGCAGCCTCGGGCCTACGTTCCATTCGCTTTGCACGAGAGGTGCCTGGACTCCAGTCTGTAGTTGCCAACGATGCCTCTGCCCGAGCCGTGGATCTCATGTGCCGTAATGTGCAGCTCAACGCTGTGGCCCACCTGGTACATCCCAGGCAGGCCGATGCCAGGTAGGTTTGGGGCAGCCGAGCCTGATGGCTGGAACGTGCATGCCAGAGCAAGGCTGCCTGGGCTCAAGTCCTAAGTCCGTCCTATTCTTGCTCTTTGGCTTTGGGAGAGTGCCTTAGCCTCTCTGAGCCCCCATTTTCTTGTCTATAAAATGAGAATGTTAGTATTACAGGAGTTGCTCTGTTGATTAAGTGAGAGATGATGCTTAGATAGCCAGAAATAAGTCCCATTATGGTTTCCATTTTATTTTCATTTGTATTTATTTTCTTATTCTAGAGACAGAGAGTGCACGAGCAGGGGAGAGGGGGAGAGGGGACAGAGGGAAGGAGAGAGAGAATCTCAAGCAGGCTCCATGCTAAGGGTGGAGTAGGGCTCCATCCCATGACCTCCAGGACCATGGCCCAAGCTGGTCACAGGTCACTGAGTGGTCCACCAGCTGAGCCACCCAGATTCCCCTATGGTTTCCATTTTACTTTTATTTTTTTTAGTTAATTCATTTTTTAATTCACATCCAAGTTAGTTAGCATATAGTGCAATAATGTTTGCAGGAATAGATTTTGTGATTTATCCCGTGTGTATAACACCCAGTGCTCATCCAAACAAGTGTCCTCCTTAATGTCCCTTACCCATTTAGCCCCCCCGCCCACAACCCCTCCAGCCACCCTCAGTTTGTTCCTTGTATTTAAGAGTCTCTTGTGTTTTGTCCCCCTCCTTGTTTTTATATCATCTCTGCTTCCTTTCCCCTCTGTTCATCTGTTTTATATGTTAAAGTCCTCATATGAGTGAAGTCATAGATTTGTCTTTCTCTGGCTGACCAATTTCGCTTAGCATAATACCCTCTAGTTCCATCCGTGTAGTTGCAAATGGTAAGATTTCATTCTTGATTGCCGAGTAATACACTATTGTGTGTGTGTGTATATATATATATATGTATATATATACATATATATATATACACACACATATATACATATATATATGTATATGTATCTGTATATGTATATGCCACATCTTCTTTATCTATTCACCCATCCACGGACATTTGGGCTCTTTCCATACTTTGGCTATTGTCCTTAGCACTGCTATAAACATGGGGGTGCATGTGCCCCTTTGAAACGTCACACCTGTATCCTTGGATAAATACCTAGTAGTGCCATTGCTGGGTCATAGGGTAGTTCTATTTTTAATTTTTTGAGGAACCTCCATACTGTTTTCCAGAGTGGCTGCACCAGTTTGCATTCCCTCCAGCAGGGCAAAAGAGATCCTCTTTCTCTGCATCCTCATCAACATCTGTTGTTGCCGGAGTTGTTAACGTGAGCCATTCTGACAGATGTGAGGTGCTATCTCATTGGGGTTTCGATTTGTATTTCCCTGATGGTGAGTGATGTTGAGCATTTCTTCATGTGTCTGTTAGCCAGGATGTCTTCTTTGGAAAAGTGTCTATTCATGTGTTTTGCCCATTTCTTCACTGGGTTATTTGTTTTTTGGGTGTTGAGTTTGATAAGTTCTTTCTAGATTTTGGACACTAACCCTTTGTCTGACACGTCGTTTGCACATGTCTTCTCCCATTCTGTCGGGTGCCTTTTAGTTTTGCTGAATCCTTCGCTGTGCAGAGGCTTTTTATTTTGATGAGGTCCCAATAGTTCATTTTTGCTTTTGTTTCCCTCGCCTCCGGAGACCTGTTGAGTAAGAAGTTGCTGTGGCCGAGGCCAGAGAGGTTTTTGCCTGCTTTCTCCTCGAGGATTTTGATGGCTTCCTGACTTACATTCAGGTGTTTCATCCATTTTGAGTTTCTTTTTGTGTATAGTGTAAGAAAGTGGTCCAGGTTCATTTTTCTGCATGTGGCTGTCCAGTTTTCCCAGCACTATTCGCTGAAGAGACTGTTTTTATTCCTTTGGATAGTCTTTGCTGCTTTGTCGAAGATTAGTTGGCCATATGTTTGTGGGTCCATTTCTGGGTTCTCTGTTCTGTCCCGTTGATCTGAGTGTCTGTTTTTGAGCTAATACCATACATACTGTCTTGATGATTACAGCTTTGGAATACAGCTTGAAGTCCGGGATTGTGCTGCCTCCTGCTTTGGTTTTCTTTTTCAGGATTGCTTTGGCTATTCAGCGTCTTTTCTGATTCAGATTTTAGGGTTTTTTTGTTCTAGCTCTGTGAAGAATGCTGGTGTTATTTTGATAGGTGTTGCGTTGAATATGTAGATTCCTTTGGGGAGTATCGACATTTTAACAATAGTTGTTCTTCCAACCCAGGAGCATGGAATCTTTTTCCATTTTTTTGTGTCTTCAGTTTCTTTCATAAGTTTTCTTTAGCTTTCAGCATATAGATTTTTCACCTCTTTGGTTAGGTTCATTCCTAGATACTCTGTGGTTTTTGGTGCAGTTGTAAATGGGATCAATTCCTTGATTTCTCTCTCTGTTGCTTCACTATTGGTGTATAGAAATGCAACTGATTTCTGTGCATTGATTTTATATCCTGCGACTTTGCTGAATTCGTGGATCAGTCCAGCAGTTTTTTTGTGGAATCTTTTGCGTGTTCCATATAGAGTATCATGTCATCCTGCAAAGAATGAAAGTTTGACTTCTCCTTGCCGATTTGGATGCATTTTATTCCTTTGTGTTGTCTGATTGCTGAGGCTAAGACCTCCAATACTACGTTAAATAGCAGTGGCGAGAGTGGACATCCCTGTCGTGGTCCTGACCTTAGGGGGAAAGCTCTCAGTTTTTCCCCACTGAGGATGATGTTAGCCGCGGGTCTTTCATATATGGCTTTTATGATCCCGACGTATGATCCTTCTGTCCCTACTTTCTTGAGGGTTTTTATCAAGAAAGGATGCTGGATTTTGTCAAATGCTTTCTCTGCACCTATTGAGAGGATCACGTGGTTCTTGTCCTTTCTTTAATTGATGTGATAAATCACACTGATTGTTTTGCTATGGTTTCCATTGTAGACTTAACTTCTCAACTTCTGGTACTTTTATTCATTCAAATGAGCCAGCACAAAGCCAGTATCCACAATGTGCCAGGCATCAGTAAACAAAATAGGCAAAACCCCTGACCTTGGGGCATTCACATTCTAATGCTGGGGTCCAGCAAACAGCAGCCTGGGAGGCCAGAGCCTGGGTTGTTGGGTTTTTTTGGCCCACCAGCTAAGAATGTTTTTTGCATTTTCTTTTCTTTTCTTGAGAGAGCGCTCGCACTTGCTGGAGAGTGGGGAGAGGGGCAGAGGGAGAGAGAGAATCCCAAACAGGCTGCCTGCTCAGCGCAGAGCCCAGTGTGGGGGTTCCATCCCACGACCTTGGGATCATGACCTGAGCCGAAATCAAGAGTTGGACCCTCAACCGGCTGAGGCAGGCATCCCATGTTTTTTGCATTTTTAAAGGGTTTAAAAAAAAAAAAGGCACCGTTTGTGGCCCACAAAGCCTAAAATATTTACTATCTGACTTTTTACAGAGCACAAATAAAGAAAGAGTATTTGTTTTCTGGACTGTATTAGAATCCGATAGGAAACAAAGACAGTGACAGCCAGATCAATGAGCAAACTATATAGTAAAAGTGGTGAAAAAGTAAAAAGAAAAGTAAAAGAAAAAAAAAAGAAAAGTAAAAGGTGAAAAGTGCTCTGGGAAAAAACTGGAGGTTGGAGGGGATGGAGGAAGGTGGTGGATGGGCTGTAATTTTATATATTTTATTTCATTTCATTTTATTTTATCTTTTATTAAAAGTGTTTTTCGGGGCGCCTGGGTGGCGCAGTCGGTTAAGCGTCCGACTTCAGCCAGGTCACGATCTCGCGGTCCGTGGGTTCGAGCCCCGCGTCAGGCTCTGGGCTGATGGCTCGGAGCCTGGAGCCTGTTTCCGATTCTGTGTCTCCCTCTCTCTCTGCCCCTCCCCCGTTCATGCTCTGTCTCTCTCTGTCCCAAAAATAAAAATAAATATTTAAAAAAAAAAAAAAAAAAAGTGTTTTTCAATGTTTATTTTTGAGAGAGAGACTGAGACAGAGCATGAGCGGGGGCGGGGCAGAGAGAGACAGGGAGAGAGAGAATCCCAAGCAGAGCCGATTCGGGGCTCGAACTCATGGACTGTGAGATCGTGACCTGAGCCAAAATCAAGAGTCGGATGTTCAACCCACTGAGCCACCCAGGCGCCCCAGATTGCAATTTTAAATAACAGTTAGTGTTGGCAACTTGGAGAAGACAGCATTTGCATTTCCTCACCTACAAAGGAAACGATAACGATTCCTTAAGATTTGCCTGGAAGGTTATTTGATTAAATGAGTTAATCTATAAACGGCTTGAAACAGTTGTCAGGCATCTGTATGTCACATCACCATTGGCTATTATTATTGCTGTTGTTAGACACGAGTACACTGAGGTCCAAGGAAGAAGGGTCACGTGGTTGGTTAGCACATGGCCAGGCTAGGGTCCGAACCTAGCCAGCTGGCCTCCAAATGCAGGCCGAAACCATCACACCCAATGAGAGGACACGTGTAGGGGACAGAGCAGGTCCCTACTGTAGGGGGCTGAGGACCGGGGCCTTCTCGCTCCCAGGATGCTGATGTACCAGCACCAGAGGGCATCGGAGCGGTTTGACGTCATCGACCTGGACCCGTATGGCAGCCCCGCCCCCTTCTTGGATGCAGCCGTTCAGGCTGTGAGCGAAGGAGGTGAGGCCACACTGACCTGGGCACAGAGCAGGGCTCGGGGTTGCTGGAGGATCCTCACTGCTCAGGCCTTCCTTGCAGGTCTGCTGTGCGTCACCTGCACTGACATGGCAGTGCTGGCAGGGAACAGCGGGGAGACCTGTTACAGCAAGTATGGGGCCATGGCCCTCAAGAGCCGGGCCTGCCATGAGATGGTGAGCCGCCCTCCCCCCACCCCTTCCCACCCCGCAGACCTGCTTCGCTTCCTCCAGGCAGCAGGGGCCAGATCCATCCCAAGATGTCAAAGACAAGCAGGTCTATAGCCAGAATAGTTCTAGAGCCCGGACTTCCAGTTCTGGTCACTCGGACGGCAGCGGTTTTGCCCAGGGCGGGAGCCAGTGGCCGCATTATTTTTCCTAGTGCGCTCGGTTTTAACAACTCGTTCAAAATTGTTATTTAGGACAGTTTTCAGGAGTGGGTTTGGCTTTGGGTTCAAATCCTAGCTTTGCTGGCGCCTTTGGGTGATTCATTTCACCCTTCTGGGCCTCGCTTTTGGCCTCTGTGAAATGCGCACGATGGTGAATTGCCGTGGGGATTCGAGAGGGCGGGGGCCGGAAAGGAGGATGGCCTGGCTTTGTTCCGTAAGGGCCCTGTCACCAGGTCAGTCTGGAAAACCGGAACACAGGTCCTTGGAGCACATCGCATAGCGCGGGGCACACGGATGTTGCTGCCCTGGATGGCGGGCCTGTGCGCTCCGTAACCACGTAGCACCCCCAGGAGGCCCATAAAGAGACATAGACTGTTGTGATCCCGTCGATGGGGGAACTGAGGCATTCACTTGGCAGGGGTCACACAGCCAGGACGCTTGGGCCTGGGCTTGCAACACCGGGGAGCCGCCCCTGAGCCTGTGCTTATGAGCACCTGGTGTGGCCCCAGGGTAGCTGGGAGGCGTCCGTGGAGGCAGGGCTGCTGGCTGATGCCCGCCTCCCACCCTCAGGCCCTGAGGATCGTCCTGCACAGCCTGGACCTCCGAGCCAACTGCTACCAGCGCTTTGTGGTGCCACTGCTCAGCGTCAGCGCTGACTTCTACGTGAGAGTTTTTGTCCGCGTCTTCACCGGCCAGGCCAAAGTCAAGGCCTCAGCCAGGTTAGTCTGGGGCAAGCAAGGGAGGCAACGAACAGAGGGGGGCAACAGGGCCTTTTGGGGCACGGGAGGAAACGGGACTCCTAACGGGGAGGAGCTGGGGTGCGGCGGTCAGGCTGGGGAGCTTATGAGCCCTGCCCGCCCCCCCCAGCAAGCAGGCACTGGTGTTCCAGTGTGTGGGCTGCGGCACCTTTCACCTCCAGCGCCTTGGCAAAACGTCCGGAGCCTCTGGCGGCCGGTGAGCACGGGTGAGCCGGGGGAGGAAGGTGAAGGAGGCGTCCTAGGGTCGCCGCCCCCTAACCACCCCTCTCTCCGCAGGGTCAAGTTCTCTGCGGCCTGTGGTCCCCCGATCAGCCCTGAGTGTGAGCACTGTGGGCAGCGACACCAGGTGAGGCAGGGCCGGGGAAACCAGGGGGACGCTGGGGTTCCGGCTCTCTTGACACCTGGCCCTTCGCGCCCCCCCCCCCCCCCCCCGCCACGTGTCTGTAGCTTGGCGGTCCCCTGTGGGCGGAGCCCATCCACGACCTGGACTTCGTGGGGCGCGTGCTGCAGGCTGTGAGCACCAATCCTGGCCGCTTCCACACCTCAGAGCGAATCCAGGGGGTCCTGAGCGTCATCACTGAGGTGGGGGCCCGGGGTGACGGGGAGGGGGCCCCGCCTGTGCCCAGCCATCCTTCCCCCACCCACCCCGCGCCCTTCCTGTCCCCACCGGCAGGAGCTCCCGGACGTGCCTCTCTACTACACGCTGGACCAGCTGAGCAGCACTATCCGCTGCAGCACGCCCAGCCTCCTGCAGCTGCGGTGAGTGCCCAGTCCCGGGCGGGAAGGAGTCTGCGCCCTTCGCCCGCCCTCCGGGTGCCCTGGGGCAAGGCCGGCCCCCCTCAAGGCCAGAGTCTTGGGTAAAACAGCTTTCCAACAGGCCTACGTGCAGGTGCTTAGAAGAGAGCGCGGAGGCCTTGAGCCTTGGGGAGGGAGATAGTCTCCCCATCACGATCACTGGCATTACCCGGGCCGCGTAGTCACCGTGAGACGTTCAGCTGCGTCACACCCGCACGGATCAGCACTGGCTTTGGGGTCCGGCCCCCCGCCCCCCACCCACGGCCCCTCTTGGTCCCCAGGTCAGCCCTCCTCCATGCCGGCTTCCGGGTCTCACTCTCCCACGCCTGTAAGAATGCCGTGAAGACGGATGCCCCCTCCTCAGCCCTCTGGGACATCATGCGCTGCTGGGTGAGGGCTGGCCTGACCAGATGGGGGCGCGAGGCCGGGACATGGTCAGGCCCAGCGTCCCCTGACCTTTGGACTTTACCTCCCAGGAAAAGGAGTGTCCGGTGAAGCGGGAAAGGCTGTCAGAGGCCAGCCCTGCGTTCCGTATTCTCAGCGTGGAGCCCAGGTACGGGCACTGGTGTGGCTGCCCGCGGGCGTGGGGAGCTCACGTGTGGGCAGCGGACAACGCAGATCCTTCCCTCCACAGACACATGCTCATTCACGTGAGATCCAGAATCTTCCCGCTTCCCCTCCCCTTCTGCCCCTGCCCTGGTCTGGCCCCATCACTGCCCAGCTGGACCAGTGCTGCTGGCTCCGCCCTGGTTCCCCCCCCCCCCCCCCCGCCCCCGCCTCCGGCCCCAGCCTCTCCCCACAGCAGCCACAGTACATCGGTGAGGACCGGAGTCAGACCTGTCCACCCTCTGTTTAGAACCCTCTGTGACTCCCACCTCACTCACTAGAAACCCAAGTTCTGCCTGCAAGCTGTGCGCCATCTCCCTGTCCCCTCCCTCCCCCTTCATCCCCACTCTCCCTACCTCCCTCCATACTGGGCCTCCGCACTCACACTGCCCAGACGCAGCGCCCCCTTACGGCCTTTATAAGGGCTGTTCTCTGTGCCTGGAGTGCCCATCCCGGGTCCCCTGAAGGCTCTTCCCTCCCTCCTTCAGGTGTCTCTGACCGCTCTGTCCTGTCCTGCGCCCCTTCCCCCGCCTCCCCATTCCCTCTGTCCTGCTCTGTTTTTCTCAAAACTCTCATCCGTGCCCTAACACGCTACACTTCACTCACCTCTGATCTGTCCCATTGTCTCCCGCACTGGAACGTCGGCCTTACCAATGGCAGGTCTTAGGCTCGTGGTGGGCACTGGATACATGTTCATTAACTGGATGAGAATCCCGACCCGGGCGGACACGGCCTTCCCAAGGCACGTGGAGCTGCACGGGGGTTGGCAGGTGGTCCGTGCACACCTGCAGGGCACCTGCCCCTCAGCCCCCACTCCCACGTCCCCAGGCTGCAGGCCAACTTCGCCGTCCGGGATGACGCCAACCCCAGCTCCCGCCAGCGAGGACTCAAGCGCTTCCAGGCTAATCCTGAGGCCAACTGGGGCCCCCGGCCCCGTGCCCGGCCAGGGTGAGTGAGAGCGCGGGTGGCGGTGGGGCTTGTCCGGGGCAGGATGGGGTGCCAGCTACTCCTCTGCCTGCACAGGGGCAAGGCCGCAGGTGAAGCTATGGAGGAGAGACGCAGGGTGCACCAGAATAAGAGAAAGGAGCCAGCTGAGGACCCGGTCCAGCGGGCTGCCCGGCTCAAGACCTTTCCCTGTAAAAGATTCAAGGAGGTGAGGCACCCCCACCACCCCACACAGCAGCACCCAGGGATCGCCCTCCCTGCAGCAGGGCTGGGAGAACCGGGGCGGGCAGGGCGTGCGAGCAAGCTCCCCGTCTAGGAAGGGGACCCAGCAGAGGCTGCTGAGCACTGAGCCAGGGTTCACACCCACCGTTCTCCCACCAGGGCACCTGTCAACGCGGGGACCAGTGCTGCTACTCTCACAGCCCCCCAGCACCCGAGGACACCGCTGCAGCCGCCTCCCCTGACCATCCCAAGACCTCTTACCAGAGCCCGCCTGGGTCTGGCGTTGCCGCTGGTCCAGGTGTAGACTGAGCCAATAAAGATACGTCACCTTTCCGACTGCCATTCGTCTGGGTCGGGAGGCTGCCTGCGGGTCTGTCTGTCCATCTGCCTTAGGGGCTCCGTCCATCTCTCCAGCTGCGTGTCTGGAGCGTGCGTTCCTCTGTGCATCTTTTTTTGTTGCACTCCCTGGGGAAGCGCTACGCATCTGGAGGTTCGTTTGTCCCTGCCCGACCGAAGTGCTGTCAGTATTGCCATCTGGAGTGTTCTGTCTGTATGGGGGTGTGGGAGCTGACCGGCGGCCAGCGGGATGGTCTGTCCCGCAGCACGAGGCTCTCAGCCCGCCGCCCCTTTGCTGGCGCCTGCAGTTCCCCAGCCGGCCACGGGGCGGCAGCCGTGCGCTCGTGTCCGTGGGGCCTCCGCCCCCCTGTTGGCGTGCACCCAGACACAGGCGGGCCCTCCAGTCACCCAGCCCCTACCCTGCCTCGCGTCGCCGCCCGGTTTCTCTGGCCGAGCTCCCCACAGGGCCGCGGTGGCGGAAGCCGGACCGGAACCAGGCGCCTTGTGCATCCGCTCCAGGCCAGGTGCTTCCTGCTCCGCGGCCCCTCAGTCGAGCACACTGAGGCACTAGCCGGCCTGCCGCTTCCCCTCCCCTCCGGGACGGAGGGTTAGCAACGTTAACGGAGAGGCTTAGGGCAGAATCCCCACCCCCACGTGGTAGCCGTGGCCCCCCCCCCCCCCCCCCCCCGCAAACACCTTTCCCTTGGCTTCCTCCCCGCCTGTAAAAGGAACCTAATCCCAGAACCTAGTTTGTCGGGGTGATCTGTTAACTTGGGGGCTCAGAGCTGACCTCGCGCTTCCCTGGGGCAGTGGGATGGTTGGAGGCCGGCTGGCTCGGGGCTTCACCAGACTCCTGGGAGGGTGGTGGTAGTATCCATGCTGGGCTGCTCCTGTAGGCCCCCAGATACACTGGAGGCAAAGTGTGATGGACGCGGGTGAGGGGGGCCTGGAGAAAAGTATAGTCTTGTCCCTGCTCCCTAGCTATTCCCAGGGCCCTGCCTTTCGCCTTTCTAGCAGGCTCCAGCCGGGTGTTGAGCTTCCCACCACTGCAAGATGCTTGCCCAACGCCTCTTTATCACCGTCCTCAAAGCGGCCTGTGATGTGGGAGGAGGGCCAGAGACCATCAAGTTGGGGCTGTGTGACCCGGTGGCCTAGAGGATCCACGTGGCCACAGGGCGGGCTGGGGGCACCTATTGTAAGGTTCTGCCAGCCCTGGCTCCCTAGGAAGTCCCTCCCAGCCATGGTGCTTCCTCTCACCCTCCTGGGCCTGAAAAGGTGGTGTGGAGAGCAGGCCTGGGGGCCCAGGACACTTGGGCCGGGCAGGACAGCGAGGGCAGACTGTCAGAACTGCCTTCCCTCCAGTGCCCCAGTCTGGGGTGGGGGTGGCGCGAAGCCCGGCAGGCGGTCTGTAAAAAGAGGAACAAAGCAGGGTGAGGAGAGGAGGAGCAGGAGGGGGCCCTGGGTCACGAGGCCGCAGACTGCCGGAAAGGGCTCTCCTCCACCCCCATCAGCGCGGACACTTGGGCAGGGGGTGTTCAAAGCCGGAGGTGAAACCCAAGCGCGATACTGGAGGCTGCTGCTTCCCTGCCTCAGTTTCCCCCTCTGCGTGCATCCGGGTACCTCACTCCCAGCGGCGCGCTGGGTCGGGGTCCTCAGAGACCCTGGGCCACTCCAGTGCCTGGGAGGACGTAAGGTGAGGCCCTGAGGGGTGACGGCCCTGTCCGTCGCCGGCCGGGGGCGGGGCCGTGAGGCCCCGGCTCGGAGCTCCCCGCCCGCCGGTTTCCTCCGGGGTCAGCCCGGCTCCTTATCAGGCGCGGCCAGTCGGCCAGGGCCTTATCTGTGCCGGCCCGGCATCCTCCGGCGCGGCCCGGGGGTGAGAGGGAGGAAACTGGGCCGCCGGGGGCGGGGAGAGGGCGGGCCGGCCAGGAGCAGCTCACTTTCCCTCGAGGGATCCACGCCGCCGTCGCCGGGGCCCTAGCGAGCCCGGGAAGAGGCGCGGCCCGACGTCGCTGCCGGGAGGGGGCGGCAAGCTCCCAGCGGCCCAGAGCGCAGAGGCCGGACCGGATCAGGGCCACGGAGCCTGGCCTGCAGCCGAACCTGCATCCTGGCCCTGCAGGACAGAGCCGGGGCTCTCACCAGGCAGCAGGACCAGCGCCGGGGTAAGAGCAGAGTCTGCCTGAAGGTGGGGTATCCTGGGACCGCCTGTATTCATTCATTCCATCCATCCTTCATTCATTCATTCAACGGGGGGCGGGGGGGGGGGGTACTCACTGAGAGCCCAGGGCCTAGGTAGGGAAAACAGGACAGAGGGGCCAGGAGTCCCAGAAGTTGCTGGGACACTCCAAGCCGTGGGGCCAAGGGTGAACAGGGACGGCTACCCAGGTTGCAAAGGAGTGGATGCTGATGGGGTGGGGAGGGTGGGGGAGGCTGCTGATAGGGCCAGAGAAGGATTGGGACATGACCCTGTCTACTGGGCAGTGGAGTCAGTCTTTGGGATCCTGGGTCAGCATTTTTTATCATCATGTCAGCAGTGGGGTTACAGGGTTAGTAAGGGGGACATTTTCAGTGGGGGCGGGCGTCAATGGAGCGATTATAGAGGACTTTCAGGGTGTGACAGGGAGGCGTTGGGAAGAGCCTCTCGGGGTCATAGCTGAGGGCCACATGGTCAGCTGGGGGAGGGGTGGGGGGAATCGGTGAAGGGCCAGAGTCAATTACAGAGGGATTCTAAGGTCACACGCTACCGGTGAGGGGTCTTGGGATCAGATCTGAAGGTTACGGGGTCATCCTGGGGGCCGCAGGATCCGTCATGGGTTCCTGGCCTCGCCCCTCGCTCCCGCCTCCAGGTGAGAAGGGATTCTGGAATAAGGGAAATTTGCTCAGGAGCTGGGCAGCTGAGGCCCTCGTGGGTCACAAACAGCTCAGAGATAGCACTGCCCAGCTCAGCGCTGCCCAGGAGGTCACTGGGTACCTCTTGCCCTTGCGTCAGGTCCCCTCCCGTGTCCTGGTGGTTTCGGAGCCCGCCTGCTTTTGCCCACCGAACCCCCACCCCCACCTTTTCCCTCTCATTTGAGGGCTCTGCTGGGCTAAGGGATGTGCGTGGCATCTGATTCTTCCCTCCCCACTGGCTTCCTTGTCTCCCGCAGGTGAGCACCCCTTCGGGGTCCATGTGCCCTCCCCAGGCCCAGACAGAGGTGGGCCCCACCATGACTGAGAAGGCGGAAATGGTGTGTGCCCCCAGCCCAGCGCCCGCTCCGCCCCCCAAGCCTGCCTCACCTGGGCCCCCAAAGGTGAAGGAGGTTGGCCACCGAGGCTCCTCACCCCCCAGGCTGCCCCCTGGCGTGCCAGTGATCAGCCTGGGCCACACCAGGCCCCCCGGGGCAACCATGGCCACCACGGAGCTGAGCACCCTGCGGCCCCCGCTGCTGCAACTCTCTACCCTGGGAACTGTCCCGCCCCCCCTGGCCCTGCATTACCACCCTCACCCCTTTCTCAACAGGTCAGTGGGGGGCTGGGACCTGGGGGGAATTCGGGGCCAGGGTCCTTGCCCACAAGGCGTTAGTGACCCACGACCCCTTACAGCCTCTACATTGGGCCGGCAGGACCTTTTGGCATCTTCCCCAGCAGCCGGCTGAAGCGGAGACCTAGCCACTGTGAGCTGGAGCTGGCCGAGGGTGAGTGCGGGTTCATGTGTGCGTCGCCATCTCTGCGGGGGCTCGCGTCTTCCACGGGGAGAGCTGTTGCAGGTGCGCCCAGGCACACACAGGATAGCCCACACGGGGGCTCAGTGCTCAGGTTACACTCCTGTGCAAAAACCACAGGCCCGGGGCCGGTCCCACACGACCACAGCCACCCAACAAGCCACGGAGAGTCATGGCAAAACGTACCGTGGCATGGGGGCCGCGAAATGACAGCTCCAGTCGAATGCACGGCCACGCAGGGAACAGCCACAGGACGACCACCACAACAGGGACAGCCACACAACCACAGCCACTCAGGACCATGGCCCCACAAGAGTCAGCCACAGAACCACAGCCACACGACCACAAGCACCCGGCAACGATCATAGGCAACCACAGCCATTTAGATATCCCAGGAGTTCAGCCAGCCACCCGAGACGCGCAGGCCCACGTTCACACCCAGAGAACCTCCCAGACCCGTGTGCACATCCAGCCACGTGCAGGGCCACACTCAGAATGGGGACCGCAAGGACAGCTCTCCAGACTGACAGCCACAGGAAACATGTCCCTAGGGAGTCTCGGCCATTGACATAGAAGTGTGGACAGTCGGGTTCAGAAGGCTTCGGCTGCCTGCAGCCTGGGCTGGTGACGGTCCTTGTCTAGGCCGCTGGGGTGAGTAGGGTGGGAGAGGGGTGGCTACCCAGCAGGGGAGCTACCCATGGATCCTACTTGTGGAGCCCTTGCGTGGAAAAAGCCCCAGCCCGCGCCGCCTGTGTGGAAGTCCCCTCGGAGATTCTGGGCGCTGAAGTGAGGGCCCCAGGGGGCGCCCCCTGGGCCTCCGCGCCAAATCTGCCCCTCGTGTTCCCCAGGGCACCAGCCCCAGAAGGTGGCCCGGCGTGTGTTCACCAACAGCCGGGAGCGCTGGCGGCAGCAGAACGTGAACGGCGCCTTCGCAGAGCTCAGGAAGCTGCTGCCAACGCACCCGCCCGACCGGAAGCTGAGCAAGAACGAGGTGCTCCGCCTGGCCATGAAATACATCGGCTTCCTGGTGCGGCTGCTGCGCGACCAGGCGGCCGCTCTGGCCGCAGGCCCCGCCCCGCCCGGGCCCCGCAGACGGCCAGGGCCAGCGCACCGAGGCCCGAACGACAGCGCCCGCCGCGGGCCGTGTCGCAGGGCCGAATCAGTGATGCGCTCGCAGCCCGCGCCCCCGGCCGGCCCCGACGGCAGCCCCGATGGGGCGGCCCGGCCCATCAAGACGGAACGAGCGGCCGTGAGCCCTGAGGTGCGGTGACCTCCGCGGGCGTGGCCTCGGAGCCGAGGGGCACCGGGAACTCAGCCCGGGGCGGTCGAGAGAGGGGCGGCCGATGCTCTGCGCCTGCTCTGGAGCGAACTCCCCGGAAGAGGGACCAGTGAGGACGTTCCCAACGGGGGAATAGGGCCCGGGGATCTGGAGGGGCGACTGTCGCCCGCGGGGGGCCCTGTAGGCCTTTTTATCACCCACCGCCCGCTGGAAATGACCTTTCCCGCGTCTTCCTCCGGGGGACGAGGTCCGGGAACCAACATGGCAGACAGGTCATCGGACTAAAGTGGTGCCTTTTTTTCCGGGCTGGGGTCACCGAGAGAGGTGGGGAGGGACGGGGTAGGGGGCTGGTCTTCGCCCTTCTCGCCGGCGCCCCCTCCTGGAGACTCATGGATACGCGCTCCCGGACCGCGTCTGCGGCGCGCCAGGTGCGCGGAGGGAGGCGCAGAATCGACGCCGGGACCCTCCCCCCACCGATCCCGAACCGGTCCCGCACGACGGCGTTAGCAAAGGCTCGGGCGCTCTTACTTTTGTTTTTCTTTATTTCTTTATTTCACATACACATTAGCCATTCAATGGAGAAGCCGGAGAGAGTCAGGCAAAGATGGTATAACAGAAGCGCAGTGACGGGGGCGGGGCGGGGCGGGGCGGGGCAGAGAGGGAACATACGGGCTGGCTGCCTACTTGCATTCCGCTAGGACACTGAAAACCCAGAAAACAAAACAGACAGTAAACTACCCTTGTTTCTTATGTATCTCAGTGCAGAGACGGGGGTGGAGGGCAGAGAGAGGGGGAGACCAGGCTGAAGGAAGAGGAGCGGAGGGACGGGGGACGCTAAGGGGGAAGCACACCAAATCCATTAGTACTATATATAGAGATACTCGTATATACTGCGTTTCTTAGCCTAAGAAGAAACTTGTTTGACGGGACGGGCGGCCTTTGCGGTCCGCGATGCTGGTGCTGGTCGGGCGCACGGATCTCCCGGGAGGGGCCGAAGCGGGGCTGGCCCAGGCTGGCTTGGGGGGGAGGGGGGCGCCCCGAGGGTGGGGGGGTGGGGGGGAGCAGAGGCGGGGCTGGGGTGCCCCTCGGGCTCTCGATTGGGGGACGAAATTTCTCGTGACTTTATTGCTCCTTTATTTTCTCTCATGTGGGGGGGGGGGGTCCGTTCAGCACGGTCGGGGTGAGGAAATGGTGGGTCGTCTGAGCCACCCGGCCCCTCTGGGACCCAGAGCGCGGCGTCCGCTCCGCCAGCACGGGGGTGAGAACAAGGCACTAGGTCGGCCGGCCAGCGCGGGGGCGGGTGTGTAAGGCAGTCGACGGGGCTGGTTGCAGGGTGGGGTGGGGCTGTGTGCGGGGCCGTGTGCGTGCGTGCGTGCGGGCGCGGGCCTGGGCGAATCGACCTGTCAGCTTGGCTGGTCCTGTCCTGGAGCTTCGAGCCTTCCTCGTGCTCCCCGGTGGGTGACGGGGCTAGGGGTAGGGGTCGGAGGAATGATGTTGAGTTGGGGGCGCCGGGGAAAAGGGAGGGTAACTACCAACTTGCTGAGCGCGCTCCTGATAATGCTGGTGAGGGTCAAGTTGGCGTCTGGCTCAAAGAAGGGCGCTCGGGGCGGAGAGGGAGAGGGAGAGGGAGGGAGGGAGGGGACGTTTGTTCGTTGGCATTGACCTCTGCGGGGGAGGGGCTGGGGACCCCCCCGCCGCGCCCCCGTGCCCGGACGGGGATGGGGCGAGGAGGGGGGCGCTGGGCCCTGGGGAGGGGGCGCCCGGGGAGACCCGCGACCAGAGCAGCCCAGCCGCCGGGCGTATGCCGCTGTCCCGTTCCGTTAAACTCAACAAAGAAGGGATATGCGTGTTCCTAACAAGTGCAGGATATTTAATTGATTCATAAACTTATGTATAATAGTTTGTGGGTTTTTTTTTTAAAACGTACTTTATAATGTAAGAAGCACCAGGGTTTTTATGTTGAATTATCTTAAAAATAATTTTCTCTCGTCCTTTTCCTTTTTGATCTTGTTTTTTTTTTTTTTTTAGTGTCGAGGTGTTTTTTTTTTTTTAAACTCTAAAATGTGAACGTTTCCTTCAGCCCTCCCACCGAAACCGAGAACGAACGACGAAACAAATAAAAACCCCAGATCATCCTCGTCAACGCAGGAAAACGACTTAAAAAAAAAAAAAAAAAAAAACTTAAAACGAACAAAAAAAAAAAAAAAAAGGAAAAAACACTCAGCTTTCGTTATCCCCGCGCAGGGCGGGGCGGGCCCAGTTCTTTTAGCGTCCCCAGAGCCGCGAGGACATTACAACAAAAATAGAATTTTTCTTAACAATCTCTTAACATACAAAGATAGGAAAACTCTCTGATGCATTGCACTTGGTTCAATGAAAAAAAAAAAAAGTTCATTTCCCCCATATATATTTTTTGTGGGTTTTTTTCTCTTCTAACACGTCCCCACATCTCCTGTCGCCCTCGTAGCCCCTCGCCTGCCCCTCACAACGACACTTGGGAAAGGAGCGGCCCCCCACCCCCACCCCCCCCCTGCCCGCCCGGGCAGCCCCGCCGGGCGCGCTCCCGCCCCGGCCCAGCTGGCCTGCAGCTTCCGACCTCGCCCGGGCGGGCGCCCCGCCGACCCCGGCTCCCGCGGGCCCATCGCGCCCGCGGCCCCGATTGTCTTCGAGGGAAGGGGCGCGTGCGGCCGGGCAGGGGGTCCCTTCCGCTCCCCTCTCAGCTCTGACCCTGTTTAGCCAACCAAACTGAAAAATCATTGCACTTTGACCGCGCGTCACGCCCGGCCCACCCGGCCCCCCCACCCCCCGCCCTACTCCCCACGCCCCCCACCCCAGGCTCCCGTGGGATCCCCTGTCCCCTGCTTCTCAGTCCCGGTCTTCCCCGAGGGCTGCACGCGGATGGGGGGAGGGCCTTCGCTCAACTTCCAACAAAAGCCACTCCTGGGGCCAGCCGCCTTGTGGCTTCCAGGCGAGGACCGCACCGCGCCGCGCGCCGGCCCCTTCTGCCCCAGGTAAGGGCCCTCCTTGCCTCCCCAGCCAGCTCCCTCCCCTCCTTCCCTCCCTCCCTGCTGGGGCCACAGCCTCGCAAACTAGATTCACAATAAATAAAGCCCACAACCCGCCCCTGCGGTGCAATGTTGGGTTGACTGACTTTCAGAGGATCCTGACCTGTGCTTTGTGTTTTCATACAGTTAAGAAAGAGAGAGAGGCACGAGGACTCGAGAAGGGGGCCTAGGAAGGGAGATGCAGGGAGGAGGGAGTAAGGCACAGAAAGACAAGCCAGAGGGGCCAAGTCACACCCTGGAGGGGGGGCTGGGCATGCTCTTGCTTCCCTCCCTCCCAGGGGGCTTCTGAAGACCCTCTGGACAGGCCCCCGTCCATCCCTTGGGAGGAGGAAGGGGCTGCAGGGAGGGGGAGAGGAGAGCTACTTCCTGTCGTGTGTTACCAAATTGTTCCCAAGTTGCTCAAATGGAGGAGTTCCCAATTGCAACAGCAAAAGACCCAAACGATGAATGCCCCACCCCTAAATAAAGAGTAAAGACATTACAGCTGAAATCCAGAGAGAAGTGGCCAGGAGGCCCATGTGGTGGAGAAAGTGGGGCTGGGGGGGGGGGGCGGACAGAGAAAGCTCCAAAACACTTTTGAAAAAGGACAACACCCAACACCCTCCAAAGGAACTGAAAGTCGGCGAGCAGGACGCCTACCTAGCGCAGGTGGCAGCTTAGCCAATGGCAGGGGCGGCTGCCTCGTCCTCCTCGCTCGGCTCCGGGGTCCCCTTTCTGCTCCACTCTCCGGCCCCGGCCACAGCAGGGCTGTCTGTGTGAGGGGCAGGGGCAGGGACCGGTGGGGCGGAGCGAGGGCACCTGCATGCGGGGCTGGGGTGTGGGGGCGACCTAGGGCCCGCCTCCCCTCACTTGTGGCGTGGCAAGAGAGTGATTTCCCTGGCCTGCAGAGAGGAGGGAAGAGGGGGCCTGTCCCAGGCTGGGACGGGCTGTTGTAGCATTCCGACTTTTTCCTGTGGACTGTACAGAGAAGTCTGGGGCCCTGAAACTACCCCCGAAGCTCAGGGTGGAGTGGCAGAACGCCCTCCATTCCAGGAGCAAGAAGCTAGCTCCAGAGGACGCTTCCTGGCCGCCCCGGCGGGAGGGGGGGGCCTTCTAGCCCAAAGGTAGGGCAGGGAAACCTGGAAGCCACCGTGCCTCACCTAGTCCAAAGCAGCTGGGGGGGGGGGGGGTGGAGGGGGGCGGGGAGAAGCCAGAGGCCAAGGCAGTGGGGGTGGGGAGGGGGTTGGGAGAGAGGGAGACAGGCAGGGAGGAGGCAGAGTCCGGAGGGAGAACCCTCTGGATCTGCACCCCGTCATTTGTACAAGCTTGTCCTCTGAGCTCCCTAGTGAAGCTCCCGGACTGAGTTGGGGGTGGGGTTCCCCTAGGAAGGGTGACGGTGGAGGAGAGGCCCTTTAGAACCGTGCTGGTTGCTTTGTTGGGTTGATTTTGTTCCTTCCCCGGAAGGTTGGGGCGGGGTAGGGAGGGGAGAAAGGCAGTTCTGCCGCATCCTTTCTTTCTTTCTGTCCTCTACTTAACAGAGTCCGTGTTGCATGTTTCTTTCTGCTTGGCTGCTGGTGCACAGCTCCACCGAGACCTCTTCCGAGGGCTCTCCGAGAACTGGGCTGCTTCTGGGGGCCTGCAGGGGTCCCCGGGCTGGAGGAGAGAAGGGCTGAGTGGCTGACGACGTCTAATTTTTGCTTTTTCGGTGGGGCTGGGCTGGGGGATTTTTCCACGTCTCAAAATTTCTTCTCCCCCCGTTTGAGGAACCTCTTCTTTACATTTTGTCATTTCTTCTGTCGATCTTATCAGAGGAACCAGGACTGAAACGGGACAAAAAAAAAAAAAAAAAAAAAGGCGACATTGAAAAGAGCGGGGGGGGGGGGCACCGCTCTTCTTGCCCCCCCCTGGCCAGCTGACTGCAGGCCAGTGTCCAAGGTCCCCGGAGGGCCCGGTCCCAGCAGAGCCAAGGACACCGGCACCCCATGAAGAGGTACCTCCCCATTCTGTCGGTACCTCCGATGGGAATCCTGCCGCCCCCAAGAGACTCTGCCCCCAGTGCCAGAGTCCAGCTGGCCTTCCCGTGGGCACGGTGCCCAGCGGGTGGGACCCCCGTGGCTGAAGCTGGCACAGGCACAGACCTGGGATCTGGCCATGTTTCCAATTGTTTAGGTTTTTGTGTGGGTCCTGGAGGGTGGGGAGGATGCCAGGCTGGAGCTTTTGTCCCCAGAGGGGTTTTGGGAGTGGGGTGGGGGGTGGCACAGCTTCTTGCTGAGTTTTCTTTCTGTCTCTTTGGATTAAAAGCAGAAATTCCCGTCTGTACTCCCCAGCCAAGGTCCCACAGGCTGAAAGGCTGGGGAGGGGGCGGGGGATGCCACATGGCTTTAGTCCCTAGCGGGACCAGGCCTGGGGGAGGGGCTCTGTAGCCCACTGTGCCTGATCCTCTATCCTCAGGGCACCTGGTGCTGGGGAAGGACCGCAGTCTCCCTGGGGCAGGAGTGGCTTCCCTAAGGGTGCCAGCAGGGGGAGCCACCTTCCCACAAACGAGCCTTGGTGGCTCCTGCTCACAAAACACACCTGACCCGGAGGCCGGGCCGCCTGGCAATGCCCTCCACCAGAGGCTCTGGCCCCACCTTGTGGCCAAGGGGCAGTGGGGGAGGGCTGGAAGGGGGACGTGTTCTCTCTGGCCTACAGTACCTGGGTAATACCCTTGGGGCCAAAAAGGGGTCCCTGAAAATGTATTTCAGGGCCCCTCTGGGGCTCCGGGCCGCAGACTCAGATCGGCAGGGGCCAAGCCGGGCTAACAGAGCCTGCACTGGGTAATGACCCGTTCTCCCCTTGCTCCAACCACACACAGAAGCCAGATGAAGAGAGGGTGGCTGATCTGCCTGAGGCTACACCGCCCACCCACATGGCCTAGCCAGGACTCAAATGCAGGGAACAGTTCAGAGTCGATGCTCCTAACTGCTTCATGTGGCATGCTCCCAGGGAGCCCAGGGCCAAGGCTGCCACATTGGAGTGAGGGCCTGGGGTGGGGGGGTGGGGGGGCCGATCGGCCAACTCTTCAAAAGAAGCCAAAAGGCCAGACGGATTTTCATGTGAAAGTTGTCAATGTTTAACAACACTTGTTTCAGACACACAGATCATGCCTGCAGGCCGGGCCTGCCCCGCCGGCTCTGGTTGGGGACCGCAGGTTGTCATCTACTGTGAGATAAACACATGGAGTTTTAGTGTTAGAAGGGGCCTGGAAGATCACCGAGAACCTTCTGTGACGACGGAAACATTCCCTGTTTGCTCTATCTGATCTGGTAGCCAGTAGCCACGCGGTGGCTTCTAAGCAACTGAAATGGGGCTAGTGTGGCTGAGGGACTAAAAGTTTTCTCTAGTTAGTAATTTCATTTAAACTTCAACAGCCACACGTGGCCAGTGGCTGCCCGGGTGGATGGTGCAGATGGAAAGCATTGGGAGACATGGGGCTCTGGGGGTGCCCCAATGACTGGGGTGCTGCTGGCATTTACCAGACGGGCAGAGATGCTCACTGCCTGCGATGTGCTGGACGGCACGCACGGAGGAGACCGGCCGTGCTGCGGCGGGGCTCCCAGGGGACCTGCCCGAAGTCCAGCCCCATCCGTTGACTGAAGGCGAAAGGGAGGCTCGTGGGACACGTGGCCGTGCGTGGGGGAAACCCAGGCACAAGGCACCCCCTGAGCTGTTGGCGGGGCCTGAGTCGGCAGCTAGCCCCTGGGCTTCCAGTCCCGGCCTGAGAAGGTAGGGGAGCTGTCTGCAGTGAGCCCCTGTCACTGCGGTCTCAGGCCTCGGTGTTCTTTGGAGCCCCCTTCCCAAGGGGAGACCACACCGGAACCCTCACGCCACGGCTGTGCGAGCCTGGTCCTCACCCTCCCTGTGACGGAGGGGGCGGGGGACAACCGGGACACGGAGGGCCTGCTTGGCCCCTGTCTTTGTTGGACCAGGCCCAGACCCCAGGCTGGTCCCCTTGGGGTCCCCTGAGCTGCACAGCAGGGGGACAACCACCAGTGCTCAGACGGGGGGAGCCCCCCTCCCTCAGAGAAAGACGACTCCAGTTCAAGGCCTGGAGTTAGGGACAAAGGTGTTTCCAGGAAAGCTCCCCAGTGCCTCCTCACGGATCCCAGGAAAGGGGGGGGGGGCATCGGCTGCCAAGCACAAAGTGGTTTTTTCTGCTCACCCTCTCTGCTTCCTGAGCCAGGTCCAAAATTGATTAAAACTAAGTAAAAAGCGCTGCCCAGGGAATGACAAAATTGCTAAAATTCTCTTTTCTTCCCTCATTCTATTGTTCTCTCTCCATCTGGTGCTCCAGAGATCAGCTAAAGTCACTGGTTACTGTGGAAACCGCCCCCCACCGTACCCCCTGCGCCCGCTGCAGTCGCCTGCCTGCCCCCAGGCCCAAGGGCTCTCTCAGCGGCTGGGCCCTGTCCGGCTCCAGTCTCCCCCACCGGCACCCCCAGACACACCTGCCTGCTGGGGCCCGGGGCCCAGGCCCCTTGCAAAACAAGAGGGAGGAAGACCGTTTCCCAAACTTGCCTCAAACTCTGACTTGGCCCCAAAGTCTAAGCAAAGTGCGCAGAGAAAGTGAAGAAGGGAAAGCACACGGCGGCGGAAACAGGGTGAGTGGGGGAGGCCGGGGCCGCGGTCCCCAAGAGTGAGCAAGTAACACAGTCAGAGCTATAGGCGGCTGGGGCGGAGGGAGGGAGGGAGGGCGGGCGGGCGAGAGTGCGACGCAGCCCTGCTGCCTGGTGCCGGCCCACAGCCAGGAGGGGAGGCCCGCCTGCTGCCCCGTCCTCTGGCACCCCCTCCCGCCCTCTGCCAGCAGGGCTCTCTCTGCCTCCCTGGCACAGAGCAGCGGAGGGGGCTGGCTCCAGCCCCTGCTCGGAGCCATTGTTTTTCTTCTCAACACCCCCAAGTTCAAGTTCATCTGGGTGTTACATCATGTCTGGTTGCTCCTGGAAACCAGACGGGTCAGACGTGACTCTGGGGAAAGGGGGTGGGAAGCTGGAGGGGGTTGAAGTTCCCCTCCCCTCCCCTCCTTGCCACTAGGGAGCTCTGAAGTTTGAAGTTTGACAAAGTTTTTTGGCTTTTTTTTTTTTTTTTTTTTTTGAGGGAGGGAAAGGAAAAGGGAAAAAAAAAAAAAAAAAACAACCTCAAACCACACACACAAAACTTCCATCCACCAACTTTCTCTGGACTCAGGCCTCAGAGCAGTAAAGGAGCAGGAGCCAAAAGAGGTGGCCCTGGGGCCCTGGGCTGAGGTGGATTTCCTGGGGCTGAGAAAGCCTCCAAGGCCTTGGGCTCACAGGGTGCTGTTTTTGTAAACCGTGAAAAAGAGAAAGATATTTGCATGTTCTTTTCCGAGGAGCCCCGCGCTGTAAAAGCTGCCTCTGCCCGGCTCCTGAGGTGGGTCCTCCCTGCACCCCGGGGCCCTGGGCTCCGTGGGCTATTCCCAGCCTCTTGGGGACAGGCACAGGGAGGAGGGGGCCCACATGCGTGTGTGTGCACAGATGCCTGTACAAAGCCGGATCCAGGAGATTCCAGCAGGAGGGCTGGAGGTTTCCTTGTGAGGACTGGGGACAGACGGGGAGCTGGACTGGAGGCTCCGGCAGCCCAGCCTCCCCTCTAACGGGATTCATGGGGACTTGAGGGAGGGGCCTCCAGGGTGGCAACAGGCCCTGCCCTACCCTGGGTGCCAGAGTCTCTGGGCACGCAGCCCACCAGGACGGCTCTGTCCCTCCTCCACCCCTCGCCCAGCCCACCCAAAGCCAAGGAAGAAAGGAGGGCTGGGGGCCAGGGCTTCCAGCTGGAGCGGGAGGAGAGCAACAGGCAGACGCTGTCCTCTTCCTGACGGGGCCTCGGGCTCCCACCAGGCCTGGCCCAGAGCGCCTCTAGCCTCAGGTCTTTGGCCGCCTTCCCCAGGGCCGGGGCTGTCAGAGCTAATTATCCAATTAGCTGATTAGCCAGAGGACCTGGGGGCTGCCTGGGGAGGCAGGCTCAGCTGGGCGCGCAGAAGCCCGGGCCCTCCAGCCCTGCCCTGGCCCTTTCTCCCGGATTGGCCCCAAGGAACCGGCCTCTTCCCCAGATGCCCCCGCCGCTGCCTGTGCGGCGCCCCCCCCCCTCCCCTGCCCCTTGCCCACATCCACAGCGTGGGTGGGGCCTCCTACCTGAGACTGCTGTGGGATGTTCAGAAAGTTGCCGTCCCGGGGTCCGATGCTGACAAACCGGTTGGCAGAGGAGGCGCCTGTCGTTGCGAATGCTGTGGGGAGCAGGGAAGAGAGGGAGAGACCCCGTGAGGCCTTGGAGCCTGCCCGGGCACTGCCCTTCGGGGCTGCTGAGAGAGGGAGAGACTGGATTAGACCATGCTGCCAGGGCTTAGGCTGGCAGTGGGAAGGACAGGCCGGAGGGGTCCCATCATCCTCTCACTGACCAGGAGCACACTCCGTCCCCCACCCCTAGCACCCCGCCTCAGCCAGGCGTCCTCTTTCCTGGCCCAGGGTGAGGGAGGGGCCCTGGAGGCTTCAGCCGACCCTGTTCTGTTCCCTAGCCAGGCACCGAGCAGGACTGAGGACGGCCTTCACGGAGGCAAGGCACCCTTGCTTTCCCACTGACCCTCCCGGGTCCGGAAAGAGGGAGCCTGGGAGGGCAGGAGGGTGGGAGCTCTGGCGGGCCGGCCCCACCCTGCTCAGGGAAGGGCGGCTCAGTCAGGCCACCTCTCCAACCAGGTCAGCTAGGTGGGTGCTGCACCGCTCAACCCCACTGGGCAGTCCCAAGGATGGGGCCGATGGCTCAGGGAATTTGAAGGGGCCCAACAGAGGGCTGCGCGGGGTGGGACAGGGTCAGAGAGAGGAGCCGGCTGCCAGCTCGGGCCCAAAGGTGGCAAGGCTCAGGCCCAGCAGGCGCTCTCGTCCTCTGATGGATGAGCCGGGTCCTGTGGTTCCCAGGGCCTGAGGTGGGCCAAGGCACCAGAGGAGGAGGACGCTGGAGGGCCTGGCAGAACCCTCGGGCTTCGGTGCCCAGGGGTGGTTGTTCTGGAGCCTGAGGGGGCGAATGGGCAGCCAAACGGCCCCGAGCTCTTCTCAGGTTTTCTGGCTGGAGCCCCATGGGAGGGAATGGGTCCTGCACCCCCGGTAGAGAAGATGTCCCCAGAAGGGACAAGGAGTGTCACAGGCTGCCGGGGATCCCCCCCCCCGCCCCCACACACCCTCCCCACCAGACACACTCCAGGGACTGCGTGCTCACCAGATTCTGTCCAGGGTGCCCCCCCCCACCGCCACCCTGCAGCCTGGCGCCTCCTCCCCCCACCCTGCCCACCTCCAATGACCATGACCATGACTTCGTGTCTTATGGCGGATGCAGATGGGAAGATGGCATGAAGAGGATGGAAAGGGGAAAAGAACTCAAACCATGAGAAAGAAGGCAACAGAGAGCGCGAGACGGAGAAAAGTGAGATGGGCCGCCCCTCCCACTGCTGACCAGGAAGTCCTGCCAGCCCCCAGGGCGCCCAAAGTGCTGCCCACCCCGCTGCCCGAAGACGGCACGCTGCCCACCCTCCACCTCTCCTGTCCTTCACACGTCGGGTCTACCTGGGGCCTCTCAACTCAGATTTTCTTTTCCCTTTGACAAAATTTGTCATTGGTTAAAAGAGAGAGACAGAGAGAGAGAGATGAAGGAAGCCAAGGCCCAGAGCCCGCCCTTGTCCTTGGAACATTCAACCTGGGGAAGGGACAGGGATGGGAAGGGGGGAGGAAAAAAAGGAGGAACAACGAGAAACCAAATGTGAGATTGAAGGGGAGGAGGTCAGGGGCTGGCCTGCTGTACCGTCAGAGGCCCACGGGCCCCCCGGATGGAGGGGAGGGCGCAAGGCCAAAAGGGGATGGTGGTGGCGTCGCCTTGTGGTCACTTTTTTTTTTTCTTTTTTTTCTTTTTTGGTGTAGCGGGGCACAACGAAACAACAAAAATCAAAAAACAAAAAAAAACGAAAAATGAAAAAAAAACAGCAATCAGGCATGAAGATGGCATGGCTGCGCCTCCCACCCCCCTCCCACCCTGGCCAGCACCCCTGGCCTGCGTGCCCCACTGTGCTCCCCCTCCCGCCCCCGGGAGGGGCCTGGGCCGGGGGGGAGGGGGGGGGCGCCCCGGCTGGGAGCCGCGGGTGGGCAGGGGGGGGCTTGTGGGGTGCTGGCTGGTGCAACTGAGGCCCAGGAGGCCGTGACTGGGGGGCTCAGCTCTGCTCTTGTCCGGGTGGGAGGCTCCATGGCGCTCTGGGTTGGGGTGCTTTGGCGGTGGGCGGGGCAGGGGTTTTTCTTTTTGCAGTGGAGACTGTTTGGATGGGCCAGGGATGCTGGGCGTTGTGGTTTCGGTTTCATCGTCCACTTACAAGGTGATGGAGGAGTCAAGGCGGCGCCGTCTGGGGCAGTGCTGGTGGATTTGGAATCAGGCATAGGAAGGGGCACAGGTCTGGCCACTGGAGGCGGCGGCGGTAGCAAAAATGACCCCGGGACTTTGCCCTGGCCGCTACCGTTGGGCTGCGAACAACATAAATAGAGTGACGCATGAAGGCACATCACACACAGACACACGCTCCCCTGCGCGGCCACGCCAGCTCGCTCCTGAGAGCGGGCGCTCCCGGTAGAAGATGCAGGATGGGGTCCTCTCCTCCGGGGCACAGGGTGGGTGAGGGTGTGAGGCTTCTATTTGGTCTCTCAGGTGTTTCTCTCTTTTTTTTTTTTTTTTTTGTGGTCCTCTTTTGAAGTTGAGGGAGGGACGAAAGGGGGCGTCCGACGAGTGGTCTGTTATTTCTCAGGGAACATGTTTTAGGTACTAAAACATGTCACCTAGCCATATAAGCGGCTGCGCCTAGAACTCTCACGCTCTTGAAGACCTTCTCCCTCAGCAGGTAAGATGCGCCAGCTCGCCCCCACCCCACACACACTGTCCCCGGAAAACACACGCATGCCTCCCTCTGTGGGCCCCCGGGGTGGGGCCGGCTGACCCAGCCAAGAACTACAGGCCCTCCAGCGTCCATCCCACATCGCGGCCTGGGGAGATGCTGGGCGCTGGGGGGGCTCGCCCTTGGCTCCGGCAGCCTGAGGATCCCGGGGTGCCGGCCTCTTCTCTACAGAACGGCCCGAGAGGAAAATCCATCGCTGCTCAGGTTCCCACGAGGCTCTTTGAGAGGACTTCCGTGTCCAGTGCCCTTGGAAGCCTGGGCTGCCCGGTCACCAGGTCCACTCCTTGTCTTTCTTCCCTCTCTGGCGCCTCAGATTCAAGTTTCCTCCCCAGACCCGGACGTGGCCTTGGGTGCGTCAGCCTCTGGGATTCAGGGGGCGAAGGCACCACAGGGAAGGGCGGAGCACAGCTTCCCTGGAGAGGCCTCCCTGGAGCTCCGGACACGCATCTCCCACCGCTCCGGGCGGCGCTCTCAACCACCACCTACTGCCTGGGCTGGGCCAGACCTCTGGGTCCCGAACGGGCCCTTCTCCCGAGGGGCGATGTTCTGCCACCCAGCCACCCAGGTGTGAGACCTTGGGAGCTTCCTGCGCTCCTTCTTCTGCTGGTGGGCGGACCCTGTGGAGTCCACTCCCTTGATGTCTCCAGCCAGCCCAACTTCTATCCTCCCCGGTTTCACCCGGACTAGGACAATGAGACTCCCAAGGGGTCTCCCCTATGCCAACGGTGTACTCGTCAGCCCAGGGTCTCGGCCTAGCTCTGTATGAGGCACTTGACTCACGTTCCAACGTCCAATCCTCAGACCCAGTAAGGCAGCACTTTTTGCTTGGGGCAGGGACGGTGCGGTGGATTCTGCCCCGGCAGGGGACACTGGCAATGTCTGGAGACATTCTGGGTAGCAAAACTTGGGGAGGGGGGTGCTGCTGGCATCTGGGGGCCGGGGCTGCTCCTACACACCCTGCAGCCCACGAGATGGCCCCCAGGATAAAGGCGCAACGATCCAATCGTTAATAGTGTCACGGGTGGGAATCCCTGATGCCAGGGGAGCTCCATTCTCCCCCCTTTCACAACTGGGGAAACTGAGGCTCTGTGCAGCTAAGCGGTTTCTCCAAAGTCACCCAGCTGTAACTGGTGAGGCCTGAAACTCACAACCGTGTCTGTCTGATTCTAGGGATCCCATAGATTCTTTCCGGCAGGCTCATCCCAACGCTCTTCTCCAAACCCAAAGGTTCTCGGGCTTCTCCCCTTGCTTTCCACAGCTCTGACCGCGTGTAACACAAAATACAAGCTCCCCAGTTGGGCATTCGAGGCCCATGTGGTGGAGCCCAAATGGGGGGTCTCCACCATTCGTGCCCCTACACTCCCTTCCCGCCGCGTACGTCCCACTGCCGACCACCTGGGGTTTCCGGAACACAGCCTGAGCAGGAGTTGCACACGCGCTCCCTGCAGAACGTCCTGTCTACAACACCCCTTCCCACGCCCTTCAAGGCCTGCCCAGAAAACACCGTCCCCGACGTGGGGCCAGCCAGATACCCTAAGCCACCATCCATCTCTCTCTGCCCCTGTTTTCTTTTCTTTTCTTTTTTTAATTTTTTTAATGTTTATTTATTTTTGAGACAGAGAGAGACAGAGCATGAACGGGGGAGGGGCAGAGAGAGAGGGAGACACAGAATCCGAAGCAGGCTCCAGGCTCTGAGCCATCAGCCCAGAGCCCGACGCAGGGCTCGAACTCACGGACCGCGAGATCGTGACCTGAGCTGAAGTCGGACGCTTAACCGACTGAGCCACCCAGGCGCCCCTGCCCCTGTTTTCTAAGATGATCTTGACCTCCACCGGAGCCTTTGAAGTAGGCTGCCTCCCAGGCTCCCCAACAAGCCTGCGGACTACCACCTCTGCGTGGCCCATGCGGCACCTGTCAAGTCCCACTGACTGAGTTGAATCCACTCGTCCATCCGGCCGCACCTTAAACCGTCGAGCCCCATGGCTGACTCGTGCAGGCCATACCCTTCTGAACTCTGGCTGTTCTACCCACTACCCTTCACCTCTGATGACCGACACCAAGGTCTAACACCATCCCTCCATATGGTTCCCTTGACTTCATCTTTCCTGAGCGCTCAGAGGCCCCTGACCAAAGCAAGCCGGGGCTGCTGGTCCCTGTTTGTGTCCTGGGCTGGAGACCCTTTGTGCCAGGTGTCATTTCAGAAACAGGCAAAAGCACAGGCCGGAGGGCAGGGGTCTCCAGCCCTACAGGGGTGAGGCTGAAATGCACACGGCATCTGCCTTTCCCCATTTCTACAGCCTATCTTGTGCCTATCCAACATCAGGGCAGGAAACAGACAATCCCAACAGAGCACAGCCTCACTCCTTCAGGCCAGGCCATCCTGAGCTTGGGCCCCCAAGGAGCTGGGACACGTGGCCTTCCAGGCAGCCCTTGCTCCCATAGGGTGGCCTGTGCCTCCTCCTAGTCCTCAGACCCTGTCTCCCCTCAGGAGGATCTAAATCGTTAATCGCACTTGATAAAGCCAATCCCAGCCCCATATGGCCGGACGTTGAAAACCGCTGATGTACGACATTTAGTTTCTGGAAGCTACTTCCAACCAGGCTAGGATGTCTCAGCTCTGATTGGGGTACAAGTTGAGGTTTTAAAATCTCAAGGTCTTGTGATTTTGTGGTGCCTGAAAACCTCAGGAGTTAAAAGCTAGAAGGAACCTGGAGGCTGGGATAGCTCTTCATTCTCCTCTGACAGGTGAAGACGCAGGCCTGGCTGCTCGGGCGCTGCTGGATGAGGCCGAGCTACGACCAGTCTTCCCGCCTCTCAGACTCACGCCATCCCATCAGGCCCTGTGACCTCTCCATCGCGTTCGCTTCGTCGTCTCTTCCCTGCCAGAAAATACAGCGAACCAGGCATCCTCCTTCTGCCCTTTGCGTCTCCTCCGAGCGGTGTCGCCACTTGGCCTTGGCCGTCAGTGATTTGGCGCTTTTCAATTAGGGGCTCGCGCTGTGGTCCGAGGATGAACACAGGGGTGCCTGGAACCCTTCTGCAAACGGTTAACATTTCTGGGTGCGTGTATTTTTCTGCAAAGATGGTCTGTAACTCCAGATTCTCAAAGAGGTGAGGAACTTACTCCTTCAGGCTTTAGATCAGTGAGTCTCAAAGTGGGGTCGCCCGACCAGAAGCAGCATCCCTGGGGAACTTGGGGAGAAGTACGGATTCTCGGCCCCACCCTGGACCTGCGGAATCGGGATCAGGCGAGGCCCGGGCAGCTGTGTGTTAGTGGGCCCTAGAGGTGAGTCTCTTGCATGCTAAGACAGAACTATTGCTCTGGAGGTAGCCACGGAACAAGTGCAGCCTGCTACTGCCACTTCCTGTCACCAGGTCAGCTGCGGAGTCTGGGGCCTCTGGCTCTGTCCTCCTCCATAGCCTGGTGACGTCTCTAGCCTCCTCTCAGAAGCTGAGCCCCATGGAGCAGGCTCACTGAAGGCAACCCTCCTCCCTACCGCACCCCCCCCCAACCCCGGCTCTTGGCACAACAGGCCACAGGAGGAAACCCAGAGAGACTCCCCAGCCGGGCTAGCCTCTCTGTTTAACCAGGGTGACTGTTGGCCCTCCTGTCTGCAGTGTTTTATCCACGGAGCAAGCATCTGCCTTGAGAGGAAAACTTCTGGACCCGGTGAGCGCTTAATCTTGAATGGTCAAGTCAAGGGAGAGGCTCAGGACCCAGCCAGCATCAGGATGCTTAAAGACGGACTGACCCATATTCTCGAAGGTCCTGTGGATTTAGGTTTGGCTCTCTGGGCTAAAATGGTCCTTCAGGTCAGTCTCATTTTGATTCCAAACCCCAGCTGCCTCTGTGGGCGAGAAGGCAGGCAAGGTGGAGCTTCTGGCCTCTCTGATCCATAATCCAGACCCCAGGCCTCTTGGACACTGGGACATAGGCTGGCGGCTCCCGCAGACTCGGCTGGCATCTCTGAAGGAGGTGTCGTAGCTGTCGGGGGTCATGGCCACTTCTCCCTCCATGCCCCTGAAAGTGGACAGAGCTTGTCCAGAGAGGTGGGTAAGGCTCCGAATGTGCTAAGGAGCTACAGAGCCAGCAAGAGAAGACCTCACAGGGAAAAGGGGAAAAGGGAACAAGAAAAGCAGAAGGAGGGAGAACAGGAGACGGAAGAGGACTGGCTTCCGTTCTGGACAGCGAGAGCGAGGAGGCCGAGCTGTAGCCCTGCCCCAAATCAATACACCAGCACTTAGAAAATGCCCACTCTGCACAGGGCGCCCCGAGGCAGTACTGGGCTGAGTCGCCAAGAGCCACCCACGGCTCTCCCCGGGCTGCCTCTGGCACGGGCTTCCGAACGCCTTTCCCCACCACGGCCCTTTGAGCATCCCCACCCCCACCCCACCTGACCTCTCACAGCAGGTTTCCAGCCTGGACCAGTGGCAGGGAGAGGAACTGGGCCCTCTCACAGCGCAGTGTGCTGCTGGGGCTCTAGAACCTTCGCAGAGGTCTAGAGACCACCCGTGTCCCAACCCAGAGTGGTCTCCCAGGGACTAAGGCAGAACCACTGTCCCACTGAAGGGTCACCTGTGGCCCAGCACTGTCTGGAATAAGCCCTCTGCTGAGTGGCCTTTGTTTCTGCTGGTCAGCGACTGGGCCCTAGGGCTTGCCGACGGACAAGGGCAGTGGGGCGGCAGAGCTCCATGGGGGAACCAGTGTCTCTTCTAGGCTGAGGAGCGCAAGGGCTTCGCTCCAGAACAGTGACTGGCCTGGGAAACTCTTGTTAAGAGTTCTGCCAACAGGAGACTCCGAACAGCTCCCGTGGCAGGGGGCCTTTCCTCTACTCAGGCCTTCTCACCAGGAAACAATGATGCCCCTGGGGCCCACTGAAGTCTGGAGACATCCTGGTCATCGGGGCTGGGAGGGGGTGATGCTGCTGGCATTGAGTGGGTAGGGGCCACAGAGGACACAGCTCCACAGAACAGAGAATGAACAGCCCCAAATGCTAACAGTGCCAAGGCTGGGAAACGTTGGTCTGGAACCTACCAAATCCCTGTAGCCCTGAGGTTTTGAGAGGGGTGTTAGGAGGCAAGGAGCCCAGGTCGGGTCGGAGAGATCACGGATACACTCCTACCGGGGGGAACAGAGACCAAGGGCGGGGCAAGGAGCCCGGGCAAGGTGGGCCCAGCCACTGCCCCGCCCTTCTCTAGACCGTGACAGACAGACCCCGGCATCATACACAGACCCCTGCCCCCAGATCCAGGAGATCGAGGCGTCTGGCGTTACTGGCTGTCTGCTGCTCCAGCCCCAGGAGGGCTCCTGGCTTCTGGACCCTCTCCCTGTGAGCCCCGAGACAGACGGACAGATGCAGAGATGAGCTGTGGCGGGGCTCCTGGGGCCCTCGGGACTCACCTGTCCGGTAGCCTGGCCCGAGCCGTCCGAGCACACAAACTGCACAAACTCCTTCAGCGAGTCCTGCCCGTGGTGGTGGTGGTAGCGGATGGTCGGGTGCGTGAAATACGGGCTCGACTGCTGGATGATGGACGTGGAGGGGAAGTGCAGCGCTGATGCTGTGGCCCGAGGGCTCCCTGCGTGTACATGAGCGGGAAGAGAAGGGCATCAGGGCCCGGGAGGCGGGTGGGGGGCCACGATGGGCGACAGCGGGGGGCGGGGGCCGCTGGTCAGACAGAGAGCGCTGAGGAGCCAGAGAAAAGGGGAGAATGGGGTAGGAGCAGGGCCAGGACCAGGGTGAGGAGAGTGAGAGACTTAAGGCAGCGCCTACTGACTCAGCAACCGGGGCGAGGAACGTTTTTTCAACGTCCTCCGTCTTCTTCATTTACGTAATCTCTGCACCCAACGTGGGGCTTGAACCCACGACCCCAGGATCGAGAGTCGCAGCTCTACTGACTGAGCCAGCCAGGTGCCCCGAGCTAAGTAACGTTTCCTTTTTCACTGGAGAGAGAGCGTGCCTGCTTTTGCAAGCACGACTGAGGGAGGTGCAGAGGGAGAGAGAGAATCCTAAGCAGGCCCCAGGCTCGGCGCAGAGCTAGGGTTTCGGCTCCTCGTGACGTCCTGCATCCTGGTGAATGCCGCACTGGCTTCACCCCGGCCCAGGGCCCAGGGCCCAGGTGGGAGCCTGGATGAGGGACGGAGGAGGCCAACAGCTCCTGGTCTCTGGGTAGAGACGGGGCCCCTTGCCTGTGTAGGATGAGCCCTGGACACGCATACCCCGCCCCCCGCCCCCGCTCCTGCATACAAATGACCGTGCATCTGGCCGAGGCGCCCAGGCCACGTTCTGGAGCGCTCAGCCCCACCGTCCTCGCACACGCGTCCTCCCTACATACAACTCCCACCCCAGCGCAGGCCCCGGCTCTTCCCTGAGCCGAGTCCTCCCCCTCCAGTCTGTTTCCAATCAGCTCGCTCTTGCTCTCGGTTTCATTAGGGGGCTGAGGAAACTTGGCTTCTCTCTGGAGTTCATAAAAGCGGAGCCGAGCTGGGCCTGCCGCCCTCCCGCTGCCTGTACAGAGGGCCTGGGGTCCCCGCCCCCACCTTGCGGCCACCACACCCTGCCCCAGTGCAGGCTGCCTCTGGGCTCTCAGCCAGGAGGCCCTGAGGAGGAAGCCGGGAGGGTAAACCTCACTCTTCTCTGCATCCTACAGAAGGGCCCACAAGACGGCGGGCGGGTGGGCGGGCGGACACGGGGCAGGGTCCTCTTTGTGCCAGAAGGTTACCAAGGGGGTGGGGGGCAAATGAGGCAGTGGCAAGGATGAGGACTCAGCTCCCACAACTCCCTGCCTGATTCCATCCCCTCGGGAACACTGAGGTGTTCCCCCCGCCCCCACCGAGCCCCCTCTCCCAAGACGGAAGCGAGACAGCCCCCCACAGCAGTGGGCCTGTTCCTCTCCCTGGAAGACAACCCAGGAGCCAGCATTCATCCCCTGTGGCCCAGCCCTTCGCTTTCGGAAAAGGGCAGGGAGGGCCTCAGAAGGGAGCCTGGCTTCCCGCAAGTGCTCCTGTCAATCTGTGCCCCCACACCGCCCCGGGCTGGTGTCGGGACACCGGACCCCGACCCGACCCGGGGCTCAGCCAGCGGCCGGGAGAGAAGAGGCAAGAGGGGGACCGAGGGAGGAGTCTGTGCTTCCCCACCCGCCGCTGGCAGGAGGAAAGACCTGGGCAGGCGCAGGCCCGAGGCCTCGCGAGTCACACGGCAAGCCGCAGGGGGCCTCGGGACGGGCCCGTGCGGCACAGCGCACACGTGCGCACACACCCAGGCACATACGCAAGCACACACGCGTGTGAGAAGCCCGGGAACAAGGTGAGGAGGTGCCGCCTGGGACGCAGGGCCCGTGCCTCTGCCTACTCCGGGGGCCTGGGGCTGTCGCTCGGGGTGGCCCTAGCTCCCTCGCCTGGCCAGCTGGCCCGCCGCCTCCCCCGCTGCCCCCCGCCCCGGGGCCCGCAGTTCTCACCTGGTCTGACTCCAGCAAGCACAGGCAGCGGGTGGTGAGTGAAAGCCATGCGCGGGGAGCTGCCCTGAGAGGAGAGGGCACTGCAGAAGTCCAGCTTTCCTGACTTCTTTAGAGAAGCCGGGCCTGGGGGGAGGAATCGGCAACACAGGGCAGGTTTAGCCGGGCTGGGGTGCGAGCAAGGGAGGGCGGGAAGCCAGCAGCTAGCTCCTTCTCTTCCCAGGCCCCCTCCCGGCTGCCCCTGCCCCACCACACCCCTTCCTGCCTCCTTTGCCCGCTTCCAGCCCCGACTGGCCAGCCGCCTCTGAAGGGAGAGGAAAGGGACAGCCCTTGGGTGTGCTGGGCAGGGGACAGACCCGAGGGCCCATCTTGCTCTCTGCCGAGCGGATAAGTTCAGAGGGCACAGAATGAAGGGTGGGACGCGGTGGGGGGGAGAAAGGTGTGCAGGAGGAGCCCTAGCGAGCTAGGCTGAGGGTGAAGGAGACCTCAAGGAAGCACGTGCCGGGGTCTGCTCTGTGGGGCCCTGCAAGGGGGGAGGCTCCGGTAGGAAGAAGCCACCAGTCCTCAGGAGGGACCGAGGGGGTGATGCCGCACCCGACAAGAGAGTGGGGAAGGGGCTGGAGGGCCCGGGTGGGCCCCAGGGACAGAGCCGGACAGGAAAGGACTCCCCTGCCAGGGGATCCAGAGGCTGGGCAGCCCCAGGGAGGGACATTCCAAGGCTCTGCTCCGCTCCCGCTGCCAGAGATGGCATGGCGTTCAGTGGGAACCGGGGCACAGAGCACACCCCATCAGAGCTCCCCGCCTGTAGGATCCTGACGATGCCAACCAAGTTCATCTCTGAGCCCAGGGCGCACGATGTCCAAATGGTGCTAGGACACAGCAGGGCCCCTGGGCCAGGTCCTCCAGGGGAGTCTGTCTCCGGTCCTGGGCTGAGCCTTGAGGCCGTGCCCAGGGCCGGGGGGTGGGGTGGGGGGGGGGAGATGGTGTGGAGACCTCCAGAGCTGCCACCTTTGAGGCAGAGAATCGGTTTGAATGGGGGGTGAGGGGGCTGCAGTCTTCACTGCAGGAAGGGTGGGGGGAAGGGCGAACTCCCAGCCGCCAGCAGAGGCGTTATCTGGCAGCAGCTGTGTGCCACCTGATAGCTGGCACGGTGAGGGGGTGGGGAGCACCCCCACCAGCTGTGCACAGCTGTCCCCGTGGCCGCACAGCGCCTCCCCAGCTGTTCCCTGTCCTGCAGCTGGGCTGCTTAATTGGCGATTTGTCGCAGCACCGGGAAACAACACAGCGGGGGGGGGGGGGGGGGGGGGCATGGAGGAAAAGAGGGGAAAGCGAGGAGGAGCCAGGGGTGCTGCAGGAGGATGTTGGGGGCCGTGCGCGGCAGGACAGCTAGAAGGAGCAGAAACGTCAGGCACCAGAGCAGACAGCTGAGAAAAGAGAGCAGGAGCCAGGGAGGGGACATCTCCTCGGGAAGCAGGTCTGGGCAGAGGGACTTGGGGGCTGAACCCCAGGAAACAGCTGTGGGCGTGGCTCTCGAGGCGCTTGAGTCCTAGAGGGGGCAGTCCCTTAACTGAGGCCCTGGCTGGGGAGCCTTCAGGGCCTTTTCAACCCCTCCTCTCTCCCCCGGGGGAAGTATCTGGGCTGTGTTGGCCCAGGCACCTGCTTGCCACGAGGGAACCCTGGGGGAGGCACCCAAAGGCCTGCCAGGGAGCTGTCCCACAGGGATGAGCTTCGCAGTGGTTACAGCCCGTACCCTCAGACACCCTCAGACCCTCCCCCCCTCCTCCCAGGGAGCCGAGAGCGGGAGCCTGTGTCTGGGCCTCGGGAAAGCGGGAGCGCCTCCCCGCCCTTCTGCCTCGCTTTCCCCCCAGTTCCTACCCCTGCCCATCCACGTGGCCCATCTCTGTAGACGCACTTCCGGAAAACGCCAGGCAAAGGGACGTCGGGTCAGACCCTTCTCTTCCGGCTTCGAGAGCAAAGCCCCAGGCCTGACCACAGCAGACGTGCCCCACGTACAACGCCCACGCACGGGTCGCGCTCTCTGGCCCCGAGAAACCCACACCTCGAGGACACACACAGGTTGTACCACCCGTGCGTCAGGCAGAAATAGCCTGCAGCCAGTCTCCTCATACATTTATACGTGCATGCGCGCGCGCGCACACGCTCACACACACACACACACACACACGCGCGCGCGCGCGGGAATACGCATGCACACACTCTCCCTCCTTCCCATCTGGGCTCTCTGGGTCTGCTTATGCCTCCCGTCAAGACTGGAGGTGAAGGTGGGTGGGTTCACCAAGAAAGGGGTGGTTGGAGGCTACTGGGAGGACTGAGCTAGCTTCCTTTAGACCTCTGCCCTTCCCTACCTTTCCTGCTTGATTGCAAAATGATTCTGGTCATTCTTTCCTAGGCTCTGCTCCTCTCTGTGATGCTGGGCCCGTCAGGCCAGTGGTTCTCAACTCAGGATGATTCTGGTCTCCTCTCCCCCTATGCCAGGGGATGTTCAGCAATGTCCAGACGTTTCTGGTCATTATACTTTGGGGAGGACGGGGGAGTTGCTACTGGCTGGCGGCTGGAGGCCAGAGCTCTGCTCAGTGCCCTGCAGTGCATAGGATGGCCCCACCACGGAGAATGACGTGGCCCCAAATGTCAACAGTGCCCGGATCGAGAAACTGCTTTAAACCATGAGGACCGTAGGAGCTAGGGCAACCCCTCCAGAGAAACAGCAGGAGACGGAGACCAAGGAGGCTCGAAGTCTGGGGCCTCTGCCTTCCTTCCACCACACCTGTGGGCTCTGCGGCCGAGTTAGCCGCAGCCCAGCTCCTCACCTCCACTCCCTCCTTTGGCCCGGTCCGCCCTCCTCTGGGAGATCAGGAGGTAGCGCCTCCCACAGCAGGGGAAGCAGAGGGTGGCTCGCCAGGTAAACCGGGAGGGAAAAAGAGGCGCCAGCCGCCCCGCTCGGGGTTGGCCCTGCAGCACCCATACCTGCATCCACGTCGTTGGGCCACCCACTGGACTGGCTGCTGCCAGCTGCTGGGGAGCGGCCTGTGCCAGGATAGAAGACATCATCGACAGGGCTCTCCATCTCGCTGTCATCGATGGACTTGGGGCGCTTGGTGGTGCTGGGGAAGAGGATCAGGCGGGACGAGGGAAGATTGACGTACCGGCACCCGAACTGCTCCCCGGTTCGCGCCGGTGACCCGCCGGGTGGGGAGCAGGCGCCTGATGACCGCAGCATTCCCAAGCACTCGCTACGTGCCTTCGCCTGAGACCAGACGGGCCCTAGAGTCCCTCGGGACCCCGCAGGTCTGCTCCTCCTCCTCGAACCCCTTCTCGGCCCGTGATACCTTCATCCGCAAACCCCCCCTCAACTGCTTCTGTGGTCCCACCTTCTATTTCCCATCAGCCCCCAGGGACAGGGCAAGTCGAGAGGCGCTCTCCAGGGACAAAAATGCCAAGGGGTGCTACGGAATTCAGGCAGCAGGACACTGTGTTCTTTTATGTCAAAATATCACTAACACGAGAACGTTATAACATCGTAGTGCGATACTTTAACCAATAAAAATAAATTCCCAAAACCTCACGATGAACCAAACGTTCAAGCTTTTTAAAAAAGCACAGG
The DNA here is from genome assembly GCF_028749965.1 of Puma concolor. Taxonomy (NCBI): domain Eukaryota; kingdom Metazoa; phylum Chordata; class Mammalia; order Carnivora; family Felidae; genus Puma; species Puma concolor. Next base: position 162,782,846 of record NC_141668.1, read on the forward strand.
GTCCCTTCCTGCCCCTGAACAACTGGCCCTGACAAGGGCCGAACGTGCCCACCTCCCCAAAACCTCTCAGCTCCGTCCGGTCCTCTCACGCCACTCCCCTGCCCAACTGAGGCCCTCCCCTACTCCAGCCTGCTGGGAGGGCCTCTAACTGGCTGTCAGCCCCGCCCACACGTGCTGCTGCTAGGGGTACTTTCTAGAACACAAATCCCCAGCATCTCCTGCTTAAAACCTAAAACCCTTCAGTGGGTTTTACGTCTAAACACCCTCCGCTGGCCTCCAAAGCCCTCTTTGGGGGTCCCACCCGGACGTCCATCCTCGCCTGGGACAGAGGCTGCTCTACCTGGAGCACCCACCCCGTGCCTGTAACAGCCCCCGTACGTCTGGGCTCATGTCACTTGCCCAAGAGAGAGGCCTTCTCAGATCCCCACAGGGAGTGCCCTGTAGGCAGAGCTGGGCCCCGCTGGGGCTTATGTCCCCAGCACCAAATGCCCAGCGACAGCACAAAGCAGGAAGCTCAGGGGGCTGGCGGCACGCTGGGCCCGGGCTGCTCTGGAGTCAACACCCTCAACAAGGGGTGATAGCTGCCTGCAGCCCCCGAGACGGCCTGGGGATCGGAGGGGAGGGCCAGGGTCCTGGGCTCACCTGGTGGAAGGAGGGGAGGTGATGGACCGCCGCCCCAGGGTCACCTGGTTTATGTTGTAGTAGCTGGGACTCTCCAGGTCCGCCAGTGAGAAGTTGGGCCCTGATGCTGTGGCAACAGGAGCTGGGAAAAGGCGAGAAGGTGATGAGGTTTGGAAGGTGTGGAAGGCTCAGTGGGGCCTGTTTTGTTGTCACGAGCAGCTCCCCAGAAGCCTCCTCCTGGCTGGGCGGCGGGGCCGGGGGGGGGGGTCTTTGGGGAAGAGCCCTTGGTTATGATTTTGTTTTCCTCCAAAACAGTGGAGATTAGAGATAGGGCTCTCTGGGCATCTCTGCTCCACCTAGCCCAGTACCAATGGGCAGAGTGTCCCAGGAAATCCTGTCTGCCCCCTACTAGGACCCCACCAGCTGGAGGGGGACACATGGGGTCCGAATCCCCCCTCCTTACACCCCCGGTCTGCTGAGCTCAGCCACGGCTGGAAGAAAGAACTCACTTACTCTGTGATACTCTCACCAGCTCCGTCACATTCCAGACCCCGGAAGTCACAAAACAGTCCTGGAAACTTAAGTGCCCTGAAGAGTGGAAAGGACAAGTGAGTGAGTCAGGCAAGGCTCGGAGGGGCTACCTGCCTGTCTCCCCAAAGCTCTCCCCACTCTTGCTTCGACTCGCTTCCTCCCAAGCCTCGTGGTCCAGATACAGGCCGGCCCTCAGGGCCCTCACGTCTACACGGAGGACCGAGCATGCTTCAGGGGAACCCCACCCCCTTGGCCATCGGCTGAAGTTCAGCTGAGGAACAGCTGAGTCGAGGGGAAGAAATGGGGGCAGACAGGAGGCCAGGTTGGCCAGGGTGTTGGAGGGCAGAGGAGGGCGAGGGGGGCAGGGCAGGCCCAAGAGGCCAGGCGTGGGCCAGCGGGAGTTGTGGAGGGGCACTGACCGTTGGGCAGTGGTTTGATGTCCGCATCTCCTTGCTGGTTTGAACTATCTGATTGTCCGGATTCTGCGGGAGACACAAAGGGGAGAAGAGGTCAGGATCGAAGCGCCCCACCAACGCCAGCCAAGGAGCTGCGCCTTCAGCCCTGCAAACACCTTCACAGCACCCTCTCCTCGGAGGGGAGCAGCCTGGGGGGACCTGGAGAGAGGAGGAAGACAGTGCTACTGACAGTGGAGCCAGACCATTCTCCGCGGCGGGGCATCCTGGGCACCGCAGGGTGTGTCTGGCAGGAGCCCTGGCCTCCACATTCTAGATTCTAGTAGCACCCCAGTGTGCCAACCAGAACTGCCTCCATGCACACTGCCCCGTGCGCCCCGGGGGGCGAAGTCGCCCTCAAGTGGGCAGCAGTGGCTGAGAGCCAGGGCAAGGAGGGTGCCCGTGAAAGAAGCCAGTGACCGCCTCTCTGCACAGCTGGGACGAACCCCAGGGTCCCCCATCCTCCGCTCAGCCCAAGCCCCCAGAGGAGCAGCCCCGTCCTTCTCTCACTTCATTAATTACAGCCATTCCTGTCAGCCTGAACCACCCCCACCTCACCTTTATGCTTACAGGCGGTGCCTGGCAACACAGAGGGGGGAGGCTCGCCCCAACGCTGTCGCCCGCTCTGTGCCAGCCTGTCTGGGCTGTCTCATGCCCCGGTGCCACAGCTGCTCAGAGGGAGCCCCGAGACAAGGGCCCATTGTGCGGTGGGAGCTCACAGAGGGCTGGGGCAGGGTGGAGTGTGTGTGTGAATATTTTGCTGAGCTTGGGAAAGCCCCCCCCCACCCCCGCCCCACCCCCCCCAGGTCCTCAAAGCTTTGTGTGCCAGGGGCACAATGGGGACCTCCAGAATGCCTGCCCAGGCACGACAGCTGGTGAGAGAGTGGCAGAGGGGGGCCAGGGCAGGTTGTGGGGCAGGAGGAAGGCAGGCATTTGGTAAAGAAAGGGCTGCTCACAGGAAGACAACGTGGGGGTGGCATCAGAAAACCGTGCCCTGGTATTGGCCGGGGCTTTGCCCAACTCTGGCCCTGCCTCCTGGGTCTCATCCACCGCCCTGAGGTCAGCCTGCTGGCCGGAGAGCCCACCCCTCGCTGGCCTCACAGCCAAGCTGTTCACACTGGGGACTGACCAGCAAGGAAGTTCCCAAAGGGCAAGGCGTGGGCCCAAGAGATTGCGGCAGGGGGCCCCGCGGCCACTCGGGAGGGATAGAGAGTGATGGCCACAGGCGCTGGTAAGAACAGCATCCCTATGGGAGCGAAGGCCCAGCCTTGGCTCAGGCCGAGTTCTCGGCCACCTGCCTCAAGGTGACCAGTGGGAAAGGACAGGCTGCCTACAGGACAGGTTTAGGCCCCACTCCCCCCGATTCTTTACCTGTTCAATTTTTTTTTTTCTCTAATTCCAAAAAAGAACAGTAAACCTTGTCACAAATCAAACACCCAGAGAGGTTCACAAGGGAAGTGCTAATGGCGGTCCTTCGCCCACCCCCCCCCCCCCCTTGTGGGTATGAATTCCGTCCTTCTCTCACCTTGGCCTCTTCCCGGCTATCTAGGTCTGATTCCACACCCAGCTTGTCCAGGAAGGAGCAGGTGAGGGGCTAAAAAGTCGTGGACACCCCACGCTAGGCCCTCCCTGGACCCTGAGCCTGCTTCCTCTCTCCTCCGTTCAAAAACCCAGGAAGGGCACAGCCAGGGGACCAGCATGTGGAGCCCACTGAGGGGCACACACTCCAGGCTCTGCTGCCCTGGGGTGCCCGCTACCGACCCCACCCATCCTGGGACCAACTCGTGCCCCACCGGCCTTCCGGGGCCGGGTCGGCGGAGCTGGGGGGAGACAGAGGAGTCCCCCCGCGGGTGCGGTCCCGGGCCCCCTGAAAATGGCCACGTGCAGACAGAAAGCTGCGCGCGTGCGCACACCCAGCCCAAGGACAGAAAGGCTAGAGAGAACCCGACAAAGAGATGGAGATGGGCCAGCGACTAAGGCAGAGACAAATGGGGCTCCAGGAGAGCGCGATAGGCAGGAAATCCTTCTAAACCAGGACACTGCCCCGAAACGTTATTGCTGTTATTACTATTAGCTGGATGTAAAGGAGCAAGCGGGAGCGAGGATCCAGCGCGGGCGAGGCCCGCTGCCACGCGCCTCCAGGCGCTGCTGGCAGCCATTTTAGCCCTTGGCAGCCATCTTACGGCTGGCGGCCCAGCCAGCGTCCCCACAATGCCACCCCCGCCGGCCCCCGGCATGCTCAGCTCGGCTCCAGGACAAAAGGCAGAAACCCTGGAAATCTGGACCCAGGCTCGGAGGCTCAGGAGGCAGCCCTGCAGCAGGGGCGGCTTCAGCCAGGGCCCCACCGTCCTGCTCCAGCGTGCGGCACCCCCTTCACCCTCGGGGGCCAGCACCCAGCAGGAGGAGAAGGGAGGGTTGAGGCAGGGGGGCCCAGGGGACGCCACGTGCTACTCAAAGGCAGCCGAAGCCCCCCGTGGGCCATCCCCGGGCCCAGAGGCTCAACTAGGACCCCTGCCCTGGCAGGACAGGGAGGGACACGAGGGGGGGCAGGCCGCCCTCGTCCACCCGGTGGGCTTAGGGGTGCGCCTTGGACGGACGGGGGCAGGGGACTGGCAGGAACCCATACAGCAGCCGTGGGGCCCAAACCGGCCACCGGGCCCTGGTGGGCAGGCTTCTAGGGAGGGTAAGGAGAAACCCCACCCCTCCCGCCCCAGGAGTGGGAGCCAGCTGGGCCGGCCTTTGTGGGCTCTTTGGGGAGCCTCGCCTGGAGGTCGGGGCTTGCTCTAGACAACCCTCTGGGATCAGCCTAGCCCACCGGGGAGCACGCCAACCCAGCTTCGTGACTCCCTTCCCTGTTGGGCTCCCTGGGGGAGGGGATAACCCCAGGCCTCAGGACAGACGGGAGGAAGGTCCCTTTATGACACCCCTCCCCATGCCCCGCCTCATGGCTGCTCAGCTTTTATCTGGCAGAATGGGGCTTATCAGAGCCACCAGCTGAACAAACATACAAATCCACGGTTAGTGAGAAAAAACCCTCTGCCTGAACTCTTTATCTCCTGTTCACAGGCCCCACGCACTGCCCCCTGCCAACAGCACAGGAGGAGACCTGACTGCTGCACGGCAGGGGCTCCTGTCTCCGCTCCCCGCCCCCCTCCCCTCGCCCCCGACCCAGAACAGGGTGGCTCTCCCCTGGCAGTCCCTGCCGGGCGGGTTTGCATGGGAGCCCCCCTCCAGTGTCTGCTTTCTCACCAGGGATAATGGGCCAGCTGGTGGCCTGTGGGCCAGTGGAGGGGCAGGGACAGTGTTGGCTGGCACAAGGCAGACAGGTGCCCAGCTCCATCTTTTATCCTCCCTCCCCCAACCACCCGGCCCACGCCCCGCCCCCCCCCCCCCCAGCCCCCAGAGGCTGTTACATCCCCTGGAAGCCTCTGTGGCCTCGGCTCTCCCCAGCCTGGCTGCCAGAGCAGTGGGGACCCCTAGGTACACACCCCCAGTTCAGGGCCACCCTGACCAAGGTCAGCAAAGCAACCCTAAGCCCGCTGCCTACCCCTCTCTTCAGAGACAACTGCTGCCTTCACATCCTAGAGACCAGAGAGGGGACGCAGCAGCCGGGGCGGGGGGGGGGGGGGGGGCACCACCACCCGCTCTTGGCCTTGACGCAGCTCCACCTTTCCCCCTTTCCTGGCGCCGAGGACCAAAGAGCACCTTCCCTGGTTTGAAGCTTTCTCACATGAGGCCTATCAAATATAGCCTCCTAGGAACAGTCCAGCCACTGTGTCTGATGCCCTGGGATGCACGCCCTGGGCAGGCAGGCATCAGGGTCCCTGAGCCCGGGGCCAGGTTTGGGGACGGAGAGAATCTCAGAGCCCACAGCTTATTCTTCATGCTGCCGAGGGTCACGCCAGCTCATGTCACCCACAGGAGCATGCTCTGCTGACTGCCCTCTGCTTGGGACCTGGGCTTCTCATGTGATCCACACCTTTGAGGGAGAGGCCACCTGCCAGTAGTGCCTTAGGGCTCTGGCCGCTGTGGAGGCTTCCAGAAGGGAGGATTATGCAGAGGCAGGTGACAGATCTGGACTCTTGTCTCAGCATGGCTCCTGGGTCTGGGGCTACTCCCCATTCGTCTGCACACCTGTCATCGGTCACCCCCCTGCATCAATGGCTTGTGGCCTTCTGCAAATACCCGGACCTGGGCCAAGCTCGGCCAACAGTTGGCAGGCAGTGTGGACCCCTCTCTTCCTTAGGTCCCTTCACATCCCCTGGAACAGCCACGAAGCTCCCCCTCCAGCCCTGCCTCTCTCGACCCTCCACCAGCCCTCCTCAGCCCTCGAAGCCCCACTACTTTTTTATGGAGCTCTTCGCCTTTCCCTTTGGAATCCCATTTCTGATCTCCGTTTTCTCTGTCTTGGCTCCACCCTCCTCTCTGTCTTTCCTTCTCCTTCATTTTCCCTCTCTCCCGCTCTCTTTCCTCTCCTGACCTTGCCGTTTCTCTCTCTGTGTGTGTGTGTGTGTGTGTGTGTGTATCCAAAAGGGACACTTCACTGGAGCTCTGGAGGGGAAGCTCCAGCAGCCAGGAAGAGCCCAGTGTTGCATCCAAACCCCAGTTGACAGCATGTTATATATATATATATATATGTATATATATTTCCACTCACAGACGGGGAGATATTTACGGCTCCCGCTAGGTGAAGGACGAATTCCTGCTCGCTGCAGGGAACGCTCTGCCTCGGCTCCCACCCGAAACAAACTCTCTCCGCGAAAGGGGCCACATGCAACTTGCTGGCCGGCTGCCTCCACGCACATCACTGACAGAGTGAGCTCTTAGGTGGCCAAGAGGGGCGGAAAGACCCAGCTCAACCACACCCACAACGCGCGTATACTGAGGCAAGCGCAGTCAAACGCGCACGCGCTTGGACACACAACAAGCGATTTCCTGCTGCCCCGTAGGGGTAGGAGCAGACGATGCACGCAGAGCCGTGGTCCCACCGGGCACGGCGTGTTCAGTGCTAAGCACTGGGCCAGACAGGAGGCCACCTCTAGCTCGGCCGGACCTCTGACCTTTGGGGGCTAGCGAGGACAACCCCCGGAGTTTGCAGTTTGCTTGCCCCTCCCCAGGCTTTCTCCAGGTCTGGGGTTCGGGAAGCAGGCGGGAGCGTGCGCTGTTCTGGGGGTCCTCTGAAGGGCCGATGCAATTCAGGAGCTGATCCTGGCCCTCCCCAGTGTGACACTCCCCTCCCCCTACCTGGCTCCCCCTCTTCTGTGATTCCGGAGCATCCAGGGCACTGGAAACCCAATCTCAAGGGGAGCCAGAGGCCTGGCCTGCGGCAATCAGAGCCGGAGAATGTAACTATTGTGCCTCTTGAAACCTAAGTCTGAGAATCTGAGACACCCTGAGGAGGGGAGCCGTGGACGGATGGGGGGCTAGGGAGACGGGTCACAGAGGGGTTCTCCCCATCTCTGCAAACAGGAGACCCAGGGACCCAGGAAGTCCTTGAGAGTGCAGGGCAGCCAGAGGGCAAAGAGGGGAGGGGCTCAGCCTGGGCCCGGCCCAGGGGCTTCCTTCTTTCCACTCTGTGCTCCGCCCCCAGCTTCATGCCTACACACGGGCCCTGGAGCCATCCTGAGGTTTATCCCTCTTCTGTCACCCCTAGAGCCCCACGTGGTGGGGACAGGAGCATGACCAGGAAGCACAGCCCTGAAGATCTGGGCAGGGTGTGGCCAGGGGCAGGATAGGCACACACGTCACCCCCTCATTACCTTCCTCTCTCCTTGCCTCACTCCCCCTCTACTCATGGATCTGAAGGGGCTTGAGCCTTTGACCTGAGTCACCTGTGCGGGGGGGGGGGGGGGGGAGGTGGCGTGCCGGTCACACCTGCGTAGGCTAGACCTGCTCTGGCTGCCCCTGAGGTCTGAGCTCAAGAAGGCCATGAAGGGAGGATGGGGCAGGGACAACAGATCAGGCCGCAGGGAACATCTGGATGGGACACGGCAGTCACAGGCCCTGGCCCTGGAGGCAAGCATGACCGTTCCCACCTCCACCCACCCTGCCTCCGCCAGTGCCTGTCTGTGGTCCTCCCCTGGTGTGAGCTGCTCAGCGTTCTCTGCCCCGCACCCGACGGGAGAACCTTCCTTGGCATTGCCCCCAGCCCAGGGAGAACTAGAGACGCGACCCGGTCACTGAAGCCCAAGGGAACTGGGTGCCCGACTGCTTATTCCCATGAGAGGACAGACAGTGGCCCATAAAGGAGACAGGAGGAAGGATACACCTTGGTGCAGAGCACAGCACCCAGCAGGTGGATGGAGGGGCAAAGGCCAGGTCCGTCCGCGAGTTGGGGGCCTCTCCACGCCCAGCCCGGCAGGCAGCCCTGGGGGATGCGGGCGGACCCACGGTCTCCTCCCGGGTCCCCCCTTTGCAGGGGACTCAGCACCGACCTGCGAGACCTCAGACGTCAGTGCTCCGTGGCTCTCTCTGAACAAGCAGACCCAGTGCCTTGCAGTAACACCATCTGGGGTGTTCCAGAGGTGCCCAGGGGCCAGCAAATCCCATCAGGTCAGAATTCCTGTCAGACAGGGATTGGGGGTGAAGTGGCCCCTACTGAAGAAGCCAAAGGAAGGGGTCTTTGGGGAGGAGGGAGGAGGGAGGAGGGAGGCGGGAGCACCCCCGCCCCGGGCCCTGGCCCACCTTTGCCCAGAGCCTGCCTTTGGCCTATCCAGGGGAGATGTCCTTGGTCTGGACCCCGTGTCTGCTCTAAGTGGGGGGCTCACCCCAGCACAGGGAGGGCAGAGGGGGATAGAGGTGGATAACCAGCGACAGTGGAAAGGGGCTCCTCTTGAGTTCACATCCATGCTCTAGAATCTACCAACGCAGTGACCTTGGCCAAGTTCTGAGCTGTTTCTTCCTCTGTTAAATGCAGGTGCTACCCACCACCTAGGGTTCCTGGGCGAGGAAAACGAGAAAACAGGTAACAGGTGCTTCGCCTCCATGAGCTGAAACTGCTCCTCCTTTTCCCACTCTGCTCACAGGCTGCTTCGTGGGGGAGTGTGGCTGGCCCTCAGCTCCCTGCCCTCAGGCGAGCATACTCTTTATGACACCCTGAGCATGCCCTGGATTACTATTTTTCGGTGTCTTGCCCCAGAGAACACAGCCAGTAAGCCGAGCGGCTCCCTCGGGGCCTGGCCCATGACGATCTGCAAAGAGGGGCAGAGAGGTTTGTCTGGAAATGAAAGCGGGATGCCTTCTACAGGCGTGTCCCTCCCCAAAGTCAGTGGTCACGGCAAATGGCCTCTGGACGGCCACCACACTGGAAATCCCCTTACCCGGGGGATGCGTAAGGGCAACAGGGAAGGGGGAGAAAATGCTTGTGCCCCGGATTCTGAGGACGCTGGGCCCTAGGCCCTGCCTAGCCTAGCCCAGCGGTAAGGGTATAGAGAGCTGAGGACACCAGAAGCATAGGTGCTGCCCCAACGGGTGCCCAGCTGCCTCTCCTGGGAGCGCCGGCTGGTGCCACGGCTCAACCAGCAGCTGGGAGCCAACATTTCCAAGAGGGCCTGGGGCCAGGAGTCATGTAATAGTGGGGTCCAGAAGAGTGGCCCCCAGCCCCTAAAGCTTCTGTCCCCTCCTCAGCCTCACAGACAGAAACTGACAGTGGGCCCGGCACACCAAGAAAAGGTGGGCCCTGTGGAGGGTGTCCCCCCATCCAGGCTAGGGGCACGCAGAGCTGCTCCCCCCCCCCCCACCCCCACCCGCTCTATTTCCAGCGTTGCCCTTTCTGGCCCTGTAAGCTGCCCGGGCCTGGCCAGACAACTGCCCCCACCTCCAGCTGCTCTTAGGACTATTAATAGTGTCCCCACCTCCCAGGGTCAGGCATCACCCTCCCCCCATCCCCCAAACACACTTGTCCTTGGTCTAATTATTTGTTAAGGCACAGAGTCCTCTGGGCGCTAATGCCAACCAGGGATGAGAAGTGACGGGGGGGGGGGGCACAGAAGCTCTGGAGGGACACGCCTGATACAAGTGGGAGTTTGGGGAAAGGAGGGAAGGAATCACTGAGCCCCCGAGCAAGAGAATGACAAGAAGACAACGTGAAAACTAAGAGAGAGACAGAGGGGCCAAGACAGCACATCAGAACCAAAGCAAAGTGGTTCAAAACAAGGCTGCCATAGAAAGAAATCAGAGGGGCGCCTGGGTGGCGCAGTCGGTTAAGCGTCCGACTTCAGCCAGGTCACGATCTCGCGGTCCATGGGTTCGAGCCCCGCGTCGGGCTCTGGGCTGATGGCTCAGAGCCTGGAGCCTGTTTCCGATTCTGTGTCTCCCTCTCTCTCTCTGCCCCTCCCCCGTTCATGCTCTGTCTCTCTCTGTCCCAAAAATAAATAAACGTTGAAAAAAAAAGAAAGAAATCAGAGAAGGGGAAGGTTCCAAGAGGGAGGAAAGAGGGAAGAAAGCAGAGAGAGAAAGAGAAAGGAAAGGAGGAAATGACTCCTTTAAAAACAAAACAAAACAAAAAAAAACAACCACAGAAACAGAAGGGGAGAAAACTTTCCTGAAAATACCCAGGAGTGGCTTCCTAAGCACAGCTGTGCTGCAGCCAGCCGTTGGCTACAGAGGGCACTCATCAGGGTGAGGGCCTGGAGAGCCCCCAGGCCAAGGAGCCACTACCCACACACCCTTGCAATGTGCTGGGGAAGGGAGGGGAAGCAAAGAATGAGAAGAAGGGGCAGAAAAGGAACAACTGACCAGGAAAAGAAGGTGGCAGAAGTGAGTCCCCACAGAGAGGAAAGGTACCCTCAGCCCTGGGCAGGGGAAGCCTCCCACACGTGGAGCTTCCTAACCTATGGAAAGACGGACAGGCTGGCCAGGAGACGGCGAGGATGGGGCAACATGAGGGCTCCCTGGCCTCCTTGTGTTCCACGCTACCTCTCCCGTTGTGGCCATGAGCACGGTCTTACCCCACCTGCCCCCCTTTCCTAAGGAGAATCCAGGGGGCCTGGGAAGGAGAACCCACCTAAGCGACAGCAGGCCGAGGCCACCTGCCTCCTACCCTCAGGCACTCTAACTTCCTCAGCCCCCTAAGGGGCAGCACCTGACATTCAGGCTAAAGGAGCCTCTTTACCAAGGACTTGCCTTCTGCGGGGAGACAGACTTGGGCTCACGGAAGGGCAACAAACACAAACATGTGCCACAATCAGAGGTCTAAGTGGAGGACTGCTGCCTGGAGGCTGGAGGCCAAGTAGCCCTTCCTTCAAATCCCATCCACACTGGGAGCCTCTGGCTGGGCCAGGGCTGGAAGAGTGGAAAACTCTGGCTTTGGAGGGCTCAAGAGCCCTAAGGACTTGGCCACCAGGCCTCCCAGGTCCAGGGGTTCCTGCCTGGGAGCACCCCACCAGACCATCATCCCCTTGGGGTCAAGGCCTATCAGTGTTTTGTTCACGACTATATCCGCCACACCTGGACGTGCAGTTGGGAGCGGTTGACAAGACTCTAAATAGATCCTTCTAGAGCCTTCTAGATCCTTCTTCCAACTGTGGCTACACTGACCACCCGGGGGACAGAAGCACCAGGTGTTTGGCACCTTCCGCGTCCCGAGAACATTTTTTCCTGCAGGTCCATCCTTGACGCTCAATACCCGAGGAATTGATGTGGAAACCCCAGTAGCACTAATTCTCCTGCAAAGCCCAGGTGGTCCCGGAGTGCAGGCCTGGCCACACAGACCCCCGCGCCCGAGGGCTGGACTAACCAGAGGAAGGATGCAGTGTCTCCCTGTGGAGGGCAGGGCAGCGAGACGCTCTGGCCAGCTTGCTCTGCTCCCCACTCCCCAGCCCCCCGACGCCTTCAGGCAGCCACCGTCCAGAGCTGTCCAGATAAGACGTGAAGAATCTGGGCCTCTGACTCAAAATCTCCAACTTACAGCCCTGAAAGCCCAGGCTGGGTTGAATAAGTGGGTAGGCAGGTGGCCTCCTGAGGGGATGAGACGGCTCTGGGTGCCAGAACGAGCCCTGGGCCTGGAATCCAAATCCCAGACCTGCTGTTATGAGGCACCCGGTGGTCTCCCAGGCCTCCTTTCCCTCCCGGTCCAACCCCTGCCAGGCTTGCCTTGGACGGCACAGTGAGCTGTGAGTAGGGATTTTTACAGAGAAGACCCGATGGTTTTATACTCTATAAAGCGTGAGGCACACATAAATAAAGCATAGATGGGGCAAGGAGGTCAGCTTCCAGGGCCCTGTGTCTCAGCTTTGCTGTGATCCCGAACAGCAGCTCGAGGGGCATCTCCCAGAAGCTTGGACCTGCACACAGTACTGAGGCTGGCCACCTGTCAAAGGGCAGCTACACAGAGTCACAGGGCTGGGATGGTCCGGGCTGCTAGATATCGACCCTCCAGGTTGGCAGGTGCCGAGTTCTCCATTGACAATGCCCCGAAGGGCCAGATGGGGCTTTCCGGAGAGTGGGGCAGCTGGGCCCAGGGGCCGCACCCCGGGGGAACGGCGCGCTGCATTCCCGGACGCCGTAGCTAGGTGGCGCAGCGAGTTAACACTAGCTGCCCTCCGCCGGCAGCGCCGGGGACCCGGCCGGGGGCGGGGGCGGGGGCGGCGAACCTGCGCGCCGCCCGCGGGAGGCTTCAGGGGCCCGGCTTCCCTCCGCAACACCCACGAGGCCCGAGCAGGAAGGAGGACCCGGCCAGACCTAGGCCGCTCGAACCCAGGGCTGTGCTGCCCGAGGCAGCGGCTCCCGTTGCTGCCGCCAAGCACATCCCGTGATGTAATGTGAGGGCCGAGCTTCCCGTTCTCATTGATTAGGAACAGCTTGCGGTGCGGGGGCCGGATGGAAGGGGGCCGGGGAATGGGCGAGCGAGGAGGAGCGGGAAGGGGGGAGCTGCCAGGTGCATGGCTGTGGGGGTAAACCAGCGAGCCCGGGCCCACCCTGCACGGCGCCAGCGCGCCGCTCGGTCCCTACCTGCCTTCCCCGGAGCGGGGCTGCTCTGGATGTGGGCGAGTCTGCGGCCGCGTGACCCCAGGACTGTTCCCAACACTCCCACGACGCCCCCACCTTTGGGCAGCACAGACCTGCCCCTGTACTTGATAAACGCTTGTACTTGATAAACGCTTGAAGAGGAAGATTTCCGCCTCCCCCCCCGCCCCCGCCCCTCAAAAAGTTAAAAATGGAGACTAAAAGTCAGAGATCAGGCACCAAAAAGAGGGAGAGAAATGGAGAAAAGTCAAGAAGAAGAAGAAGAAGAAGAGGAAGAAAAAAACAACAGCGCTCTCTGCAGTGGCGGCAGCCGTCGGGCAGGCACACCCTCCCAGGCGGGTGTGGAGAAAGGCCCCTTTGTTCGGCAGGGAGGTTAGCCGAGGTGAGGCCCGCTCCCCCCACCCCCCTGACCCTGGGCAGTGCAGATCGCTGCTCAGGGCTCCGGACTGGGTCTGGCCGCTTCCCTGACCCCCCAGTCCTTCTCCCACTCCTCCTGTCAGCCAGTGGAGCAGCCTAGCAGTGGGGGGTAGTGGGGGGAGCCCTGCTCCGTACCCCCTGCCTTGTCCAAGTACCTAGGGTCACACACGTGGGGCTGGGCTGGGCTGGATCCTCCAATGGGCCTTCTGGACGCCTGCACTACTGGCCATTAGCAGTTTGCCCTGGCTGCTCCTAAGATGTGGGTTTTTTTTTTGGGGGGGGGGGGCAGATCTGCATGCAGCAGGCCCCCCCCACAAAAGCATGGCCAGGGAGGGTGGCACATGCTAGAAGATGGAGCCCCAGGAGGCACAGGCTGGCCGACTACACCCCTCCCGCCCACAGTGAGGCCCAGGGCGTCCCCTGTACCTATTCTAGACATGGGACCTTTCTAATACCCTTGGGCTCTGGGCTATAGACAAGGCTCCTGCAGGGCTTCCTCAAAGTGAGGGCTGGGTTCTGGTGCTGGAGTCATCCTCAGATGAGAGACAGGGACTGAGGTCACTCCTGTTTCCCAAGAAGGGGCCAGAGTGGGGTTGTAAAGGGAGACTGAGAACAGGCCCACCTCCACAGCCTGCCAAAGCACAGGCTGACAGAGGGAGCCTGGCAGCAGTGGGAAGCAAGAGACGGAGAAAAGCATCCCCTTCGCCTTGCACACCCTGTGCCCTACCCCACCCCATGGGCTCAGGTTGGGGAGAGGACCTGAGGCACGGTAGTCCTCCCACCCCAGCACTGTGTGCCCTCTGCTGGCAATCCCGCTCTGCCCATTAGGGCGGGCGGGCAGGCGTGCGGGCTCCCCGGAGCCCTCGGGCCTGGCAGACAGAGCTGGATGGCTGTACATCGGGCCAAGAAGTGCGTCCCATTTCCAACCAGTGACACCCTGTAGCTCCGGACCCTGGCGTGGGGCAGCAGGAGACCTGGAACGAGGGACCGGACTGGACCGGTCTGCTCCAGCCCCCTGGCCTCATGCGAGGGGGTACCTGCTTTCCAGGAGGCCCGACCCCCTGCCAGCAGTATCTAAACGCAAGGCAGGGAGCGGAGCGCAGAGGAGTAGGGTGTCGCTGACCTGGCCCTTCCCAGGCCCCTGGCTTGAAAACTGGGGGAAGGCCGAGGGGAGAGGAACAGCAGCAGCTGGAATCGCAGGGAGCCTGGACCATCCTGTCCGGAGCTGAAACGGCTGTGAGAAGCTGCAGCTCAGATACACAATGTCCTGCCAAACCCCAGTCCTTTAATTCAATTAAGCGCGGGACAGACTTCCCAGATTTGTGTGTGTGTGTGAGTGCATGTGAAAGTCCTGATGTGTGTGAATCCGGGAGCTGGGAGCATGTGGATGTGTGAATCCTGATGGGGGCAGGGGAAGACAAAAAGGATGCAAATATTGGGGGAGGAGAGGGGTGGGTGGGGCAGGATGGCTCTTGGAGAGGGTGGGTATCTAAATCTTGCCGGAGGGCCAAACTCCAGGGTTCTCAAAAACCCCACCCGTGGCCCATTCCCCGTGGTGGGGCAGGATTTGAGCATCTCTGGCCTCCACCCACTAGATGCCGGTAGCATCACACCCCCTCAAGTAGTGACAACCAAAAGTGTCTCCGCCCTTGGCGAATGTCGCCTCGGGGAAGAATCAGCCTGGTGGGACCCGCCACTCTGGGGCACAAGATGAAAACCGAGACTCTCCTCTCGCATTTACTACCAGGGCCTGGCCCTACCTCTCCCCCTTTGGGCTTAAATCCCAGTGGCTTGACTTCCCAAGTGTCTCAGGTCTGGCTCTTTTTTTCTGAAATATTCTCCCCCACCTTACCCATCTGGCCAGAGGAGTCTGAGGGCAACTCCAGCTCAGCAATGGTCTGATAAGCAGCACGGAGCTAGGAGGTGACTTGCCCCCACCTCCACAGAGGAAGGGAAAGCTGTCATGGTTAAAGTCAGAAGCCAAAGTCATGCCCTGAACCAGACCTGAAGCCTGACCTCTGTATCGCTGGAGTGGGGGGGGGGGGGAGGTGGGGGGCAGCGGAGTCCACAGGAGAGGTGGGGACTTGCCTGGGGACGGACCCCTGGAAAGGTACGCTACCCTGCTCAGTCCCTGGAGGTCGGTGGAAGGAAATCAATGCACCACCCTCTCAGCATCCTACCAACCCTCCTGCTTGGGGGCTCCAGAAACGCTGGAGCTGGCTGTCCCCAGCTCAGCCCTAGCAGAGGCCAGCTCGCCTCCCCTGTTCCCGGGGTCACCTGTGGCTGTCCTGGCAGGGATGGGGGGAGGGGAGACTTAGTTCCAGCAGCCCTTCTCCCCGGGCCCAGGGAGCTTGCTTCTCTCCCTAAGCCCTCCTGGAGCCTCGAACAGCCCCCTTCTGGGAGCAGAGCCAAAAAGATGGGAGAAGGATGTTTATAAGCTGCTAAAAGGGAAAAGGAAAAAAGTGGGAGGCGGGGCAGAGAGGCCCAAGCCTCCAGGTAGTGAAGACTGGAGACTCAGGTAGGGAGAGAAGCAGGGAGGCCACCTTCCCCAGTGAGCCAACATCTGGCTAAACTGACAGGTGGTGCCCCCCCCACCCCCACCCTGCCCTGCTGGACCACAACCAGGCCTAACCATGTACACACGCAGGGGTCTCTCACCCCACGCTGACCTGCCAAGTGACTTTTATCCCACCCCAGAGCACGCTGAGACACTACTGGTTTTAGCTCGTTTCCTCCGCTCAGCCCGAGAAGGACAGAACCAGGGAAGGGTGCAGGGCCCTGGGGAGCCCAGGCTGGGGGTGTTGTGACAGGAGCCAGGCTTGGCGGGAGCGAAAGCCGAGTCCCCAGCTCTGGGGCTCGGCACACAGCTAATGGGAGGCTGGCAGCGCAAATTGTTGTTTACTTTTAATTAAGTAAACAATGTCGGCTTTCCGCCTCCTCCCCTGCCATCCCAGCCAGTAATTTGGGGGATGACAATGGGGTTGTTTCCTTCCTCCTGCCTCCTTCCCTCCCTCGAGCACTCCTGCTCACTCCCTGCTCTGCTCAGCCTTTACAACTTGCCAGTGCTGGGTGAGGCCCCACCCAGGGGGTCGGGGGGACAGGAAGGTCCAGGCTGACGGGCAGGCTCTCTGGGGAGCAATCTCATGGTCAGGTTCACCTCAGGTGCCAAGGGCAGCTAAGCACTTGGATGCGGCCCATTCTCTTTCTGCCCCCTCCCCCCCCCCCCCACCAACCCTCGTCCCTAACCACCAGCTCGAAAAATCTAAAAAACAGGTGATCCAGAGTCTGAGCAAAGCAGCAGCGGAGACCAGAGCCCTAGGTGAGGAAAGTATTTTCCCAGGAGTGGGATAGGTCTTCCCCGCAGGTAACCAGAAGGTGGACCTTCTGGTTCACTGGGGCAGGGCAAGGGCACGCCCGAGGCTGGTTCATCTGTGGGGCTGGAGTTCACGGAGCCAACTGGCAGCTTTCCTCAGAAGCAGGGCTGGCTTCGGGGCCTTGGTTTCTGCTCTTCCTGTAGGTGGTTCTCCTGAAAGGCTGGAGCAACCGAAGAAAGCAAGCTAAGCTGGCTTTTCACTGAGTGGGTCCCCTAGCCTGGGGGGGGGGGTGGTGGCGCAGACACAGGGCTCCCCCCCCCCCCCCCGAGTGCAGGGGCAGCAGGCAGGAGGGGCTGAACCCTAAGTCTTTGGGAGAGGCTGAATTTCAAATTACTCCTGGCGGGATCGACTTGCACCCAGGATCTCTGTGGAGACAAAGCGCTCTTCGCACCCTTTCTCAGTAAACCTGTAAATGGGTCCACCTCTCTGAGGACCTCCGCCCGCAGTGGGGGCTCTACGAATGTGGTGGAACTGAGAGGAAGGGAGAGGAGGAGAATCTCTCCGTCCCCTCTCCCGCCTCTGCCTCCCAAGGATCCAGCTGTAGGGTCCTGAGCCAAGCCTGGCCCTGGAGCTCACTTGAGTCCCCTCCTCCCCCGAGAGGCCGGAAGACTCTCTCCAAGGTGTTGGGGGGGGGGGGCAGGGAGGAGGGGGTCTGAGTCTTGTGCAAGCCCCGCTCCTCCCCCTGCCCAGGGCTGCTCCCCCACCTCCTTCGGAAGGGCGGGACTGCGGCAGCAGAGTTGGCTCGGGCTGGATGCAATTTCAGCCGCAGAGCAGGGCTCCCTGGCTGGAAGCAATTTTCTCATTAGGACCCCAGGCCTGCCTGCCCGTTGGTTCTCAGCCCTCACTCCCCTTCTGCGAAACCGCACCCCACAGGCCTCCCCACAGACCACTCACACGCACAGGGAGCCACACGTGTACAAGTCAGAGGGGGCGATCACGGGGTCACCACAGTGGAGCCGGGCGCGGGAGAGAGGTGCTGGCACAAAGCCGTGGCCGGGGAGGCCCTAAGCAGAGGCCGGAGCTCCCCCTCCACCTCCTAGGCGCCCACTTCGGGCTCCCAGACCCAGACAGCTGGCTCCTCCCTGCTGCCCCAGGGAGAGAGGATCGCGGACCCCAGAACCGGCAAGGGAGGCCGGCGGACCTCGAGCCCCGCGGAGCCTCAGGGCCGGCCTCCTCGCACAGCACTCCCGGGAGCCCCGAGCACTCAGCCGCCTCCACGGCCCTCCTCGCCCAGCTGGGCCGGCGGCAAGCAGATGGGCTCTCGGGAGGCAGACCCCCTCCCCCAGCCCCGAGGCTGCTCCGAGTGGAGGGTGGTCTCCGGCGAGGGAGGGGAGCCGAGGCCCTGCGAGGGGCGGCTCCTTGCTCCGCAGACACATGTGGTTGGACTTAAAAAGCTATTAGGGAGCGAGGCGCTGGCGGGAGTGCGGCCGGCCCTCGCACCAGAGAGGGGGAGGGCAGATGCCGAGGCGGTGAGCTCAGCACCTCTCGCCTCCTCCCCGGAGGGGCCCCAGGACTCCTGGAGGACTCGGGGGACCCTCACTCAGCAGGGGAGTGGGGCAAGCCCTGGGGGAGGGCGGGCACGGCTGGGGCCCGGGGCGGATTCTGGGAAGGGCTGCTCTCTGAGGACTCTAGGCCCAGGTCAGAGATCTCTGGGGGCGAGGGAGGTGGTGCTGGGGCTTGGCTGGGGCCCAAGGTGGTGGTGGGGGGCACAGACAGGTCCCCAACCTTCCTTCAGCTTTCTGGGGGTGACAGCCGGCTATAGGTCGCCTAAAGCGTGTGTGTGTGTGTGTGTGTGTGTGTGTTTAGTGGGGCTGGGGGAGGGGGATTATTAGGAGAGCTTGAGAGAAGGAAGGGAAAAGTGGGCCCCACCCATCACGAGGCCAGAAAGAACCCGACGGAAAGTTCCCTAGAGCCGCCAGCTTGTAAAAAGCTTCTTTTCTTTCCAAATTATGAACATTTTTTTTAACAAGGGGGGGGGGACCCCAGAGCAGCAATCTAGGACTTCATTAGGACCGTGTGTGACCATGAGTAACTGGTGACTGGAGGTGACAGGGGGTGTATCTGCCGACTTTCCAAAGTGCTCTATTGCTAAAAGCACAGCTGTCTCTCCATTGGGCTCCCTGCCTTCACCCTTCCCAGGTCCCCTTATTCAGAGATCTAGCCCCTGCCCTGGCCCACGTCTAACCCAAAGAGGGCTGCCCAACGCTGTTACAGATTGAGGTAGGTGCCAGGAAGGGCAGGGGGCACAGGGAACAGGACCATGCCTGGTACTGGTGGGCCACTGTTAAGGACCTAGCTCTATCCCACAGGAGGGCAAGGGCTCCCCTAGAGTAAGCCTTGTGTTCTGGGTCTCCCATGGGACTGTAGGAAGTGTCCCACTCAAGGCTCTGGAGACCCTCTGAGCTCCTTAGCCATCCACCGAAGTTACCACCAGCTCCCCAAGCCCCCGGGGTGCAGTGCCGATGCGGGGAGCTTGAGTTACTTGGTACAGCCACTGTGTGGCAGGCAGGAGCTGGGTGTTTGGGAGACATTTGACCGGTCTGATAGTTCCACGGGGTAGTTATTTCCCCCATTCGCACAGAAGGGAACATTAAGGCTCAGCGGAACGGACTGAGATCAGTCAGAGCCAGAATGGCTGGAATCTCAGCTTGCCCCTGATAGCTCTGTGGGCCCAGAGGCTGCGTTCCTAGGGCTCTCCCTTCTCGACCCACATCTGTTGACAGGAGGGATGGGAGCTGTGGGAGGACCCTGGGCAGGGCAGCAGAGAGGGGACTGCTCTGAGCCCCGAGGAGTTGGGCCAATGGGGGAGGAGCTGACCACTGAGCTGGGATCTGTGCTCAGGAAACACGCAAAGAATGTGGCTGGCAGCGGGCCAGTGGGCCAGGACCACAAAGAGGCCTTTGTTTTAGGAGGTGTCCAGGGAGTGGATGGACAGGACGGCAGAGGTGGGGGCAGCACCCCTTATGGGTGCGACCAGGGGAGGACAGTGGTGCCTGCACGGTCCCCCCACACCACCCCCTCATGTCTGTCCCCCGCACCCCTCATTCCAGCAGTGGTGGCTTCTCTTATCAGGCCCCAGAATATGGGGGAGGGAGCCCTTGGGGCCAGGTTACCTCTCTTCTCAGCTCCTGACCTCACTCAGCTTGGGGGGTTGGCGCTCTGTCCCAAATTCAATCCTACTGAACCCCGGAAGTCACTTCCTTTGCAATGTGATACTGCAGTCCCTAGGAGCCCTGCGGACATTATCCTCTGCTTCTGCCTCCCCACACCGGGGGGTGGGGGGTTTAAGTGAGGCTGGGCACATGTTGGGGATGGCAAAGTGGCCCTCTGACCTCCAGGTGGGCTGTCTGAGGTTCCAAAGTCACCCTGTTCCCCTAGTTTCCCTCCTTTCCACCGAGCGGGGGGGAGGCCTTGGAACATGTTCCCCACCCCACCCACCCACACCCCCGCAGTTGCAGGGTTTCTCTGGCCTCTTCTTGGCATCTGGAAAAGTTTGGGAAACTTAAAAAAAATTTTTTTGAAGAGTTTGTCTATTTCTCTCCAGCCTTGCCAGGGAGCCACAGCCAAGAGGAAGAAGGGAAGGAGGGGTCTGGGGGAGTGGGGGGACAGAATAGAAAGTCACAAGAGAGTAAGAGCACCCAGGGAAGGCGGGGAGCACCCAGGGGTGCCCCACTGGCCAGCTTGACCCCCAGCTGGGATTCCTGGGCCCACCGGCACATCCACAGGCAGTAAGAAAGACCCCTGCAAAATGTCAAGCCCACCCAAGCACACAAGGCCTGTGGTGGCCTCTCCCTGCTAGAGCCCCACCAGCGCTCTGTTCAGCACGTTCCCAGGGGCCATCGCCGGCCGACAAGTGTGTATCTAGTCGAGACGCGTGGGGCAGCCTGTGGCTCTGCCTCCCACAGAAGGAGAGAATGTTACGATGGGCGAGCGGGGCAGTAACAGAAGCTCAAAATGGGGGCAGAGAAGGCAGGCGGACTCCTGGCCTGTGGGGTTTCTTCTACCTGGGTGTCCTTCTTGCTGTGAGCAGGACGAGGCCAACGTGGGAACTCAGACTCCTGGGTGTCAGGGGCCATACGGAACAATGCCAGAGGTCAACGTCCGTGTGCCCAGCATTCTCCCTCCCCTGGTGTGTGGGTGTGTTACACGCACGTGGGGGTGGGGGAAGCCCCCTGCAGCATGCAGCAGCTGATGCTATGCGGAGATGGCCTACGGTTCCATCAATGGGTAGAGTTAAGGGCACATTCCAAGAAAGGGGACACCGGTGGGGCACCTGGGTGGCTTAGTTGGATAAGCGTCCAACTCTTGATTTCAGCTCGGGTCATGATCTCACAGTTCGTGGGTTGGAGCCCCGCATCAGGCTCCGCGCTGACAGTGCAGGCCTGCTTGGGATTCTCCCTCTCTCTCTCTCTCAAATAAGCTTAAGAAGAAAGAGGGGCGCCTGGGTGGCGCAGTCGGTTAAGCGTCCGACTTCAGCCAGGTCACGATCTCGCGGTCCGTGAGTTCGAGCCCCGCGTCAGGCTCTGGGCTGATGGCTCAGAGCCTGGAGCCTGTTTCGGATTCTGTGTCTCCCTCTCTCTCTGCCCCTCCCCCATTCATGCTCTGTCTCTCTCTGTCCCAAAAATAAATAAACGTTGAAAAAAAAATTTAAAAAAAAAAAAAAAAGAAGAAAGAAAGGGGACACATGTGACACACAACTCTTGAGAGGACCCAGATTGTCTTGTCTAAGTCAGGAGGGTGGCCCCTCATGCTGACATGGCCCCGAGCAGAGTCAGGGCCAGGGGGTTCTCCCTTGCATGACTCCCAACAATACAGGATGGGTCCCACCCGGAAGACCCTGCGCTATCTTTTTCTTTCTTTCTTTCCTTTCCTTTCCTTTTTTCTTTTCTTGTAAACTCTACCCCTAACGTGGGGCTCAAAGTCATGACCCCAAGATCAAGAGTTTCATGCTGTACTGACCGAGCCAGCCAGACGCCTCAACCCCTGCGTTATCACCCTTCAGGTGACCCACTCCTGTGCTCTGGGAATACAGTGATTGCTGGAGGGGAGGGTCCGTGCCCCACAGGGATGACTTCCATCTGAGCTTCCCACCAAGGTGGCCAGCAGTTTGCCTCCTCAGCCTCCCAAGTGTGGCCTCACCCCTGGGGACAAAGGTGCAGACGGGGGTGGGGGGAGTGGGCAGCTGGCAGAGGCTGGGGTGGGGAGGGGGCAGCCCGGAGGGCCAGCAGCACCTGGCAACTAGTTGGAAATGCAGATGCCCTCAGGGCAGGCCCAGGGATCGGTGCCTAACAAGCCCCCCAGGGGATGCTGATGTAGACTCCTGTGTGAGAACCACAGGCAAAGTGGGAGGATCCTGACCAGGATTGAAAATGGGAGGAGGAGGAGGAGGAGGAGGGAGAAACAGAGAGAGGGAGAGGGAGAGAAGGAGTGCAGATGGGGGAACAGCACAAGGGCAGCACGACCTGGACACAAGGGGGCATTTGGTCCTGATTTCTACAAGGCAGAGTGGAGAGCAAAGGAAAGACCGGAGGAAGTGGTGGCAGAGAGGAGGGGACCGTGGGCTGGAGGGGGTCTGCAGAGTAAAAGAGAATCCCAGAGAGCAGGAAAGGGGGAGCAGGAGGGCGGGGTGAAGTGGGGAGGGGGCGGTGCTAAGGAAGCTCCTTTCTGCCAGCCGCACTCCCAGGAGCCACCCTGCCCCCTCCAGGCACCTGCTAAGGAGGCAGCTCAGCGGTTGTGTTTCTTTAACCCCTGGGGCCTGTTGACACAGATTAGTATCGCTGGTCAGGGGTCAATAGGGAAGGCTCTTGAGGTCAAGACCTGAACAACTGGAGTTGTAATGAGCCACGTGGGGAAGAGGCCCAGGGAGAGGAGAGGGCTGCTGAGGGAGGCGGAGGAGGAGGAGGAGGGCCAGGCAGCGCCTAGGAAGGCGGCGAGTTGCCAGGAGCGGGGCCACTGGGCCTCCAGCTTGTCTGGGGAACCTGCCTGTGTGTGGCTGGCTGACTACAGCTAGACCCCCAGCTAGGAAAGGACAGGGTAGGATTCGGTGGCAGTGGGGGGGTGGGTAGGCCATAGGGAGAAGAGGGTGGCCTCCCCTGCCTGCTGATTGGTGCAGACACCCCTCAGGTGCAGACTGCATTTCCCCTTTTCTTTCCATCCCCCCTACCCTGAGTGGGTGCACCCCTGCTTCTCCCTCGGCCTGCAGTGGGGTGGCCGGCATGCCCCCTTGAGCCACCCACCCACCCGGGCCACCTGGCAGAGCCTGAGCGGGGTTGGTGCAGGGGGGGCAAGCAGGGTCCTTTACACCTTGTGGGACGGCCTCAGCCCTACCCTCTGTGACGGGATCTGGGATCCAGGCACAGCATCCATCCAAGCCTGGGGCAGCTGCCTCCTGGCTCCTCTGCTCGCCCCCTGCCCTGGCCTCGGGAAGGTCCCCAGGGTGCACAGGGCCCTTCAGGCGAGCCCGTGCTCATAGCCAACAACACTGGGCCACGGAGGCCACTCTGGGGCCACCTCCAGACCGGCTGGGTCTGGATGGGAGGGAAGAACAACCCTTCTGTGCTTAGAGGAGGAGCGAAGAACAGCGAGAAAACGGGTCACAGGCGACCTGCTGTTCACCTATTTGGGTTAAAGGGGGCTGGGTTCCCTCAGAATCACCTCTGGGGCTCCTGGAATCCTGTCCCATATGCCTCCTTTCATTGCTCCCATGGGGCCATGGAGAAGCGAATGGGAGGACGCTAACACCCTGGGGCCCAGAAGGTGATGGGAGGCATACTGCATGAGTATATTCATTTGTGCGTCTGCAGGGGCACCCAGGTGCTTCACCCAGAGACCTGCCCCTTGCAAGGAAGGCACATACGATGCCTTAACGTTAATCCAACAGGTTTGTTAAGCACCTATGACCTGCCAGATGCCCCTGAATACAGGACCAGAGAAGCTGCCCTGGGAAAATCCCCCCCCCCCCAGTTCGAAGCTGGGGGGCATAATGGCTAAACTGCAGGGCCTCCCAAAGGAGGGCTAGGCTCTGGGGGCGAGGAGTGAGGTGGGAGAAGTCTGCACCAAGGGTAGGTGACAGCTGGGCTGGGGTGTAAAAGATAGAGGTGTTTGGACAAAGGGGTAAAGAGGAGGGTAGATGGAGAGAACCGTGAGCAGAAGCCGAGAGGGGAGGACCAGCACAGCATCCTTGAAGCCTGCAGGGAGCTCTGTTTGCAGGAACACAGTGCCAGGGACAGTGAGGGGAGATGATGCTGGAACCACCAGCAGAGGCTAGACTGTGAGAGATCCTGGGTTCCCACCTAAGAAGACGGCAGCTGGTGCGACCAGAGTGGTATGGCCACCTGCCCAGTCGAAGGTGGTCACAAAACTCTAGAGGAGAGAGCAATTCCCCTCCTCGGTATATACTCGAGAGAATTTAAAAAAAATATATATGTCCACGTAAATTACTTGTAACACACATGTTCACAGCGGCCCTGTCCACAATCGCCCCCAAGTGGAAACACCCCAAATGATCATCAGTGGGAGAATGGATTTAAAAGATGTGGTACGGGGCGCCTGGGTGGCGCAGTCGGTTAAGCGTCCGACTTCAGCCAGGTCACGATCTCGCGGTCCGTGAGTTCGAGCCCCGCATCGGGCTCTGGGCTGATGGCTCAGAGCCTGGAGCCTGTTTCGGATTCTGTGTCTCCCTCTCTCTCTGCCCCTCCCCCGTTCATGCTCTGTCTCTCTCTGTCCCAAAAATAAATAAACGTTGAAAAAAAATAAATAAATAAAAATAAAAGATGTGGTACACCCACAGCGGAATATTACTCGGCCAGAAAAAGGAAGGCAGTCCTGATCCACGCCGCCGCGTGGATGAATGACAACAGGGTGTTCGGTGAAAGAAGCCAGGCAGGAAAGGCCACAAAGCGTATGATTCCATGGATGTGAACGGGCACACGCATAGAGACGTGGTTGTGCCTGCACCATACTGTGAATGCACTAAATGCCACTGAATCATACACGTTATTTCTCTTTTTCAAAGGTTTTATTTTTAAGTAAGCTCTACACTCAGAGGCTCACACAACCCCGAGAGCAAGAGTCGCATGGCCTTCCAACTGAGCCAGCCAGGCCTCCCTAAATCACATACTTGAAAAAGTAGCATGTGGGGGCGCCTGGGTGGCTCCGTCGGCTGAGCGACTTCAGCTCAGGTCATGGTCTCGTGGTCTGTGGGTTTGAGCCCCACGTCGGGCTCTGTGCTGACAGCTCGGAGCCTGGAGCCTGCTTCGAATTCTGTGTCTCTCTCTCTGCCTGCCCTCCCCTGCTCGTGCTCTGTCTCTCTCTCAATCTCTCTCTCTCAAAAATAAGTAAACACTGGAAAAAAAATAAACCCAATGGACTCCTCTTAAAAAAACAAAATAGTGGCATGTGGGGCGCCTGGGTGGCTCAGTCGGTTAAGCGTCCGACTCTTGGTTTCGACTCAGGTCATGATCTCACGGTTCCGTGATTTGAAGCCCTGTGTCAGGCTCTGTGCTGGCAGTGCAGAGCCTACTTGGGATTCTTTCTCTCTCTCTCTCTCTCTCTGTCTTCTCCTTCCCAACTCACGTTTTCTCTGTGTCTCTCAAAGTAAATAAATAAAACTTAAAAAAAAAATAATAAAATCGTGGCTTGTGTTATGCGGATTATTTCCCAATAAAAAACAAATCTGGAAGAGGGAAGCTGAATTTGGAAAACGACGGTGATGGTGAAGAGGCAGGGATGCGTCAGAGCCACCATAGGGCCACATTAATTTGGTTGCAAGGGCTCACAAGCTTGGGTAGTTGGTGACAACCCAAAGGAGACAGGCATGGAATGGATACAAAAGCGAGGAGCAGGGAGTGTTGTGAGGTCACTATGGATACTGTTTCAACTGGCCGTTGGCCGGTGGAGGGGGGGGGAGCTCGAAAGAAGAGTTTGGAGAAATCAGTCCTGAGATGAGCCAGGGAGATCAGAGGTTGGGGGCAGATGTGCATGGAGGGGACAGGCCCCAGGCTGATGCTCCCTAATGCACGGCCTCCAGCAAGGTTCTTCCGTCCACAGGGTTTCCAGGCATAACTCGGGGTAATCCTTACAACAGTGGGAGGGGACTGTCGTGGGCTTAGGTGAGATGGGGCTCAGTGACACTGACAGCATCATCAATTACAGGAAGAGGAGAGGAGAGTGGGAGGACCCTGGGGAAATCAACCTTTAGAAGGCAGCCGGAGCAAGAGAACCTGGGCGAGGTACCTGGAAAGAAAGGAGCCTGAATGCCGCAGGGCAGGTGGGGGCGGGGGGCGGGGGGCGGGGGGTGGGGGGCGGGTGTGTGTGTGTGTGTGTGTGTGTGTGTGTATCTGTCTGTCTGTCTGTCTGTCTACCCGGGGTCAAGGGACTAACGGGACCACAGGCAATCGCAGATGGAAAGCCAGGCCTGGGAGAGCAGGCCAAGCGGCAAGTTCTCGGATCCTTGACCAAGGCACGTGGAATGGGCGGCAAGCAAGGCTCTCGTCCCCAGAGCCTCCGGAGGCCGAGCTTCCACCCTCCTCGCCCGGAGCAACGCCCTGCCCGTGGTGCTGGGCCCCGGAGCTCAACACGGGGCACCACTCAATGGTTTCTGGCACCGGAGAGGAATTTATTTCCTGGACGAAGCAGCCAAAATCGTTCTGCACCTTTGTTGGCAAGACGGTGTGGTTGGAGCCGACATTTTCTAACAGGGCCGGGGAAGAGCGGCGCAAAATGGATTCAGGGAGGGTGTCAGCTGAGGAGCAGCTGAAAGGGAGGGTATTCTGCGGTCTGGAAGGCTGATGGCGGGAGAACGGATGTGGCTGAGCTAGTAAAGTCAAGTGCACCGGGGTTTTTAGTGAGTTTCCTGTGAGCCCAAATCCTGGGATAGGTAAGCCACCTGAAGCTTAGACAGGGGGCCAATATAAGGCAACAAGAAGCCTTACTCTATTTGTTTTTTTATTTTCGAGTAGGCTCCGAGCCCAACGTGGGACTTGAACTCAGCCCTGAGATCACGAGTTGCGGGCATTACCGACTGAGCCAGCCAGGCGCCCTAAGAAGTCTTACTTTATTATTATTTTTTTAATGTTTTTATTTATTTTTGAGACAGAGAGAGACAGAGCATGAGCAGGGGAGGGGCAGAGAGAGAGGGAGACACAGAATCTGAAGCAGGCTCCAGGCTCTGAGCTGTCATCACAGAGCCCGACGCGGGGCTCGAACTCACGGACCGTGAGGTCACGACCTGAGCCGAAGTCAGACGTTTAACTGAGCCAGCCAGGCGCCCCAAGAAGTCTTACTTTAAAACAAAACAAAACAAGGGGTGCCTGACTGACTCAGTCGGTAGAGCATGCGACTCTTGGTCTTGGGGTCATGAGTTCGAGCCTCACGCTAGGGGTAGAGGTTACTTTTTAAAAGAAAACAATCAATTAATTTCAGAAACATTAAAAGCACAGGGAGTGGCTTTGTATCGCCTAGGAGACAGCCTCGTGTCCAGGGAAAAACGGGCCCCTGTCCATGGGCAGAAGACCAACACTGCTCCCGAGAATCTAAGGTGACCAGCTGATGCTGGGCGGGAGGAATAGTTCCCTCCATGACCCATCTCTCAGGGCCTCAGAATCCTAGATACCCAGAGTCACAGGCCCACCGTCCCATTCCAACCTTCTGAACAGCCAGCCCAGAAACACCATAGTACACAACGGCTTCTTTCCTGACATTCTCCTTGGCCCTCGAAGGGTTTGGGCCTTGGGCCCTCTCCTGATCGGGGCCTGTGATTTAGGCCAAGACAATGTCGCAGAAGGAAGGGAACCAGGACCCTCAGCCGCGATCCCTCTCCTCTCTCCTCCTTCTCTTCTCTTTCTCTCTGCTCCTGACATTCACACGCACGGAGACGTGCACAGACACAAAAAAGACGCTCTAGTGCACAGGGATCCGTGTAGAATTAATGCCTCACAGCCTATTTACAGACACTTTACCAAACAAAACATCAACTCCCAATGTTTGACAGGAAGCCCCACCCCTCTTGTCAGGAGCGATTCCTCCTAAAGGGGGTTCCCAGAGACGAGCCGCAAAAACCCCAGGAAGGGGAGAGGGAAGGAAAGGAGCAACCACGAGACGGGAGAAGGTAAAATTATAAGGTTGGACCTGTCAAGGCAGAAAAAGAGGGGGGGGGGCAGGCAAAGTGACTCCACTATTAAGGACTCGGTGTGAAACACAGAATTCACAACAGCTGAAAAGCTCAGCGCTTTGTCTGCGGAATAACAGAGACTCGGCTGCCTGAGGGCGGAGAGGGCACCAGAAGCCTCTCCGCACACAGGGCGCTCGCAAGGAGTGCGCGCACCCTAAGAGGGAGGACCGAGGAGTGCCCACATCCACCTTGCCCAGCACCACGGGCCACTTCGTAGTGTGCCTCCTACTCGACCACCCTGTCCTCTCTCCCAAGGAGCACCTTGCGGCAGCGGGGAGGGTTGGGGGGGGCAAAGTTGGGAGCAAAAAGTGGAAACAGAAGTGGAAAGGGGGCAGCAGTGTCTCTTTTGTGGACAACAGCGAATAGTGGAGGAAGGCTTCCCGTGCCCATCCAGAGAAGGGCAAACTTGGGTTCACTGGTGAGGCCGCTGCCCTGCTCTGCTCCATGCCTCAGAGCAGAAGCCGGGCCAGATGTGCATTCCGGAGAAGCCAGGGTGCGGCTGGTGTCCTCGCAGGATGGCAGCAGGAGGGCGCAAGCCCTTCCCACCCGGAGGGGCCTGGGAGGCTCCAACTGAGGGAGGATATCTGAGCCCCTCCCTTCCAGATGCCTCAGTGGGCGATGAGGACGTGGGCCGGGGGCAGTGAGAAAGGGCGAGAACCCCAATCTGGGTCTAGCTCTTGCTGCCAGAAAAGGGAGGGAAATGGCTAGGAACGCCCATAGCCTGTGGTCCCCCGACATGGGGTCAGGACACTAGGTTGCTGGCCTGGGCTGCCACCAGGGACAGACTTGCTCAGGTCTCCAGGAAGTCCTCAGGGCCCTCCTCTAGTCTGACTTGCCCGCTGCCATTCCTTTCCTCTGCTGTGTTGAGGGTTCCCCACCGTGACACCTGTGACATTGGGGAAGGATCATTCTCTGCTGTGGGGGGCTATACTGTCCACTGTAGGACAGTTGGTAGCATCCCTGGCCTCAGCCCACTGTCACCAGTAGTGACAACCAAAAATGTCCCCGGACATTGCCCGAAGTCCCCTGGGGATAGAATCTCTCCCTCTCTTTTTCACACACACACACACACACACACACACACACACACACACACACACACACACACACGCTGAGAACCTCTATGTAATATGATCAGCCGGGTCCTTTTCTAGGAGCATGTCACACACAACTCTGGGCTGGCACACACCAGGTGCTCTTGCGTGTCCACACAAACCAGTGGGGGGCTGGTGGCTGCGGAGCCCCTTCAGAAAGAGCCACTGTCCCATCCTGACAAGTGCCACCATGTCTCCTCCATTCTCGGCCTGCAAAGGCTTGTTCCTTCAGCACGGGGCCCGTGAGGTCAGAGTGGCCGGGGGCCCTCGTCCTGCCCTCCCCGTCCTTAGCCCCGTTGACCTCCTGTGTCACGCCAGAGCCCACAGTGGGAACCCAGCCCACCCCCTCCCCCCGAGCCCCCCTCCCCCTCCCCCTCCCAGCCCCGGGAAGGGCTGTTGTCCCTGTGCCATATCACAACACGGGGCTTTTAATAGCAGCTTCCTGTGGGGCTGGACTCCCCCCACCCCTCGCCTCTCACTCAGCCCTGCTCCTGACGGTGGAGCCATAGCGCCCTGTAATTATGGCAATTGTAATCTCTTTTACTAACAGGTAGATTAATAGCGAGGCAGGTTCACAAAGAGCCCCAGAAAGGAGCTGCTCAGGCGCCGAGCAGGCAGGGCAGGGCCTGACACTTTGTGGCAAGTGCACACGCTCCCTCCGTGGACGCTCGCTCCGGGCCAAAGGGGCTCAGGGCCTGGAGTCCTCTGGCCGTGCCCCTGGGTGACCTGGGTGCCACTCGCTGGGTGGCGGGGGTGGGAGGGGCAGGTAACCGCACTCTCCTTGGGCTTCTGCGTCCTCATGGGAGCAAGCACAGGGCGAATCTGGTGACCCTCCAAGTTGCCTCTTACGTCCCCAGGGTGTGATTCGCGCTGACATTTACGCACACCCTCCAACCCACACTCACACACAGACGCCCACCTTCTGACACTCAGACACACAAGCACCGCACAGGCACTCACAGGGTAACACTTGCCGAACCCTCGCGGAGGAAAAGAACGGACTGAGTTTCATAAACACGCGTGCCACCCACGGTGGCGTGGCCACGGGCCCTGGAGGCAGGGATGCCACACCACAGCTGCTGCGGCGAGGAGGGAAGAAAGGCCTCCCTGTCCGAGGCTCCCTCCGCCGCTGCACCTCACAGGCCTCCTGCTGGGCCGCAGGGGTCACGAGGAGGCTCCGACCTTGCCGTGCCTGGGGACGGTCCAGTTCCGGGCGAGACGGCGCACCGAGCAGAAGGGTGGGGGATGAGAGTCGCCGGGGGTCTGAGACCCTGCAGCCTCAACGGGCCAGAGAGGGAGAGAGTGACACAAGGCCCGGGTTCAAGGCGAACGAACACCCGCGCGTGCACACGCAGAGGCAGGGGCACGGGGCAGGTGCTGGTGGGGACGGAGCCTGAGGAGAGCAGCTCACGCACGCGTGCCTAGACACCTGGGGGAGGAGACAGTCCTGGCTCCGGGGTAGGGCACGGGGGCTGTGTGGCCCTGGGGGATGCCATCTCTGGGGCATAGGATGCACGTCCGTGTGTGTGTGTGTGTGTGTGTGTGTGTGTGTTAGTGAAGACAGCGTCCACGGCCCAGAGTGAGGGATTCGCCCTCCCTTAGCCTCCCCTCCAGGCACAGGAGGAATGCACCTCCCAGGCAGGCCCAGGGTGCTGGCGGCAGACGGCCGGGCTGGCCTCGGGGGTCAGCAGCAGCTGCTTCCTCGGGAGCTCTCGAGGCGCTTGCCGGTGGCCACCGTGGGCCCGCGCCTCCGCCATGGCACTGGGGGGCTGCTGCCTTTCAGATGCTGTGTCCAGCACCTGCTCACTGCCAGGCGGTCCCGGGGCTCCCCTGCCAGCTCCTGGCCCGAGGGAACGGACACTGCCATGCCAGGGCCCCGAGGACCTCTCCCCTGCCAGCAGTGCTAGCCCAGAGGTGTCCAGGGGTGATGTCCAAGATTAGCTCTTACAGCGGATGACAGCGCCATGTCTCCTGGGGACACGTGAGCTGACGCAACAGACAGACGTCTATGACAGGGACGGGAGGGTGGGCTCATACAAAGCACATCCTGGGGGCACCCCGACACGGTAGAGGACACGACTCTTGATCTTGGGGTTGTGAGTTCGAGCCCCACACTACGGGGTGGATTGTATCAATTAAAAAAAAAAAGACACCCTCATGTAACATATACAGGATGGGCGTGTAATGTGTGCAAATGATGGTGGTGCCTTACTGGGGCTCTGGGTGGCATGAACAAAGTCCTCATGTGTCGTCTGTGGGAACCAAACTGCCAGACAGCAATGTAACAATCCACATGAAGAAGAGTCTGTACCCCTTGCCTGGTAATTCAACTGCTAGGAAGTCTTGTCTGAAGTTCATACACAGAGCTGCAAAGTTTGCTGCACCAGGATGTCCACCCCAGCAGGATGTACCCCGTAAAGGCTTCCACTGATGAGGGATGACATCAACTCTGGCCCGCTCAAGTCTCATGCAGCAGTTTAAAAAGCATGTTTGTATTTTTTTAAGTTATCTGTACACCCCACGCGGGGCTTGAACCCACAACCCCAACATCAAAAGTCACATGCTCTTCTGACTGAGCCAACCAGGGGCCCCTGTATTTTTTTTTTTAACAAGCACCAATAATAGGGCACCTGGGTGGCTCAGTCGGTTAAGCATCTGGTTCTTTTTTTTTTTTTTTAATTATGTTTTTATTATTTTTTTAATTGTTTTAACATTTATTTATTTTTGAGACAGAGAGAGACAGAGCATGAACGGGGGAGGGGCAGAGAGAGAGGGAGACACAGAATCGGAAGCAGGCTCCAGGCTCTGAGCCGTCAGCCCAGAGCCCGACGCGGGGCTCGAACCCACGGACTGCGAGATTGTGACCTGAGCTGAAGTCGGACGCTTAACCGACTGAGCCACCCAGGTGCCCCTGTTTTTATTTATTTTTGAGGTGGGGGGCAGGCAGAGCATGAGCAGGGGAGGGGCAGAGAGAGAGAGGGAGACAAAATCTGAAGCAGGCTCCAGGCTCCGAGCTGTGAGCACAGAGCCTGATGCAGGGCCCGAACTCATGAACCGTGAGATCATGACCTGAGCCGAAGTCGGATTCGTAACTGACTGAACCACCCAGGCACCCCAGCATCCAACTCTTGATCTTGGCTCAGGTCATGATTTCACAGTTCATGACTTCGAGCCCCACATCGGGCTCTGCACTGACAGCGCAGAGCCTGCTTAGAATTCTGTCTCTCCCTTTCTCTGCCCCTCCCCTGCACACACCTGCGCGCTCTCTCTCTCTCTCTCTCTCTCTCTCTCAAAATAAATAATTTTTAAAAACCCAAGCACCTCTTACATTAATAATAAAAGGTACTTTCTCATTTCCAAAATGAAAAGAGGATAGAATTCATTAGAAATGTTGAAAATGAGGGGAAATGCAGCTAAGAAAAGATGCTAAACCACCAAAAATTCGTTTTTGAAAAATTGTGATACGGCCGAATACACAGAGGTGTTAAAATTGTAAAAGTAGCACCCAAAAGTGTTAGTATCATAAACTCGAGAATTTTTTAAAAATAAAACGTGCACAAATAGGTACAAAAAATACAACAAAAGCTTAATAGTGGCTATTTAAGTGGCAGAATGTTGATAAAAACGATTAAAAAAATTAAAATTATTTTATTTTTTGAGAGACAGAGGCAGACAGAGTGCTAGTTGGGGAGGGGCAGAGAGGGAGGGAGACACAAAATCGGAAGCAGGCTCCAGGCTCTGAGCCATCAGCACAGAGCCCGACGCGGGGCTCGGACCCACGAAGCGCGAGATCATGACCTGAGCCGAAGGCGGACGCTTGACCGACCGAGCCACCCAGGCGCCCCAGAATGTTGATAATTGTTGACCCCTCTAGACTTTGTGCTTATGTGGTGTTTTTATGATGAATGTGCACGAGTCTTAGAATCGGGAAAATATCTTTTTTTTTAAAGCAGCGGATGGATGAGAGACTGTATGTAGGTGACCGCCCCCCACATCGTAGAAGAACATAACGAGGCAATGGGAAACCACAGCACTGCGGGTCCGTCGGTGTTCGCATGAAACTTTCATGCTCACGTGGACACTAGGCCAAACGACACAGATCAAGGAGGAACGTGACACCCCCAAACCTCTGCCAGACCGCAGCAGGCCATACTCCCACCGGCCCCACCCCCGAGACCGGGCAGGGGGCCACTCCTCTAACTAGACAAGGGGGACTCTGGAGGGGAAAGGGGCCTCCTAGAATGTATCGGGCAGGCGCGTGGGGCCTAAGGAAAGAGGCTCAGGGAAAGGAGGAAGCAGCTGGCTGGAGAGTCTTCAGGCGGAGAGGGAAGAGCTGGGAATTACCTCGAAAACGAATGGGACCCACTCTGAGGTCTGAGGCCAGCAAAGGGGCAGCAGCGGCGGAAGAGACGTTGGGATTGGACCAGAAAGGTGACTGTGCGTGTGCCACTGTGCGAGAGACTGTTCACATTCCTTTAATAATTTATTGTTAAGAACCAAATCCAGCCACCAGAGCCGGGAGCACAGGTACCAGCTGGGGGACGGCGGTCATCTTCGGCCGGGGAGGCCAAGGCCAGAGGGGTCTTCCCGAAGACAGGGCTGGAACAGCAGCCACGAGTCTGCCTCCACACAGGGGCCTGGAGGCCAGGGCTTCTGAAGCAAGAGGAGGGGGGGCGAGGGGGAGAGCAAAAGGCAAACACTTCGGATGCCTGAGCTCCACGCCAGCGGGAGCGGATGCTCCGGGCCCGCAGCCTCCCAACCTCCGCTGCAGGGCATCTACGAGGTTAGCAGGGGGGGAGAGGATCTGACACGGGAGGAGATCCTGTCACGGGTGAGCTCGGCGGCCCCACAGGCTGCCTCTGCAGAGGCCACGGGCTCAGGGGACCATGTGCTTGCCGCAAGGCCAGGAGGGGGGGGTCGCCCCTTCTGGTCCCGCAGGGCCAGCCAGAGAGACAGAAGGAAGGCCAGAGAGCGCGGGCCGGCCGAACCAGGGCCGGTGACCCACCCAGAGGGGCCCCTCTAACAAAGGGCCAGGGGAAGGAGGGGGCCAGGAAGAGAGCTGCTCTTTCCCTATCTTCTTGATATGTCAATGGCCATAAAGCAAAAAAAATATACATTTTTTGAGAAACCGAACCCCTTTCAACCCACTAACCCACAGCTTCTCACTTGCCTGCAGCTGTCCTTCCAGAAGCTTCTACCACTCCTCATCTGTCAGAATTCTCCCCTCGTGATGGCTGCTTAGCACACCGGCCACTCTCCCCTGCCTTCAGTCCCTTCCTTCATCAGCCCCTTCTCTGATTTGTATGCCATTCGGTGCCTTTGTGTCATCTCAAGGATAGGCAGTCGGCTACTTCCCATCTGAAGGTAATTCAATATTCAAAATGGGTTTGGGGATTGTACAAAGCTACACACTGGACAAGAGACCGATGCAAAGGCAGATACAACACAGTCCTAGTTCCAAGATTCTAGCCTAGCGAGAAAAACCTACAGAATGAGCGCAAAGTGTCCCAGGGGAGCAAAATTACCCGGCCACCCGCCGAGCCCGGGTCCAACTTGCATTCAAATGGGACCTCGCCCAGCTGACTGTTCACTTCTGCCGCAGACTCTCCAGAGGTGCCTGTCTCCTAATGAGACACATCAAGGCAGGACTTGCCACCATGGGATCGCCCAGCCTCTCCCAGAGAGGGTGTGCCAAGGAGGCCAACACATGCCTCTGCCCACAGTCCGCAAACCAGTGAGTGGGGCTCTGGCACACCAGGGGCATCCCTGCAGCCAGAGCGCTTTGTCGGAGAGGAACACAATTCAAGAGACCTTGCCAAGCCAGGCTGGCATCTGAGTAATTATATTAATGAATCTCTGAGTTACAAAATCTAATATTAAATGGTGGCTTCAGAATCATCATCCTCAGTTACTGACCCACGTGGCCGAATACTCCTGGGCAGCAGCACGGCTTGAACAGACCGGGTGTGTGTGTGCGTGTGTGTGTGTGTGTGTGTGAGAGAGAGAGAGAGAGACAGAGACAGAGACAGAGAGACAGAGAGACTGCATGTGTTGTTTAATTTAAAAGAAATGTTTGTATTTGAAACTGTGCCCAGAGATCCGTGTGCCGGGCCCGCTTCATAAACCACAATACCATAAATAAGTGAGAGAAATCTGGCCCATCCTCGGGGCAGGGGCCTCTCATTTGGCCATATTCTCGGGCTGGCAATACCCTGAAGATTACTCCTCCGTGGAGCAGCGGCCTTTGTGCTTGGAGCCAGCACTGCTCCCCACAGAGTTCCCCGTGGCGCAGCAGGCAGGGCCTTGCTTACAGACTTGTGGGCCCTGCCTCCCCAGCCCGTGCTCATTAGCTATCTCAATCCCAAGTCCAAACTCAAAAGTTGAGCTCAACACACATAAGGGGCAGCCTGCAGCCCAGCTGATCCTCCTGCTCTGGCCAGCTACCCGGTGCAGACGAGACCACGGAACCACCATATTGGCCATCGTCTGTGGGCCCCCTCCCGGCAGAAACAATGACCTAATTGGCCACACTATGCATGTGATCAGGGCCAGAGGGCGCCAGGCAGGCCACAGCCGGGCAGTAAACGAAACAGGCACGAAACACAGGTGAGAGAGAAAGTGCTATATACTCTCGTGATTACATTTCACGCATGAAGGGCAAAATGTTCAATCTGCCACCAATGACATCAGGTAAACCAGATTTCTGTGAACCCCACATGCTAGAATAGGATTCAGAGCTTCCTCATCTGTCCCATTTGCAAAGTGTTACATTTGAGTGGCAGAGTCCTGCCCCCGTTGCCGGGTCTGGGAGTGGGCTTTTGGGGAAACAAGCTCTTGCCCCGGGACTGGCACACTCAGGGGACCCCTAGGGCCGGCAGCCACGGTGGCCTGCTCAGGCCTACACGGGAAGAGCTTGCCTGAAAGGCGAGGGAAGCAGGCAGGTTTTGCCTCTCGGGAACTCTTTGGTAGGCAACCAGGGATGGCTATTTAATGGCTTTTCCATTTTTATTATTTTTTAGTAACAAGCAAAAGATCCACACCAGTGCCATGCTGCCTAGCAGGCCTCATGCTCAGCACGGTCTTAGCTGCAAAAGCCTCTGAGCTTTGAGAGGGGGAAGGACCCTCTCAGAAGCCCCAGGATTCCCTAGAAAAAAGTCTCCGGGCCCCAGAACCCTGCACATAACCAATCAAAGCACAAAAAAATAGAGCTGTAAGAAATGCAGGGAGGAGGCGGGGTAAGTAAGGGGCTCTCTGCCAGGCAAGGGAGGTCTTGAGGAGACCCAGAAGCTCTGCTTACCACCCCCCCGCAACACCGGGCTTCTCCGTCTCACCACTAGTGACATTTGGAGCCAGACGGTTCCTTGTTGAGGGACTATCGACTACCCTGCGCCCTGGCCTCGACTCACTAGATGCCAACATCATCCTCCCCTGGCTGTGACAACCAAAAGTGTCCACGGACATTGCCAAAGGATCCCTGGAGGGCAAACTCACCCCTGGTTGAAAACCATTGTTCTAGGATGGCCAGCCGTCCTGGTTTGCAAGGGACAAAAGGATTTCCTGCGACAAGGGACCTTTAGTGCTGAAATCAGAAAACTACCGGTCACACTGTGACAAGTTGGTCACTCATCCTTCCTTCCTCCCAGCTAACCTCAATCCCACCACCTGCCAGCAAACGGATCTCTTCCTCCACCCTCAGGAACTCGAAGAGTAGCCCTTCGCCACCCAGTACGAAACTACTACGTCTCAGACACATAAATGGATTGCATCCCACCCCCTAGCTTCTTCTGGGGCCAAACACTTTCCGTGTCTCCTCTTTCTTCCCGGGCGCCATCTCCCAGTGCCATGACTTCCACAAGGCTCGCTGAGATGCGCTCCAAATTGTTCACATATTTCTTATATTACTAAGGCCAAAATTGGCCTAAAACCTCTGGTAGGGGAAGCAGTCCCGCCCCGTGGAGGATATGACTGGGGTGCGGAGCCCTGGTTTGCCCCTGTTCCACTCCCCTTCGGCGAGTGGCCCCAGAGCCACGAAGAGGTCACCTGGGAGAGGGAAGGATGGAGAGACCATGTGGCTCCCCCGGCTCTCTCGCTAACAGGCAGCAGAGTCAGCACAACCTGCCACACAAGGACGCGCCCTGAAACCCTCTGAAGAAGAGACGAAAGAAAATGGAGTTTCCTGCCCCCGCGTTTCCTATACCTGCGGGGAGATGGCCTGTCTTACTCCAGCAGCCCTCTGCCCAGGGGATCCCACCCTGGTCAGCCCCAGGCAAAGCACCCCCACCCAGCTTCCTATCCATTTGCCTCCTCCCTTTAAAGGCCTCTCTTTGCTTGGTCCCCCAGGGAGCGTTCTTATTACTATGGAAACAATGATGTCATGTGGCCGGGTGGGGCTGAAAGTCCCTCCCACCACCTCCTAACTAGGTATCATGTCTGCCTACGTCACCACTCAGAAATTTATAGCCCACTGCTGGGTATTTATAAGGTGCCTCTGGTGTGACCACAGATTCAGTGCAGGGCTGGCAGCTATTTATAGCCAGAGAATATACACTTATTACACACACACACACACACACACACACACACACACACACACACCCCGTATTCTGGGCCACGTGTTATATAACTGCCATTATGCAATAACACCCATTATATAATAATTATGCGCTAATGGGGATATAATAAGGACACACTCCTCAAAGGCTGCACTCAGTCAGCCTCCTGCAGGCCACCTCCGGGGATCTCCTGATCTCTCTGCACACTCTGCCCAGTCCAGAAGAGTCACCAGGTGTCACCCTACTCCCGGCTGTCATCTGCAGCTTCCCCTAGACCAGCTGACCCAGCCGCAAAGCTCTCTCCAGATTCCTTCCAGTCTTGTCCCTGCCCCTGGCCTGGAGAGGACACTCTCCTCTCTGCCATATCTTTAAGCCCAACACAAAGAATTATGATGGGATAAATCCTGGAAGGCTGAGGGACATTTCACCCCCTTTCCTTTAAGAAAGGAAAAAGGCAGCAGCCACCACCAACCCTGGAAGGAGACTGGAGGGTCCAGAAAAGCCTCTAGGATGCCAGGCTACTTGAAGAGTCTACCCCACACAGAGGATCACTCTGGCCCTCTAGGAAGGAGCTGGGAAGCTGGCTCCAGAGAAGAGAGGCCGGGGCCAAGCGGGGCACAGCCAAGCAGGCCACTTCTCATCCGCCCCTCCTTCCCTCAGTGCCCCTGCCACACCCCAACCCCCATGGTGGCTGAGCCTTTGGCGGGGTGGTGCTCAGCAGGGGCTGGGCCTCAGGCCCTGACTTCCACCATCGGTGTTATACTGCCAGCAGAAATGCCCACAGCAGGATCCTGGCTGCTCAGATACCAACGTACATCCTGCTGGTCATCATGCTCCCGGAAGGATAAGCAGAAACTGTCACCTGGCGGGGGAGGGGTCAGAGAGGACAGATACCGGCTCTGCACCTGGGGTGATGGGGGACACATTGCTGGAACGGGCAGGGAATGGGAAAAGTTAAGACCACAGTGGCACTCCCTGGACCCGGTTCAATTAGCCCAAACATACCATCTGCTCTTAAAATAGATATCTCCATATTTAAAAGTTATTTGATACAGGAATTAATGAAAAGAAATGAGAAGCACTTACACAGACCTGAGAAGTGAGTTTCTCTCTGGCTCAGGAGGGTTATTTGGGGAGCTTGTCTGTCTCTCTCATTTCTCTATTGTTTGAATTTTTTAGAAAGAGCGTGTTTTTACTACTGTAATAAAAAAAAAATCAAATACATCATTTAAAAAGAGTAGTGCTGAGGCTCAGGCGACACTTCTGGTCTCTGCATCCCACGCTGCAGAAACAAATGTCTGCTGCTCTCTGGGGTCTGGGATGGGCCTGACGGAGCCGCTGGCTCGCCACATAGGCCTGGGTCAACTGGAGAGCAGACCCCCCCTCTTCTAGTCCCCAGATCAGTGGCCTCAGCACATGGAGAGACCATGATGCGAGATATGAGGAGGGATATTCGGTAGGAGACTCTCAGATGGGCTCATGATTCCCAGGAGGGAGAGGAGCCCCCAGATGGCTTCAGCCCAGGGTCCTGCTGCCCAGAAAGGGAAAATGGCATAGGACGTATAGGGGAACAGCCAGGGCTCAGAGGTTCTGTTGCCATGCGACTTGCCATGCAAGAGGTGAAGGCGGGCAATGTTCTGCCTGAATCCCTCTGTTTCTTCTAAGCCAGAGGCTCTCAGCTGGGGCAATTCTCTCCCCATGGAAATGTCCTGAGGTATCTCAGTTGTCACACCCGGGGTGGAGCGTCGCAACTGACATCTAGCAGGTCGAGGCCAGAGATGTTGTTAACCACCCCGCGATGCACAGGACGGTCTCCACAACACAAAATGATCTGGCCCCAGGGCCGAGAGAGCTGCGGTTGGAAAACTCTGCTCTACAGGAGCTGTTATCAGTGGTTAAGAGGTTATGTCCCTATCTTACCAGCCACGGAAACAGGAAAATCTCTAGCATGGGCTAGCCTCTCCTATAACCCAACCCCTCCACGTGCTGGGAGAGTTTTTACGCACGCAGATCCAAAGTTTTCAAACTTTAAGAAAGGGGGTAAGCGTGAGAGTTTATTTATGTGAAGGAGCATAAAAGACAATGTAGGGCAGATTACTGCAAAACTTCCAGCCATCATCTGGTTAACTGGGACAACTGCATTCATTTTTCTTATTTCAAACTTCAGTTCCAAGCAGACTCCCAGGAAAAGGGCGTGACACAGCAAGGATCAGGGATCCCAAGATCCAGCCGAGCGGCCTGGCCCCAGGCCTGGACTTCCTGCCCACTCTACCTGCCCTTCCCCACACTCCGGGGAGAGGTGCCAAGAAGCCGGGCTGGCCACAGCAGGGTGGAGGCATCCAGTGGGCCCAACCCGTATCATGCTGCCTCTTGGGTCAGAGGCAGGGGGCCAGCTGGTGGGGAGGCCAGTGTCAAGGACAGGCCAGGTGCCCGATCACTGTCTCCACCCCACGTGCTCAGCAGCTGGGGGAGCCCTTGAGCTGAGCCACAGGCTAGGCTCCAGCCTCACCGTCTCAGCTCCTAGAGAGCAACGGAGACCATGGGGACCCGCACAGCTTTCTCCTCTGAGACTCTGCCAAGGCCAGCAATCCCCGTGAAGTTCAAGGAGCAGCGAGGCCCACAGGTGGCAGCTGAGGTGCTCCATGACCTGGATCCTGGGGTCCTTCTGCTGGAAACTCATCGTGTGACCTCAGTGCCGTGACATCTCTGTACTTGGGTTCCCTTCTCTGTACAGTGGGGATAATAATACCTGCCCTGCCTATATCACTCCACCATTGTGAGAAAGGGGATCAGCTTCGGGCGGCTGAAAAGGCTCAGCCAGCTGACGAAAACGAGCTAATTCCTCACTGTCCTTTCAAGATGGGGTTCAAACAGGTTATCTTCCAGGAAGACTCCCAGGCCCCCGGCTGATTCACTGATCCCCCACTGCACCGATCCCCCGCTGTGTGTCACCTGAGCACAAACACACACACACACACACACACACACACACACACACACACACACACACACACGCAGCCAGGAGCACAGATTCAAACTCGGAATCGGTGTGAGAATTTGGGTGGTTAACACACAGACAGGACTCGGCACGATGCCTTAGCCACACGGGGCCTTCGGTGGAAAAAATGGAATTAAAGAAGGGGATGGAGAGCAGGGGTGTGCCCCCCCCCCGCATCGACGGGGAGCAAGAGGTTGTCGGGAGCCTGAACAAATGGGTACCCCTTCAGTTAGCAACCCCAAAATATTTTTGTACTCCCCAGAGGACCAGAAAATCAGTTATGAGATAGCCATCCGGACAGAGGCAAAAACACAGGCACCCAGGGGGGGCGAGGCAGAGTCCAGCCAGACCTCCCTGCCGCAGCCCCTCCGCCTGCTGGGACCCTCTTCTAACGCCAGCCACCCCTCGGCTCAAACATGCTTAAAATGGCGACGGCGGCCTGTGGGGCCGGCGTTTGTCGTGCTGTTTTCCACGGTGCCCTTGGTGCCAAGAAAAACCTATCATCAGAAATGCCATCAGCTATATTTATCTATCTCTCAGCCCCCCAGCCTCCTCCTCCCGTCTGCCAACCAGGCCCTGCGGAGCCCCCTCACCCAGTGGGCACGCTTCCCTGTTGCTGACGCCCGTGACCACCTGCCCAACACTCACTCTCGGCGCTCCCTTCTGAGCCGCGGCAGTCGGGCCTCCACACAGGCATGACAACCCATGGGCTGCCCCTCTTCTTACTGTATGTTGGGACGCACCCACGTGTGCTTGAAGTAGGCACCCCGACGGGCATCGGTCTGGGTGCCTCTGGTCCCAGACTGCTGGCGAGGGAGGCCCTCCGGCTCCTTTCGGCCTCAGCCCCCTGTCCTCAAAGTCCTCCGCGAGCCATGGGCCTTGTGCCCTGGGAGGGGCACCCGCGCTGCAGCGGTCTCACAAACCATCACGGAGAGAGGCAAGAGGTAAGGGGCGGGCCGGCGGGGGGGGGAGGTGAGAGAGCAAGCCTGCGAAGACAGGGGCTTGTCCCAGGCCTCGCCCCACAGGACACCAGGCTGCTGGGTAGACCGGTCACCCCTCTACTTCACGCCCTGACAGACAGTGGGGAGGCCAGTCTGTATGTAAAGGATTTTCAAGGAGTCCGCATGCTAGAAGGGCCCCCGCTCCCTTCCCATCCAACCGAGAGGGAAACAGCAGAATCTGGGACCATAAAGGGAAAGCGGCAAAGTCAAGGTTCAGGACCACTCCAATCCTACAGCTGTGACAAAGGCCTCTACAGGGGACGTGGCTACCAGGGGAATGTACTTCGGTCCCCGGCACGTCGGACCTTTCCCTGCCCAAGCAGTAGGTTCTGACCTGCCCCTTCCAACCCTCTGGCCTAGCACAGGCCCGAGGTGAACCAACGACTACATCCTGAGCCCCCACGCTTCCCCCTCTTGCTTGGTGGGGGCAGCCCCCACTTCCTGCGTCAGCCCAGAAGACCGCCCGTCGCCTCGAGCCCCCAGCTCAGAAAGGAGTTCCAGGGACCCGACCCCTCTGAGAATGAAGCAACCCAAATAAAAATTTTAAAACCCAGAAGCTCTTTCTCTCCAGCCCCCTCCCCCTCCACTGGCAAATGAAAACAAACAAGAAATCAAAGAGGCCTTTTGTGCGAGCACCGCGCTGACACGGCTGGGGCCTTTGAAAGGACTTCTGAATCGGACACTGAAGGATAAGATAACTGAAGCGTGGCAGCTCCTGAGACAGGGGTGGGGGGTGGGACTGATGGGGCAAAGAGAAAAAGGGGTGGGGAGGGAGCCACCCTCTCCCTTGGGCAGAAAGGGGGATGCTCAGCTGTGTCCTCTCCACACAGCTGCTGCGGACACCAGAACAGAGGGGGACCATGGCACGGCCCTCTGGCCAACCCTTCCTTGGCACCCCAGGTCTCTGCAGCACTGGAAAGCGGCAGAGATGGGCCCTGCCTCCCTCTTCACGGCCCCTGGTGAAGCCCCAACGGGTCTTCCCTCCCTCCCCGCACGGATCACTGCACGCTCAACGCCCACGGGACCGCATCTTCTAGAAGGCACTACGAGGCCCTCACCCAAACCCTGCCAGCCGAATGCGGGAGTCTCTCATTCTTAGAACGGCCTCGCTCACAGTAGGTTCACCCAGCGCGTGTTTCGTGAATAAAGGAAATTCGACCACCCTCCAGCAATGCCAAGAAGTAAACTGAATCCTCAGGAAGTCCTTCCGCGTGTCTGGACCCCGGCCCTCCTGCTGCAGAGCGGCCCCCTTTCCTCTGGGTGGGTGGTGGAGCACAGCTGGTCCCCATGCTCAGGGCGTCCAGGTCCCCTCTGGCTTGTTCACAGCCCACAGCGCTGGTTCAAGCTCAGACGAGGGTGATTCTTTTTTTCCCTTGAGCTATAGCTTCCAACTCAGCCAGCAGAGTGAGCACTCCACCGAGAACCCCTGTGCATCGCAACCAGCGTGGACCCGACTGGTTGAGCAGACAGGCTATGGACAAAGGTGACACGAGCAGATGGTCAGGGGAGTCCTAGAAGGAGACCAAGCCAAAGGACTGTCCCAGGCCTGTAGGCAACAGCTCGCCTGACTGGGCATTTCTCATCTCCTCTTTGGGGTCACATCCCTGAGCCCCGTCACCCTTCCACCCCACCAAGCAAGGCATCCCATGTCACATTAACAGAGCACAGGCGGCCCGGGCCGGCTTCACAGGTATGCAACCTGGACAGTCACACGCACCCCGTGCTTGGTCTTAACGCTCTCACTGTCGTCCCGTCGCAATCCCTCATCATTCTGAACTAGGAGCCCCGCACTTTTCGCTTTGTACCGGGCCCCACACATTACGTAGCCGGAAGGCCCTGCAAATCCCGCAGCGACCACGGGACCTGACAGAAATGAGACTGACAGGTAAAGGCGACAGGGAGGCAGCCTTGGGCTCATGAGATCCTAACAACAGCAAGGACAGCCAGCAGCGGTGATCCGCCACCTGCCTGCTATGTGCTGGTATCTTTACAGGCTAGCTGCAACCCTCTAACCATTCTCTGGGTTGGACGAACGGAAGAATTTTACAGTGGCCAAAGCTGACCTTTGAACAACAGTGACACCTCCTCCAGGATGTTCTAAAGGGGACCTTACGTTGGGTTAAAAGATGATCCGCGCCTCTCGCGAGTCTTACGAATCTGGTTCCTGAGCCCTGCAGTCTACGCCAGCCCTGGTACCAGATGGTGCTGCCTCAACGACGCACACCAGTGGCATTTCTGGGCCTTGAAAAAAGAGGCAGTGGGTGAGGTGGCCCAGAGGCCGCGCTAGGGGCCAGTCCCCCAGGAAGGCGGCTGGCGCTCCTGTGGTCTCTCCCATGCACTGCCACCAGAGCCACCAGATGGGCCGAGGGTCCAGCAAAGGCTTAGGGGCATCGCTGGCATCATCTGTATCTTAGCAGGGCTAACATGGCCGAACGATGCCCTGTACCACCATGGAAGGGCCCAGAGGAAGAGTCCTCCCTCGGACCTGAAAACCAGGACTCACTGCAAAGCCCCGAGGTCTGACGCAGAGAGCAAAACCAGGGAACTCTTACACCTGAGAAGGGTGACTGTGCGCTTAGAAAAGTTCACTTAGACAAATCCTTAGGTGCTAATCCGTTTCCTGTGACAGGTAAGGTCCGGCCGTCCCAGGACCCGGAGGCGAGGAGGGAGGCAGAATCTCCTTTCAGAGTGTTGCACAAACAACCCAGGGGAGCACAGTCTGCGGAGCCCAGATGGAGAAACCCTACAGGACAAATGACCCA
This sequence comes from Puma concolor, assembly GCF_028749965.1. NCBI lineage: Eukaryota > Metazoa > Chordata > Mammalia > Carnivora > Felidae > Puma > Puma concolor. Next base: position 162,826,783 of record NC_141668.1, read on the forward strand.
CTTCCTTCAACAGCAACAACCCAAAAACTGCCAGAAAAGAAACCAAGGTGGAGGAGGACCGCCTAGAGATTGTGAGTCTGAAAGACATATCGACCCGTCGCAATGCGTGCACCTGATTTTCTTCCTTCCTTCCTTTCTTTTTTTTCTTTTAAGTAAGCGCTACGCCCAGCATGGGGCTTGAACTCACGACCTGGAGATCAAGAGTCCCATGCTCCACCAACGGAGCCAGCAAGGCGCCCCTGTGTGCACCTGATTCTGATTTTGATTCTGATCCTGACCCAGACAAACAAAACTGGGAGATAATTAGGGAAATGTGAACGCTGACTAGCCTGACCATGCTGAAGAAACGGCTGATTCTTTTTAGGTATAGTGATAGTGTGGTTGCGTTCTTCAAGACTCCTCATCTTTAGAGACATGCACAGATATATTTACAGATGAAAAGCTACAATGCCTGGGTTTTCTTCTAAACAACCCAGCGTGGGTGGGCAGTGGGGGGTATGGATGAGTGAGTGGAGCCTGACCGTAAGTCAGTCAGCAACTACCGGCATTGGCGATGGGGGCTCCTTCTACACGTGAATTTCTCCATCGTGAACAAGCCGAGATAAAGAAAAGAATCACCACCCGAGTATCTGGACTTCACGGGCTTCCACTGGGGCCTGTCAGAGGAATCCGACAGGGAGAAGCTGACATTTCCATTCGGTGAAGCTTTTTATTACTTTCAGACTCTTTTTTAACTTTTAAGGAATCTCTACACTCGTTGTGGGCTCAAATTCACAACCCCAAGATCAAGAGTCACATGCTCTACAGGCTGAGTCAGACGGGCGCCCCAGATTTTTCCATTTTCTAGGACCGAAGCCTAGGTTAGGGCAGGTCCGAAGATACCAGATCACCTTCAAAGCCCTGCAGAAGCAGCTCTGGAGATAGCCCAGCAGCACTTCTGGACCAGCTCAGCCATCCTTCCTCACACACAAGCAGAGGCCTCCTAGACCCACGCTCCCCTATATCTCCAACCACCTGCCTTCGGGCAACCTCTTTGGATGGAAGGACATCACCGGGAACGCATCCCCATGGCCGGGTTCTCTGACCCCACTCTGCCTCAACCTCCCCTCCAGAATGGGACAAACGCATGGCAAGATTCCTTCCCAGCAGGAAGGCCACGCTCAAGAGGCTGTAACACACCCTGGGCGGTCTTTTGGACCCCACGCTCTGGGAGTGGAGCTCCCGACATCACACACACACGGACACGCACACACGGACACGCACACGCACACACGTCCTTTATTTCCTCCCCAGCCATGCCACCTCTCGAAGCTTCAAGTGGGGCAAAGCAAAAACACAAGAGGGCCACGGATGATGATGGCACTTGGAGGTAAAGCAACGCCCCCATGCTTACCACCGTGTCAAGTTCACTTGTCACCAAACCCGGCACCGCCAGCTCGGCCCAGACTGCGCCCTTCAACCCAGCCTTAGGGGAAGAAACGTACTTTAAGAATCCAAAGCAACTCTCGGCTGAGACCTTGCCACCCTAGCCCCTACTCCTGGTTTATACCAGGAGGAAGGAGCAAGGGGCACCCTGCTGAGCATGTCCAGGGGTGGGGGTGGGGGGAGGGAGCATGGGCAGGAGAAGGCTGTGCTGTCAGATCCATGCTGTTTGGGGGCTCGGCCAGAAGAAGACATTTTCTAGCCAACTGGGGTGGCTTGGGGAGAAGGCTGTGGCTGCACCTCACTATCTTGAGACCATCTACCCAAGGCCCGTGCTGCACCGATTCACCCCTACTCCTTCAGTAAGGCACATGTGAATTAAAGCAATTCCAGCAAGAAATCCTACCTTCGTCGAAACTATCTGGAGTCCAGGGAGCTAGAGTATAGACGAATTCTTTTGAAATATCCCCAGTTCTCCACTCAGCTTTTATCAAGGAACCGGACCTCAGCCGGGACAGAAATGGCTGCGGCTGCATTCGATGGGGCAATGAATTCACTCATATTCCTGGGCAAATGATCTCATTATAGCTGGGGGGCGGGCGGGGATGCCTCCTTTCTCACGACAGACACCTGCCTGGTTAGTCCAGGAGCCAGGAGGCTGGCCAGAAACGGTCTCCTTCCTCACACACACTTCATCCTACCTTAGCCTCATGCTGGCAGCCGTCAAGAATTTGGCCTAAAATAGGGGCGCCTGGGTGGCTCAGTCGGTTAAGTGGCCGACTTCGGCTCAGGTCATGCTCTTGCAGTCCGTGGGTTCGAGCCCCGCGTCGGGCTCTGTGCTGACAGCTCAGAGCCTGGAGCCTGTTTCAGATTCTGTGTCTCCCTCTTTCTCTGACCCTCCCCTGTTCATGCTCTCTGTCTCAAAAATAAATAAATGTTAAAAAAAATTTTTTTAAAAAGAATTTGGCCTAAAATAAGAGTCCAGGGAAACAGCTCGGCTACAGGGATCTAGCTAGAGAGCAGGGTAGGAGGAAGCCAGAGAGAGGTGAGTATTGATTTCCATCTCAGCGGCCCTAGTTCTAAAATCAGAAGGTACAGAATGCCCTTGCAGAGGATCTATCTGACAGACACAAACTCAAGGCTCCAAGCCTCCCCCAAGCTCCCTTCAGCACTACCAGGCACACACCCTCCCCACTCTGACTTGCTGTAGAGACAGAGAATGAGAGGATAACTTTAAATTTTGTTTCTTCAGTCTCATTTCCAGAAAGAAAAAGGGCGAACAGAGGAGAGGACTGGCAGTTGGTCATTCTTCATGAGGGGTCACGATAGTCACACCAGGCCAAGTGCAAGCCTAGAAAGATCCACGGAGGGAGGAATGGCTGTGGGGGCGGTGGGAGGGGGATGTCCACTGCCTCCAACAAACTATCAAAGCCACCTCTCAGAATGAGAGAGAGTGTGAGTAAGGAGAGAGGCCTCAAATACCACCTTTTCATCCCCAGAGTTCGCCAACATAGAAACCCTCAGTGCTAATCCTAGTGGAAGTTACTTTCCCGACGCGATGCTAAAAGTTCCCCAAAATTTCATTTCTGGATTAAGTCATACGACTCCTCCCAACTTCCCAAACGGGCAAGGGAGTGACCACAGCAGAAAAGTGAGTTGCTTTTCTTTTTTATGAATGAACAGGAAGGAAGACACACACACACACACACACACACACACAAACACACACACACACTTGCGGGAAAGAACACTCACTAGAGTTGAAGTTAAGCCACATTCTGTTACATTTGCATAAAGACAGAAAGAAGGGAAACAAGGGAGAAAAAATACCGGAATAGTGGAAAGGGAAAACACACACACACACACACACACACACACACACACACACACACACACACACAGAAAAAGGTTTGGTAGCCCTCTCATTACAAGTTGGTTGGGCATAATGTAAACACACTTCTGCCTTGCTTAATCACAGAGTGCCGCCCGTTTAGGTTTCAAAGGCGGCAGTAAATTGGGCGTAGCTGAGTGGAGGCTAAAAATTAACCAGCCATCTCTGTTTCAATTTGTAAGAAAACAAAAGCGGAAAGAAATTATAAAAAGGGAAAGGGTGGGGGGAAGGAACGGAGGAAGAGAACTGAACCACCCCGACCCAAAATGCTGGGCAAAACTGGAAAAGCAAAGCGGAGAAGTGGAACTGCTTGGAACACAAAAGGAAAAGGGAAATTTACAGAGTTTTTGGAGTGTTTGTTCCTTTCAGACCACTGCTGCAACTACGCCACTCCCCGACACGCCTGTGTGCTGGGGACTGCCTCTCCGCTTCCCAGCAGAGGGGTGGGGGGGCCGTGGGCATCCATCCTGGGGTCTCCCCACTTCAGCCGGCACGCCTCGGAGGGGAGAGCGGAAGGAATCTCATGCGCCTTTTCACTCTCTGTGAAGTCAAATGACTTTCCTACTCTCCGAGACAGTCAAATCCCAACGATCCCAGCCCAAACGGCTCCGGCTCCGGCTCCGGACTGGGCATCTGGGCCCCAGAATCTGCCCACCTCTGCCTTCTCTCCTCTTTTCTATTCATTCTGGCTCATAACCCGGGCTTTTACACGCCCCTCTCTCCACCGAACCGCTGCCCACCCGGCTTGTGCCAAATCCCGCTTTTCCCCAGGACTTGCGGGGAAGCCGCAGGCAAGCCAGCACCTGGCTCCCGGTGCCTCTTCTGACTCATTTTAAATCTGAGCAACGAGTGATTTTTGTCTGTGTGCAGTAGTGTTCATCACCAACTCTCACCCTGGTGGATAATTCTGGGGCAGCCTGGCCCCAGTCCTGAGACCTGCAGCGCCTTTGGGGAAGATGAGTCCTCCAAAGACGGAGACGGCCCGACAACCCCGCAGGTAACGTGGCAAGGGAGCAAAAGAGTGAGCATGGAGAGCGTGGAGGGAAACGGAAGAAGGGAACAGGGAACATCAGACACGCTGCAGCCCTGGGCAGGACAGGCGCACTCGTGAGGCCTACTGCCTGCATCCCTCGGAAAGAAGAGGAACCGTACACAAAACAAATGCCAGCGAGTAAAATAAAATGGGGGGGGGGAGGGGGGTTGGAAGCGACCTACCTGGAGTGTGGACAAAGTAAGCCAGATAAAGATCCAGTTCTTTGATTGTGACTCCAATGTGATGTGGCTGGACGCAGAGGCCGGGGTTCGAGCACTGGGGCGACTTGTAGAGCCGCTCCCCATCAGTACTTTCCAGGGGGATCCCCTTAAACAAAATCACCATGACCAGGTCCAGCCGCCACACCTTGTCGGCCTGGCGCAGGCAGTCAATCCGCCGGATCTTGCCCTTCTGGTCGGGGTTGGAGAGCACGCAGCAGGGGGGCTTCTTGCCCGTGATGGTCAGCACAAAGTCCTCTCGGAACTCGGGCCGGATGTCTTTGCGCAGCTTGGCCAGCAGCCGGGATGCCCACTTCTGCTTGATCTCGGGCTTCTCGCCCAGCAGCTCGTCCTTCACCGCCCGCTCCTCGTCCTTCGACATCCGCTTCTCGTGCTTCTTGAAGTACTTGCGCTTCCGCGCCTGCAGGTTGAACCAGGTGTAGGAGAAGGCGCGGACGTGAGGCAGCAGCGCCTCGATGAACGGGTGGAACTCATCCTGCAGGCGGCAAGCCGGGAGCATGCGGGGCGAGGGAGGACGGGAGGAGGGGAAGACGGGGTGAGGGGGAAAGAGAAAAGGAGAAAAGAAGCGTTAGAAGGGGGGCACAAGAAAAAAATCGCCGCCGCCTCCTCCTCCTCCTCCTCCCCCCCTCCCACGACAATTTTCTCTCGTGATTGTTCTACGAAAGTGTGGTCTGGAGCCACCGCCAGCCGAGCCAGCCGCTCGCTCCCATCTCAGCCTCAGCAGCCAGACAGAGGCACCCAGAGCCTGAGCACACACCTATTCTCTCTCTCTCTCTCTCTCTCTCTCCCTCACTCACTCACACACACGCGCGCACAGACAACGTTGCCGTCCACACACACACGCTGCTGGTATCCCCGCCAGGCTCTGTCGCGCCCATGACATCTCCATGGTCTATCGCAGCCGCAAACTCCCGTCAGCTCGCCCCGGTGGCGCGGCGTCCGGGTCTGCACGGACTCCCGTGGACGCACAGACGAGGCGCGCGGGGGCCGCCTCGTGTCCCGACACCGGTCGATTTTTGGCCACCCCCAAAAAGAGAGAACATGACATCCAGGAGCCAGCGAGGAACCGGATTTGGCTGTCCCCTCCCCACGCTGTTTTCATTCCCTTTTCTCCTGCTCCAATTGGAACATCCACCCCAGCATTTTTTTTTTTTAATCAGATCTAAATCCTAAATATGTGATTTCAGCTTTGTTACCGACACCGATACTAATGTTAATCACGGTAATAAGGAACAAAACACTTCTTGTTAGCACAAATAAGGTGGTTGCCTCGGCCACATTAGGGTTAAAAGCCTCGTGGGGCGTCCTGCAGCCCCTTCCCCACTGACCCCTTCACCCTCTTTCCCACTCAGGTGACAGAGGGCTGGGCTCTCGCTTTTTGGTTTTTTTCTTTTTTTTTTTTTTTGGTTTTTTTTTTTCTTTGCTTGTTTGCTTGTTTGAAGTTTAAATAATAATTGATTTCTGTTTACAAAAATAAAACTGGAAAAAATTAAATAATTACCATTGATCTGAAGCACCCGGCAAAGCCCAACGCCCGATTCTGAGCTTCTGGACTCAACAGAGTTGTGAGTTGGGGGCGGGTGGGGGGAGGGGGGAGGGGGAGGAGCAGGGGAGGAAGGTAAATGTTTTAAAGGGGGTTATTATTGGTGTTCTGGGGAATAGGGGCCGGGCTTGGGTGGATTCTCAAACCCTTCCCCCTCCTCCCCCCTCCACGCTCCATTGCACAGAAGGGGGAAATTAATATTTTTTTTGAAAAGGAGCAAAAAGAAAGAAAGGTCAGGGATAGCAAGCAGAGAGAGGGAGCGAGCCGGTTGCCACACACGCCAGGTAAACAAAAGCCAACAAAAAAAAATGTTCAATTTCGCCTCCTGTGCATCCTCTTTCAGTTTAAGAAAAAAGAGAGAGAAGGAAAATATGCAAAATTTCAAAATCAAAACCTACCTCCCAATCACCACCCCCAACACACAGCACACCCTACCCCACCCCCCACCCCACTCCACCCCCCCCCCACCCCGTGCAAAACAAAACAAAAACAAAAACCAGGAGGGGGAAGGCGGCAGCTGAAGAAAAAGGCTTTCGGCTTTGGCAGCGGCACAGGGATGTAAACTTCTGCCGCCTCCCTCCGCCTCTGAGCCTGATCACAGGCAAAGGGGGAGCTCGCAGATTCCCGGGGAAGAGGACGAGTTCGGACCGGCTGCAGACCGTCGCTGGCAGACGCGTGCAAAAGAGAGAGAGGGAGTAAGGGAGGGAGGGAGGAAAGAAGAGAAAGAGGGAGAGAGCGAGGGAGGACGTGGATGGGATGGTGCTGTGTGTGTAAGTGTGTGCGAGTGTGGTGTGTGTGTGTGTGCGTGCGTGTGTGTGCTGGTTGGATTTTGGAGATATATATATATATATATATATTTTTTTTTTTTTTTTGCTTTTCTCTCTCAAACTCCCTCTCTCTCCCTTTCATGCTCAATCCCCATCCATTTGCCTGTGCCAAAGCCAGTAAAAAGGGGGGGAAGGAAGAGAGAGAGAGAGAGAGAGAGAGAGAGGGAGAGAGAGAGGGAGAGAGAAGGATCCACCTATTTGGCAATGAGACATCCTCGAGCAGCCAATGGCTGTGTCCAAGGGGAGGAGGGAACCAGGCGAGCCGGGAGGGTGGGGAGAGCCCCCGGCAGTTGGAGACCAAAAACAATTTGCCCAATCGACAAGTTCACGTCTAATGAACAAGCAAAGTCCAGCAGTTATGAATTTTTCATTCCAGGCTCCCACTCGGGTCCATTTGGCAGCAGCCAGCCAGCAAATTCGGAGTGGGGGGGTAGGGCTGGGGGGACTAGGATTGAGGAAGACACGGATTTTTTTTTTCTTTTTTTAAGCCAGAAAAAGAAATAAATAAAGGCCTGGCTCGGGCGGGCGCCCCAGAAGGCCTTGGGGAGAGCAGCTGCGCCTTCTCTGTGTTTTGGTTTCAGTCTCTTTCTCTCAGGCCCTCACACTCTCTTTCTGGTTCTATTTCTTTTTTTATTTATGGAGCGCACAGGGGCGAGTGGAAGTTTTCCTCCCTGGCCAGACCCGCGAGCCTGCGGTGCTATGAATAGAAAGAGAAGAAGAAAGAGAGCTCGGAAAGTGTCCATGCCAGCCGCACTTCCAGGGCAGGGACCTGGCGCCCAGGGTGCGGCCACCCCTTCCTCCCCGGGGCCTGGCTGCCGCCGGCGGGAGCACTCCCAGACGAGGTGCACCCCCACCCCCAGGCCCCCAGCGAGCTCGACCGCCTCCCTCAGCCCACACCCAGCCACGCACGCTCCATTAGCGGTGACGAGGGATGCCAACGCAATGCAGCTCGGCTCGGGGAAACTGCAACAGTTTATTAAAATAGCCTCCTGTCACAGCACTCCGCTGACAAGCACTACATGCAGCCACAAACACAACAGCCAATCCCAGGGAGAAGTGACAAAGGCAGGAAGATGGACACTGCTTCCGAACAGTCACAGAGTCTTACGATGATGCCTCCCCCCAACCCCCAGGAGCTTCATTCTTTGCCGTCTCTGGCCCTGCCCCCGTCGTCCGTCCACTTGATCCGTGTTTGGGGTTTCTTGGCTGGAGCAGGGACGGCACTCCCCTAGCCTCCAGTTCAGTTCAGGCTAAGGGGCCCGAACCCTACGGAGCAAGGTGCAGGAGCATACAGAAAGAAACCGATGCGAGAGGGGAAAAGCTAAGAAAGGAAAAAACAGAGAGGAAAGGGCTCTAGCAGGAAAAGCAGGGCAACTTTGGGGAAACCAAAATCACAGAGAAGAGCCCTCCCCGCCCCTCCCGCCCCCACCCCTACCCCCCCCCCCCGCCCTTCCAAGCCAGGCAGGACCAGGCAGGAAGGTGGGCACGAGAGACGGAGGCCAGGAGAGCCATCTCCACAGGGTTGTCTCTACGAGGGGCTACTGAGCGGCCTGCCGTAGGCCTTGGAGAAGCTGTAAGGAGGAAACAGTTACGAGAGGCCGAGCAGAGGAGTTCACAAACAGACATGGAGAGACTGATCCCGCTCAGAACTGTCCCTACAGCTCCCCTCTCCCCAGGCGAGGCTCAGCCCTCAGCTGGCAGCAGAAAAAAGGTCACTGCTCACTCGTGCCCCTTTCTTCCCCATCTGAAACCCTGTGCTCAATGGCCTTTATGCTGGCAGAAAGGTTCCCGGAAGAGCGCCTGGGGTGTGCCAAAGCAAAACATGCAGCCCTGGGCTGGCGCTGAACCCTGACAATGAGAAAGGTGCTGGCCAGCACCTGGGACCCCAGTCCAGGTCCCCGAACGGCCTGAAGTGAGCCCACAGCTGACCCCAAGAGAAACAGAGGTGAACAAGCAGGAGGCAGGTGTCGTTGCGGACAGGCCTCTTAGCGTAGGGTTCAATAATTAACATCATGTTAATAACCAGCTTCAGTCCGATCAGCCAAAGATGCTAACTGAGTGACATAAGATACCAAACGCTGCCTTTCCACCTGGGGAGAAGCAATCTTTCTAAAGTCAAGATGGGATGGTAAAAATTACAAGTGAATTTATATTTGGCATGCGGGTCTTTTCCTGGTATTTTGATTTATACTGAATATCGGACACCGCACAGCATATGACCGACATGAGCCTCCTGGAGAATTCTGGCATATTCCGTCTCACAGACCACAGGGCTGAGTGGAAGAGATGTGCCGAACACGGCTTGATTCTGAAGCCGAATCCGTTGGCACAGCTGGGTGGGTGATGGGGAGATGGCAGGTGGAAGGATCCACGTGGAAGTTAAGGAAATAGGACAAGATCCATGATTCGCTCCTGGATGGATGGAGGGGTCAAAGGTCGATGGCGTGGCAGAGAGACTGGACATAGAAGAGGCCCAGGAGGGCCAGTGGAGCGTCTCAGTAGAGCCTCAGGGATCCACGCAGGGCCCACTGCGCCCCCTCAATGATCCCTTAACAGGAGGAGCAACAGGCCCTTCCCAGGGGAGTAACACGGAAGGAGAACAATCGCCAATTGTCCTTGTCCTGCCAGTTGCTGTAACCTTGAACGTGGGCAGAGTGGATCCCCAGGGTGTGCTCTCCCCTCACCCTGTTCCCACGGGGCCCCCCGCTGTCTGCGGTGTGAGCGAGAGTTTACTGGAAGAGCGGCCAGGGGCCAGGGTATTCCTAACTCTTGGAGAGGGAGGGGAGAAGGTCCCTCTCTCTCTCTCTCTCTCTCTCTCTCTCTCCCGTGGGCACACACAGAGAAGAATCACTCGGGTTCCATTAGAAACACTTGGTGTGCCCCTACCCCTGCAGCCTCCTCCTCCTGCCTGCCACTGGTGGTGGCTCCAGGCCCTGGCCACGCCCCTCAGGAGCCCCAGACAAAAGGGGACTGTCCCCCTTTTGTTACGAGAGTGGAGGCTCTGTTGGAAGATTACCTGTCCCAGACTCAGCCTCCTTCCCTTCTCGCCTCCCGCCGGGGCTGAGAGCTTCAGAGACCGTGCACCCTGCACACGGACAAGAGCCAAGACAAAAAAAACCCTCAGACAATTCAAGGCTTCTCAGGGCTGAGTCACCCACAAGTACAAGGGTTAAGGGGATGGAGGGAGCAAGGGGACGGGCAGGCCTCTGAGCCACAGAGGGGAGGGGGGAAGAGAATGACAGAAAAAAACAGGGAGGGGGAGAGGAAGCCAGCGGTGCTTGGGAAGAGAAGTGAGCAAAAAAAGAAAACTGAAGACAAGAGGGAGGAATGAATAAAGGAAAAGCAGGCAATCTGGGGGGAAAGGTATTTTCTTCACGTAAAAGAAAAACTGAGAAGCCAGAGATGAGACTTTTAAAAAGCAACATAAGGAACTTTTCTGCCTTTGCAAGAGGAGGGCCTCTCTTATTCTGGTCAAGTATACGGAATTTGATTTTTTTAAAGCAACAGTTTTCACTGGAACATTTCTGAAATACCCAAGCCAGTTTCAGCCATCACTAGGAAAAATGTGCCTCCAAAAGAAAAAGACTGATTAGACCACAGAAAAAGAGGAAAAGAAAGAGGGAGAAAGAGAGAGAGAGAGAGAGAGAGAGAGAGAGAGAGAGAGAGAGAGAAGAAAGCCAAACCTGGAGAGAGAAAGCCAAGCTGGGCCCAAAACTGCAAAGAGAGAAAGAAAGACAAAGATGGACGGAGAGAGGACAGGGCCGAAAAGAAAAAAGAAGAAAGAAAAAAAAAGAAAGAAAAGAAAAAACAGGAGCAGGGACAAAAGACAAGGGCTCTGGGTCAGGGGCAAAAAATAAAATCCAGCTAAGGAAAATGACCGCTTCCATGTAGAGTGTGTGCTTTTCCAGAACGCCACCAAATAAATGAAGCCTTGTGTATTATTTAAGGGAAAATGGGAAAATTCATATAGAACTTCACTGGGTCTTCAAAAGTCTTCAAGGAAACAAAATAATTTTCCTAGCCCAAGACAGGTTTCAAAAGCGGCCTATACCTGCCAATAATGAAACACTGAGAAGGGTAAGAAGTTATATCTTTAAGGGCAGGGCTGCTGTTTGAACGTTTCTTTATCGTTAAAAATAATCCTATTTGTCCACATCCTGCTTGCTTTAAGACCCAAATTTATTCTCTCAGACCCTGGACACATGCTAACTATGTGTGTGTGTATGTAATTCCGATAACTATACACAGTGAGCGCAAGTAACTGACAAAACCCAAGGCCTACACAGGAATAACCAGATATTTCAGTATCCATTTTACTACTACATTATCTGCAGCCTGGGTGAAAAAGGAAGCAGGAAATTTTTAAAAGCCACGAATAGAGCCCTGATTAATCTGCCCAATTCCTGGGATTTTCTCATTCATCCTTGGGCCGAAGCCAAAGAGGCCAACTTCGTATCCCCAACATCTCCCAGCCTGCCCCGCAGAAGGAGAGACACGAGAAGGTGCAGGAGAAGGCAGTGTCCGGACTCTGGGGCAGAGATGGAAAAAAAACAAAAAACAAAAAAAAAAAACAAAACTGTAGGAAGCAGAGGGAAGGGGCCAGGCTGCTTATCCCGGAGGTAGGTGGGGCCTCCCCTCTCCGGGGGGTGGGGGAAGGCGGGAAGGGTCTCTGCAGCCAGAGTAAAATCATCCAAGAATCTGGAAATGCCAAGCATGGAAACCAGAAAATGCACATTGCGAGGAGGCTCAGAGAATTTGGACAAAGCGGGTTTTTGGCTGACTTGGGCCTGTTTTCTTCTGCTCAGGAAAGGCAGGCCCACACGGTTTTTCTAGCGTCCTCACGCTTGCTGAATGGAATCGCCCCACACCCCCATGCTGGGTCTAGGACAGGGCCTGCATCAGAACCAGGCCACTCATTCCTCGCCTATAAAACCGCCTCCCTTTCCCTTCTTTTTCTCCTCCTGTCTACAAACCGGGAACGGTGGCCTGGGACCGGGCCAACAGGCAGCTTCGGTCTGGCTCCCAACGCTACCCTGTTCCAGGCACATCTCCCCTCACCCTCCTGGCACCAAATAAAATAGGGTGGGAAGAGAGGTATTGGGGAGACCGTCTCTTCTCTCTAGTGCCTCTGTAAATTCACTTCCATCCTCTGCAGAGAATAGAAAAACAAAAACTCTAGGCCTTAATTCACTATTTAGCTTCAAACTTCCTTGTGTCACTGAATAGAAGTCAAAGCCAGGGAGGCCAGAGCCCAGACCTCCGCCCGAGCACACAGGGCGGATGACAGACAGGCACCGGCCTCGAGGGGCAAGAGCGGTGCAGAGCCTGAGTCTCACCCACTGAGTACCACTGGAAAGTGTCACCCCATGTGGCCAAGGCGCGCCCCCCCCCCAGGAAGGAAGAACCCCCACAAGCCAGCTTCATAACTTTCTCTGAGAACTGAAAAACTGCCGAAAGGCGAGGGGAAGAGGAGAAACCAGCACGTCGAGATGAGGTCCCTGCGGGGCCACTGTAAAAATACCCAGAGGCCAAGAGAGAAGGCCGGAGCAAAAGGCAAAATGTTGAAAATTCGCCGGAGGCCAACCGTAACTCCCGATCCCAGAAAAGGCTTGCGGAGCGGATCCTCCCGAGGGGATGTCCCCCTCCCTCCCCAAACCAGCCATCCCCGCACCTCCAAGACCCCTCTGGCAGCCTCCCCAGGCCCTCTTCAAGAGCTCCGTCGGCGTCCCTTGTGACACCCCTTTGCTTTACCTGGTCTGCTCTCCCTGCCACAGGACAGAAGGGCCAAGGGCAAGAGGAGAGTTTCTCCAAACCCCCGGTGCCCTCGGCCGGTCTGCACTCCTCACACCCTTGGCCCACAGAGAGAGCCTATTTCTTGCAGTTGCTGCAGCAACAGGCAGTGCCCAGAGCCGGGGGCAGAGAGCAGGGTGGCCAGGATGGGAACGGCCTGGGATTTTGCACTGCTTGAGGGCTCAGGGTAGCTGGGCCGGCCCTGTCTGGGCAAGCGGCTTTCCCAAAATGTACAATTTTAGGAGCTGGAAGGAAGACATTTTTTCAATCCCTCAAAATGTATTGCTCCCCCACCCACCCCCACCCCCCACCCACCCCCCCGGCCAACTATTTTATTATCAGGATCATTGCCAAGAAAACCCAAGAATCCTCATTCCCCCTGGGGTCTAGCCCCTGCAGGGGCTGGCACGGGGCGGGGTGGGGGGGGGTGGTGCCGGGAGCTCAGGACCTGACCACCCCTCGGCCACAATCCATCCCTCTCCGGCTCCCTTCCTTTCTCCCCCTCTCTCCCCCTCTGTGTCCTCCAGCTCCAACACAAACTGTTTGCACGGGAAGTCTCCCTCTATGACCCGATTCAGCACACACAAGAGAAAACTGTGGGCGACAGACCCAACGTCCTAACGAACTTGAGTTAATTAATGCTAAGGAAGAAAAGAGGCGCCCTCGCTCTGTTGAATCACGGTTCACTAGCCCTTTCAGTTTGCTGTGGGTGGAGGAAAAAAAAAAGAGGCTTTTTGGTTCAAATATTTTTGGGGGGCGAAGGGAAAACAAAAACACCGCAGAAGGGCCGTGGAGGGCGAAGCCGGTAGTACCTGCCCAGAGGAGCAGAGGCGAAGGCAGCCCAGAAAGTCCTCCCTGGAAGCTTCTGGCCTAAACAGTCCCGAGAAGGCCGAGAAGGGGAAAGAAAAGGGAAGGGATTATCAATTGATTGCCAGCCTGCTCAAATAAACTGCTCAAAAAATTATACTGTCAGACTAGAAGATACATGTGTATGTATTTAAAGCCCAAGCCCAAAAACAACTCGATTTGAACAGAGCCGTGAGGATGTTTTAGCAGAGCAGAAAACCGAAATATGGATGGCACGCGTACAAAAATTTAAGTGTACAGAAAAAAGGAGAGGTGGTAATCGGGGGGCAGGGAGAACAGCCGCAATTTCGCTTTCCAGATGTTGACAGCAAAATGTAATTGGCAAGTAACTTCTTCCTTAACCACTTTTCATCCTTTGGTCCCGAGATGTGAAAATCCTACGGCTAAACCTGGGTCTGCAGGCAGTTTCCTGGCACTCGGCACACACGTGGATGGGTCTGGAAGCCTCGTGGGCCACACGCCTGTGAGCTTTTTTATCAGCCCACTAATTTTTACAAGCCCTCCCACCGTTCCTTAGCGGGAGACCTGAGCAAAGCAGGCTGGAGGACGTTCTTATTTAAATCATCATTTATTACAATAATAATAATTATTATTATTATTATTATTATTATTATTATTTTGTGAGGTGATGCCTTTTCTTTTGAGGCTGGGTCTTCCTTGCTTTCTTAAAACTAAACTTTTTCATTGAAGTGTGTGGAAAGAGGAGCAGGTCGCACGCTTGTAAGGCTGGAGCGCGATACACGTTCACAAAGTGAACTCACCTGTGTAACACCACCCGGATTAAGAGATCGAACATATTCGGCACGGCTGAACAGGCCTTTAGCGTTTAAGCTATGAAGTTCTCATAGTTTATGTGCCTTAGAAGGAGCTCCTGCCCCACCAGTAGTGTCAAATGCGAGCACCTCTGCACACACGTGTGTTAACAGAGCGGTCTGTACTCCTCCTAGGACCACAAAAAAAATGCGTGGTGAAAAGAAGCCCCTCGAATCCTCACTGCTCCAAAGGGGTTTCGCCTCTCTGTCCCTCTTTCTCTCTCTGTGCCTGCCCAGCTCTGATCCCATCAACAGGGCAACCAACTGTGCAGCGGGGTTAGCAGACCAGCAGGGCATGTGTATGGTGGCCAAACAGGGCCCACCGAGCTGAAAACCAAACAGCCACGGTGACCAAGGGGGGAGTAAGAGACCCTCCGTTCACCCTGCCCGCAGAGATTGGGGGGGGGGGAGGCTCGGGTGTGTGTGGGTAAGGGGGTGGGTAGCTCCGTGGAGTGAGAGATTCCTGAGGGGTAGATGAGCACCTATCCAGGCAGGCTGCCCTCATTCCTGTCCCCAAGAGTCTAGCAGGGAGAGGAGTGAGGGGGTCCTGGGGCAGAGCTGCCTCAGGAAGGGAGGCCCAAACCTCCTACATCTGCCTCCCCCTTCCCTGGCTCCAGCCCCAGCTGGCTCCCCCCCTCACTTTCACTCGCACTAAATTTACTTTATAATTTTAAAATTAAATTTTAAAAAAAGCAGGAAAGAGAAAGCACTGAAGGCAAAGTACCTCCCACAATATCTCTCCAAGGGGTGGGGGGGTTTTGCTTATGTAAAAAGACAAATGCAAGGGATCGCTGAAAAGTCTAAGCACCAAATAACAAGGAAAATCAAAAGAGAAACACATTTAATGAAAAACACCTGAAGCAAATAAAGAACTCCTTTGCAACGCGAAGGCACTGCCTGTGGTGCCTGTGGGCACAAGTCTCTACCCCCGTTTCTTGCCCACTTTTCCCTTTCCTTTCTCACAGGGAGCTGTGACTTCCCCAAGCACTACAGAAACCCCTCTTCCTTTTGAGCCCATCCACCCCACGACTAAGGGGAAGACCAAGGGCAGCCACTTAGCACCCCACCAGCCTGAAGCAGACCTCTGAAGCCCTAGTGAAGAGCCCTTCCCTCTATTCCCACATCTCCCCAGGCCGTGCCCGCCACTGGCCCTGTACCCTGTTCCCCTGCCTCAAACCTAGGCCCCGTGGGCGGTAGCACTGTCCTGGGGCTGGACGCCAGGCCCAGCCCCAGTGGGCAGCTCACTCCCCTACCACGGCTCCTCCGGGCTGCCAAGGCAGGCTCAAGGACCGAATTTTCACTTCCTATTGCATATGGGGCCGAGAAGAAAGAACTGTTCAGTTTAATTTAAAATATGACCAGGGATCTGAGCTCTCTAATCCTGCGATCTTTAGAAATACTTGATTCTTTTGTGGGGGGGGGGCACTGGTGGTGCTGGAGCGCAGGGTAGGCATCAAGACTCTGCCTCTGAGACCCCACACCCCCCACCCGGTTTGACTTTCCCACCAGCCCGCCGCCTGGGAAACGCGCCCTCGGCTGGCACAGGGGTACCAGAGCCCGGCTCCTTTCTTCCTTTCTTTCTTTTTTAAATCGCTCTAGCGCAAACCAGGCAGTGGGTCAGGGCCCAGAGGCGGGGGAGGGAAGAGGAGAGGGTTGTCTCTGAAAGAGGGGAAAAAAGGAAAGCGAGGCTCCCAACTCCGGGAGAAGAACGGCCTGCCGCAAGTTTCCCGGCTGGTGCCAGTTTGGGGATTTGCGAATCAGACCGGAGCGGAGGGAAAGGCAGGCGAGAAAAAAAAAAAAAAAAAAAAGCCCGCATTAAAACTAACCAGCTCTGCCTAAAAGCACGCTTTTCACCCTTAAATAAGACAATGACGAGGGGAGAGAAGAGACGAGTTATTTCTCACTCTTTAATTATTCCAATGCTTAGCATTATTTAAAAAAAAAAAAAACCACACACATTAGCCAATGATACATTCTAACCCTCAACAAAGCTGGTATTTTTCTCTGATTACAGACTTTGCCGCGGCAAACCCGGGCTCCGACGACAGAGGCAGCGCAGAAGCGCGCTCCTAAATGAGACACAATTTTATTAAAATCATAATAATTCCTTGCATTTCTATAGCGCCTTTTCAGCAGCGGAGATCCCAGGTGCCCCCATGCCCGGTTCTACAAGGGAACTGGCGACCAAAAAGCTCAGTCGTGAGGCAGGCGAGGCTCGCCAGCTCCACAGAGTGCCACGGGCATGTATCTTTCTTTCTTTTTTTAACAGCCCGTTTCCATCAGCCTCTGTCTCACGCTTAAAAAAAAAAAAAAAAAAAAAAAGTAATAAAACTCCTTTAAATTAAAAAAATATATTTAAAAAAAAAAGGGAGAGAGAAAATGACCTGAAATATAAAGTGGAGGGGGGTGGGGGGGGGGGGGAGAGCCAAGTGTGGTCTGGGAGCCTGGGGCCCTAGGGTGCTGCTGGGATGGGCCGCCTCTGGGTTCAGGGTGCAGGGTCAGCCGCTGCCCGGGTCACCTCCCCAGGCGCAGCTGGAGTAGGCTGAGTCATCTGCACATGGAAAAGTTAAAGGACCTAACACCACCAAAGCGCATTTAAGTAATTTGGGCGATAAGAAGTCGGGTTAATGACTGGTTTCCGCGGGCCGGCTGGGAGGCCCCCGGGGCAATTTCTCTGAATGCCAGGGTGCTGCTCGGAGCTCCGGAGGAGCGGCTGGGTGGCTTTATCCGGACACCAGCCTCCTCCAACAGGTTAAGTCGGGCCCACTCGGCGCACACGTTCTTTTCCCACTTTTCCATCCTTTTCCCCCCAGGGCCTGCCCAGGTAGTGCTGCAAAATGGCTGGCAACGGTGGGGGGAAGGGGGCTTAGCACCCCCAATTCAAGAAGTCAGCCAGGAGAGAGAAGGCAGTGTGGCTCAGAGGGGATCTGGAGGAAATTTTTTTAAAGGTTCTTGGAGACTGCGCAACTCCCGCGGCCTGAAGGCAGAGGAGAGGGGAAGGGAAAGCACATTTTCTGCCACTTAGTCACATTTCTTCCCCGTGCTTGCTGGAGGCCAAACGCCCCCAAACCCAGCCAACCCTCGAAACAAACAAAAATCTCCCCTGGTAAATTTCTCCTCCCTCGTCCCCCCCCCCCCCAAAAAAAAGCGGCCTGGGGAGAAGCGGGGAGGCTCTTCGGAGGCCTGGGGTCCGGAGACAGCGCTGCGCGCACAATGCGGCGCAGAGAAGGGACCCTCTCCAGATTGAGGACCCGAAGTTGCCGTCGGATTCTGGGGGCATTTAACCCCCAAGGTCCTCCGCGCAACCAAAGAATAACAGGAATTATCAACATCGCATTCATTCCAAAGCCCTCGCGCGCATTATCCCCTGTCGCGTATCCGGACGGGCACGAAACAGGGAAACTTAGGCAAAGGCGGCCCACAGCCCCACCCGGGGCGTCTGGGGACCCAACCAGCTTACAGGCCAAAACGCCGCCATTTGAGCCCCTTCTGGCGGCGGCCTTTGCCGCTGCAAATGGCAAGGGCCTCCGAACGCGAACCCGGCCGGCCCTCGACGCGGGGCCACTTTTGGGTTGTCGCCACGAGGGGTTAGGCCGCGCCCGGGCGGGGAGGGAGCCCGGGCGGCTTGGTGCTGGGGCGGGGAGGGAGCAAGGACACCGAAGGTTCCGGACCTCAGGGCCGCAACGTTCAAAGCCTCGCCTTGTGCCTCCGCTCCTTCACACCTGCTCCCGGTTTCCCCTCACCTGCCCTCGGGGGCAGTGGTCCTCACTCCTCTCTCAACGCCCGGCTTGGTTCCGCCCAAGCGACCCAACCGTCGTGTGCACAGGCGCCTGTTGCACGACGGCTTCCCGCCTTTTCGCCTCCGCGCACGCGCACACCCGACTTTGCGCAAGGCCCGCTCATGGCCAACGGCCCTCTTGGTGCCCTAGGGCCGGGGCCATTCGCCCCGTCGAGGGGTAGGTTGTCCTTTCCCACCCCATGGTGTGTGGGGCAAGTGACCGTGACTGTCAGCACCCGTGTTCTGCCGGATGGAAAGAATACTGCCCTCCTCTTGCCCGAGCCGGTGGGGGGAGGGTGCTCCCCATGACCTCCACCCACCTGTGCCCCACCCCCCTACCCCTTGGGGCGTGAGCCAATTGCAGCGGGTCCGGAATGCCACGCAGAAAAAGAACACCTTGGAGGCGACAATGAAAGGAGCTCGTAGGCGGCGGGCACCTGGCAAGGGGCATAGGCTGGGGCTAGTACGTGGCACGGGTGGCACATTTCTGCCGGGGTTTGCAAAGGCACACGATTGTGATGCATGGCGCACTGGTGGGGAGGGGGGATATCTTCGGGGCGACGTGGGAGACGGCCTGGTTGGGGCATCAAAGCGCCACAGTGGGGCAGTGGGGCCATCTACGGAGTCCTGAGGCAACCCCACCACCACCTCTACTCAGCAGTGTGCTTCTATTTTAAGATTATCTCCCACTCCTCCAAAATCCACCCACCCTCGCTCCTGAGGTCCTGTGGTGCGCACAAGGGAAACTCCCTCGCCCCAGGCACACCTGAGGGGAAGGCCAGGTGGGCAGCGCAGGGTCTGAGTCGCCCAGCTGGACTCAGGGGGGCAAAGGGAAGTTTCGGCGGAGGAGGGGGCATTAAATGGCCTCTTTGTGGAGAGGAATTGTGGGCCGTCACTCAGGATTAATTTAAGCAGCAACAGCAAACACACACCAAAAAGCAACGTCTGGCCGCCAGCACCCACCCCCGCGATTGTGTTTCGGGGGGGGGGGGGGGGAGCGCGGCAGGATTCATTGGTGTGGCCCGGCCTTTAAGAACGTGGGGCGTCCACAGTGGGAAGGGGGAAGGCTGCTGCCGCCTGGCCCCACGTCCCTGCTTGGCGAAGTGGGTTTGCAGGTTTGGGATGAAGCCGAGTGGGGGGGTGGCAAAATCCAAGTAGAAACGTGGAGAAGAAATGGGGGGGGGGGAGGTTCTATATAAATTATATTTAAAGGTACAAATTTCCAATATAAATATATCACATGCAGGGGCGCCACTGGGTAGCAGTTCTGGGCGCTCACCTTCGCCCCAGGGACATTTGGGGAGGCGGGTGTTCTAAGAGAAATCCGGCTGGCTGGCGGCTGGCGGTGGGAATCAGGCCTCCGCTTCCCAGTCTCCTCCCCCAACAACCTGAATGCTGCTTTGGAGCCAGGTGCCCTGGGCGGCCTGGCAGGTGTGCGGCTCACGTGAAACACACGCGTGTGCAGCCTGGGGAGGTGAGTACCTGCGTGGGCCTGGAGCCACGTGTGTGGGCACCAGCAGCTCCCCTAGGCTCACTGACCCACCTTGGCCCAGCACACCCATGGGGGCACAGGGCAGTGCCTGTGCTCGCTCGGAGCCAGGTCCCGGCACAAGCAGGAGAATGCGTGTGGTGTGTGTGTGTGTGTGTGTGTGTGTGTGTGTGTGTGTGTGTGTTGGGGGGACCCCATCTGATGTCGGGCAAGGGGCATGTTTATGGCCATGTGTGCTCCTGGCAATCTCACTGGGGTGCCAGGCCTGCGTGTGCATATTAACTGGTGGTGCCTGGGATCCCCATGGGGGGAGTGCCAGGCAAGGGTGTGCTTGAGACCCATCTGAGCCTCTGTGCGGGACTGTGCTTAGGTGTGCACACGAGAGCCCGCCTGAGTGCCCTGCTGGGTGGTCAGACATGGGTATGCGGGTGCCAGGGCGCACCGTCGGGATGCTGTGCAAGGGCGTGCACATGTGCTTTCAAGCCCCCTAGGAGTGGCCACGTGTGCTGGGGCCACCGTTGAGGCCAGCAGAGCCTGAGCAGGCCAGGGGGCAGGGCCAGCTGCCCGGCCAGCCTCGGCGGGAAGTCATTGGAGGCGTGTTGGTTTTGGCCAGGGCAGCTCTAATGGGGGAAGCCCCGGGGAGCGGCAGGGGTGGAACAAAGAAGGGGAAAGTGAGGGAAGGCGGGCAGCAGAGGGGGAGGAGGAATCGCCCTGGAATGCGGAGGGCCTTGGGGAGTCTCTGGGCCCTGGCTAGGGCTGAGGGACTTCACTGGTGCCTACAGCTGCCCCAGTCAAAGGCTCCTACACACGGAATCCTGCCACCACGGGCCCACAAGGAGCCAAATAGCACTTGGGGTGGAGAGCATGGCTCAAATTTCCTCAGCAGAGGGCAGACAGTTTGAGGCCCCTTCCCCTGTTTCTTGGCTGGACTGCTCAGAACCTCAGTTCTGCCCATCCAGGGAATGGGAAAGGGAATTCCCACGGGGAGGGCCAGGAAGGTGAGTACTGGCTGAATAGGAGTGAGTTGAAAGGCAGGGTGACCTGTTTAAGCCTTGCTTGCCCCTGGGGGCCTGACTAATTCCTCCCCCACCCCCATTTCTAGCGCCATGACCTTGGCACTTGACCTTGTGGCCTCTGTTTCCTCATCTGTAAAACAGGTTACTCATAGCCGCCTCAGGTTGAGAGGGTTACAGGAGGTCACGTGCATCCACGCGCTCGCGCGCTGCGCGCACACACACACACACACACACACACACTCCGCCTGCTGCCCAGGCATAATTGCTCTGGAGTTGGTAGCTGTTATTTTTATTGTGAGGAGTCTATGGCTGTGACAAGCTGTGACGCTTGGTGTGATGGCGGGAGGCTGGCTGTGCGTGCGACTGTGCCGCTGTGTGTGTGTGCGTGTGTGTGACAGGTTGTGTGTGAGACTGTGCGTGGACGACAGATTGTGCCGGTGTGCGGCAGTGCCTGTGACAGGCTGTCACTGCGCGACAGACTGCGGGTGGCGGGGTGTTGCGGGTACCGACTGTGAGTGGAGATGAGGCAGTGTGTAGGGCTGGGACTGGGGGACTCCCGAAAACCTACCTCAGTGAGGGTCTGGCTGACAGTGAAAGAGGGAGGCTCTCAGGGACCACAGAGAGTCAGTCCAGTGTCTTCTCGGGCCTTGGCTTTTCTGTTGTGTCCAGTGGACTCCACTTTGCTTGTGAGCCTCGGTAGGTGACGGGTCAGAGGGACCCTACGATAAAGCCTCCCCTTTACCCGCTGTGGTCAACTCAGGTGCCCACCGCTCCCCCCCCCCCAGCTTCTTGCTTGGGTTCAGAGGATCCCGGGGGGGCCATCGGGGATCTCAGGGTGCGCAGGACCCCCCGGTCAGTCTGGCTTCAGTGAGGGACACAGGCCCCAAGCCTGTTTCCCACACTTTCCCTGAGCTCCAGGCCTGGGCAGGGCTGGTGGAGACCAAGAGAAGGAGGGATTCGGGGAAAGCTCAAGAAAAACCAGGGGAGAAATGGAGGGAGAAGGTGAGAAGACCAGACACTTCTTCCCTGGGACCTGGAGAACCCGGGGCTGCTTGAGGTTGGGGCCTCCAGTCGCGGTGGGCACGTATCAGGTTTTGGGGGGTGGTCGGGGCTGCCAAAAATGCCCGCTAACCCTTAAAAACGCTGCTTGTACTCTAGGCTCGTATCAGACCCTGATTTTAGGGACTCGCTCCTTATATCAACCCTGCCGGAGGGACGAGAAAACCCCAGGCCCTCTCCTGATCAGCGTGGGTTTCCCTTCTCACACCACCCTGGCCCACCTCTTCCCTCTACAGCTGGGAAAACTGAGGCCGAGAGAGGGGAAGGGACTTGTCTGTGCACCAGCTCGTGCCCAGGAGACCTGAGAATACAGGACTTCAGGTTTCGAGAAACCTCACCGGCTGGAAAACTCCCAGGCCCTGTGGGCTGGGGGCAGCACCCTGTGAACCCCGCCCCCCTCTCAGTGTGTCAGGACGTGTATGTTTTGTGTGCTATATGGGCTGTGGTCCACGGCTGTCGTGCGTGTGGTGTGCAAGACACTGCATGATGGATGCGTCCCTCTGTCGGTGCGGGCCTCTGTGCGTCTGTGTGTCCATTCAGGGCCAGCCCCTGCCACAGAGGGGGGAGAGACATCGAAGCACCCCCCCCCCCCGAAAGCGTGTCTTTGATACTTGGAGCCTCGGCAGCGAAAAACAAGTTTCCACAGGGCCGCCTTGGGCTGAGGCCAGGCCGTCCTCAAATAACATTTGAAGTTACTTAGCAAACTTTGTTTAGTGCCGAGAGAGGCAGAGAGGCCCGGGCAGCGAGCTTGGGGGGGGGGGGTAGTAAACCGGTTCCTCCAAAGTCCCTTGCCCCTCTGGGGGCATGAGTGCCCAACACGGGGGCTGAGTTCCCCTCCCCAAAGTTCCAGGAGGAGGAGCAGGAATCTTGAAGCCCTGGGGGGACCTGGGGGCGGGGGAGGAAGGATCTGGGCACCCCACAGATAAAGCCTTGCCTCTGCCAGTCCAGGCCCTGGACATTGGCAAGAAGGCCCACCCTGGTCTCCTGGTGGCCCAGAGGCTGACTCTGGGTCCCTGGGTCTGGTTAGAAATGGGAGGGTCTACGCATTCTGTGCTGCCCCCTTTCTGCAGCCCAGCTCTGCCAGCCTTGAGGCAGGTTGTACGCGCTGGCTCGGAGCACACGTCCCCCTCCAGACAGACAGACAGACAGACACACACACACACACATGCACCCAGAAAGCCCCTGGTGCCCACGCGCCTGGCCCTCCCAAACTCTCATTTCCAGGGTCCCAGCCCCAGGCAGCAGAGAAGGCCTGAGAGCCAGCGATGGCGGGCGTGGAAGTGAGGTTGGTGCCTAGGGGAGGGGGAGGGGGAGGAGATGCCAAAAATGGTGAGCCATTACAGGCAAGCAGGCGAGCAAGGGAGGAAGCGAGCAGGGATGATGGAAGCCAGCCGGGCATCCTCGTCGAGCTCTGGGCTGCAAAGGGGCGGCGAGAAAGGCAGCCCGGGGCCTTTCCAGGCAGCAGGCATGGGGGCACAAGCCCCAGGTGGCACGGGACAGGCAGGGGGCCGGGAGGCGCCCAACGCTCCCCCACCCCAAGCTTTGAAATGGAGACTGGCAGCAGCAGCCGCTGGGCTCTGCCCGGGCGTGGGGTGGGGGTGGCGGGCAGGCAGGGCGCCAAACTGAACGCCACCAGGCTGGGCACGGTGGTTGCCGGCCGGCGGCGCCGACCCCCACCGGCCCCGGCCCGGGACCCGTCACATCTAGAGCTTTGGGGTTGGAGGAAGGCGGGGGCCCAGCGGGGATCAGAGGTCCGGCAGACAAAGCCAGGTCCCCTCGAGCCGTGGGCAGGTCCCCAAGACCCTACAAAGATGGCGCGGCCTGGCATGGCCAAGGTGACGGGCTGGGGTAAAAATAAACTGGGCCCGCCCCGGGGGAGCTAAATCGAGGGGCCCAGGTGGAAGTGCCACTCCGGGCCACCAGCTGCCCCCGCCCCACCCCCAGCTCAGAGCAGCAGGGTCGAGAACACCGGGTGCCCGTCGACGCCCGGTTTCTACACAGGAGCAACCCCGGCCATCTTGTCTCCTGGTCTTGGGGGGGCAGCCTACGGTGTAGCCACAAGCACGGGGAACGGGTGATCTCGGGCCGCACCGACGACAGGCCGCGCGTTTGGGGCAGACGGTGGGGGCACCCGTGCTAAGCCACATATCCTTGACCTCCAGGCTGTCCCCTCTGAGAGGGAAAAGGGCCTGGGAGGCCACACTTGAGCTGTGGCAGAGCTGCATGGGGTTGAAAGTCAGCACCGTGCCGCGGGGCCTCCCGGATCACCTCTGCTAAAACCACGGCTGCCCAGCGCTTCCGTGGGCCCTACCTGTGCCTTCCCTCTTAGCACCTGTCACTGTCTCAAGTACCGGGCACTCCCTTGTTTATCAGGTTCACTGTCTGCCCTCCCACTGGGGCCGGCGCCTCTGCTGATTTTGCTCCCTGCGGAGCCCCCAGGGTCTAGAACAGGGCCTGGCACCCAGAGGTACTTGGTAAATATTTGTTGAAGGAATGCATAGGCCCCCAGCTGCACCCCCGGCACTCAGGCTCCAGCAGGGTGCCCAGCGAGGTGTGGGAGAAGGCATCGTGCCCATCGTCAGGGTACCGAAGGCGAGCCTGGCCAGTGGTGGTGCAGGGGGGTGAGGCAACCAGCCACTGTCACTCAGAGCCCCGAATGGAGGAAGATCTGAGGGTCAGAGTGGTAAGGAGGCTTCAAGGGCTGACAGCTGGGGCAAGCTTCCAATGGGAGTGTGGGGGTGTACGGGCCCACTCTGAAATTTTGGTAAAGGCCAGAGAATAAGCTGCCGAACGATTCTGTTCCATCAGTGGGACTTAGGGTGGCGGCCACCAGAGAAGAGGCGCAGGCTCTGCCACCTCCTAGCCCTTGACCCTGACGCTGGATAGGTCTCTCGGCTTCTCATCTATAAAATCAAGCACTTATTTCGCATCAAGCACTATGTTAAAGCACGTTCTACAAGCCAACTCCTCTGATCCTTACCATAACCTGTGAGAGGAAACTAGAGGCCCAGAGAGGTTGAGCGACTCGTCCAAGGTCACACAGCTAGTGAAGAGCAGAACCGGGATTCAAACCCAGGAAACTGGCTCCGAGTCCCCACTCTCCTAATAATGACTAAATGTCCCAAATGCGTGCCTTATTAGCACCCACATGGGCACAGCTAACCCCTGCCACCCCTGCCTCACGTGGAAGGATTCCACGGGGACAAGCTGGGAAGACACTCAGCACAGGGCGCAACATAATAAGCACACACACGGCACGCTTTAGCCAATCACTATGGCTTTTAGGACATGTCATTAGAATTCTAGAAAATGCTCTCTCCCTGCACAATTCTGCCAGCCATCTTTCTTGTCTCTTTCTGCGGAGTCAGAAATGAAGAGTCCATGGCCAGAGGAGTAACGAGACAGCCCCACGGAGGACAAGAGTTTCAGAAATTAGCCTCGCCTCCATCCTGGACTGTCTCGATGGCTTCCAGAAGCGGGACGGTCAGAGCAGGGCCGCGAGGCCGGAGGGCTGGGGGGTGCCCCGGGGCAGGGTAGGCATATGGCTCCCCAAGCTTCTTCCCCAGGCTGCGACAAAGCGGCCCAAGGGATTCAGAGTCCCAAATTCCACCAGGAGAGGTCAGGGTGGTTGAATCTGCCGCTCAAAGACAGCCAGAGGGCAGGCAGGCAGAGGGGAGGTCCGAGGAGGCCAGGTGTCATCTCTCAGACACCATTTCCAAGCAGGGCCAGGTGTAAGCCAGGTGTGAATGTCTGTGTGGGCGTGACGCTCAGCCACATGGACCCGGGCAATTCGCGACTGTGTACCGCCAGACCGTTTGTGCCCGGGCTTATGTACAGGGGGTGTTGCATCTGCAACAACCTCTGGGTCCTGATGAGCAAGACTGTGTGTGCGGCTGTGCGTGTGTGTGCGTGTGTGTCGTGGGTGTGAGTTGTGTCCACGTGTGTGTTACTGACAATACAAGGGCTGGGTGTCTCCATTTCGGCGCTGGTGACATCGGGGGCTGGATCGGTGCTTGTGGTGGGGGCGTCCTGGGCGCTGCGGGGTGTTGGGCGGCATCCCTGGCCTCCCCCCACCGGCAGCAGACGCCCCTCCAAGTGCGATGACCAAATGTATTCCCAGACGTTGCCAAGTGTGTGCGTGTGCGTCACGGCATGTCTGAGGGTGTGTTGCTGTGTGCAACACACTGTGTGCACGTGCACGCTGAGTGCATGTGCTCCTGTGTGTCTGGGGCGGGGGGGGGGGGTGGGTGGGTGCGGGGATCAGGGCTCTCGCGTGCGTTTCTGGGTGCCTGGCACGTGCACGTGCCTCTTGCCGAGTGTCTGTGGGTCCGTGAGACGCTCCACACCCCTGTGTGTTTGCCAACAAGCAGCGCGTGTGTCTGCGCCGTGTGCCGCGTGGCGCGTCTCCGTGTGACCGTGCGCGGCCGCGGGTCTGCGCCCAAGCGCACGTCCCTGCGTGCGACGCCCACGCCAACGTGTTCGGGTGTGGTGGGCGTCTCTAGGCGTTGGCGTGCTGAAGGCAAGTCCCTTTGTGTGGGGACGCCGGTGTCTGTGCGCTCCCGATTCAGGGAAGGTGTGCCGTGCCTGTGTGTGACGGCGTGATCCTTTGTGCCCGCGTGTGCTGGTGACAGGGTGCGACTTTGTGTGAGATGGGCCCAGGATAAGCCGCCCGAGACGATTTTACGGGAGCCAATATTTCGATGGGATCTCCCGGATGATCTGCCCCCCCACCCCCAGGTCCCGACTGCCCCCGGGGCTGAAAGCCACCTCCTCAGGTCAAGGTGGTGGGGTGGGCCTCTGAGCTGCCCCTTCCTCCGGCTGGGCTCCCGCAGATTCAGGTGGGGACAGACCCCCGCCCTTGCCCGATCCGTGCCAGGAAGACTGGCACCGAGCTTTCGGCCAAGGGGGCAGGGTCCTCAGCAGCGGTGGTGGCACGGCCCCCTGCCCGCTGCTGGCCACCACCCCCCAGCTTCCCCTCAGGGTGGGGCCCCAGTAGGGGGAAAGCTCCCCAGAGCAACCCTGGCTTCCGATTGGCTACGGATCGCCGCAGTGCCCGCCACCCGCCTCCCCCTCCCCGGCTGGCGCAGCCACATCGGTAGTGGTGGCAAACGCAGCTCAGAGTTCTGGGCACAGCTGCGCCTCACAGAGGCCTGCCAGCCCCACCAGAAGCCAGACACCCCAGCTCCATGCCCCCGACCCCTCCCCACCTGCCCGCCCGGCCAGCCAGGCAGCACGGTCACCCTGGCGGCCGCCCCCCTCAGGCTGCCAGGCCCTGTCCACCCAGCCCCCTCACCCATCAGGCCTGTGCCCCCTTGGCCCAGCCCACTTGGGGGGCCCAGGCCCCTACACACGGCCACTCCCGCTCTCAGAGGGGCTCCTCAGGAGGGGGGAGGCAGCGAGGAGGGGGGGTTAGGGAAGGGGGGAGCTAGCCCTTCTTTTAGTGAACGCGCCCAGAGCTGGAGCCAAAAATCGAGGAGGAGAGATATTCAGACAGAGCCAAGACGCGTTTGGCAGGAGGAGAGAGAGAGGGAGAGAGGGAGCGGGAGGAGGGGAGGAGAGAGGGAGGAAAGACAGAGAGAGAGAGAAAGAGAGAGAGAGAGAGAAAGAAGGGGGGGCCCTCAGTTTCCAAATCTGAGCTCTCAGAGCCTCTGAGGGACAGCGGGAGGCACAGGAGGTGTGGGACTCAGGGCAGGCTTGACTGTGGGGGCAGTGGGGGCGGAGGGCTCAGCCCACAGAGACAGCCGGACACCCCAGCTGGCCAGGCCAGGACGGACACAGGCAGAAGCCAAGATCAATGCGCACCCGGCAGACAGAGGGAGGCCTGTGGGCGGCCCAAACACACACCCGCACCTCGCCACACAACGGGCTTCTGTCCATGCCGGGCCAGGGGCACGGGCGGGGCCCACAGCAGGGCCACCACGGCTGCCCGACCTCATGGGAAGCCGTGGAGAGGCCGGCCCGCTCCCAGCCGCTAGCCTGGCCGCCATAGTGGGCATTTCGCACACTGCCAAAAAGCCAAGGGAGGCCAGGGAGAGGGGCCCTTGTGGTGAGATGCACATTGGTGGTCAGAGGGACGAGCCCAGCACGCAAAATGCCACGGGGGAGGTGACACCTGGAGACCCAGGCACGGACACGGTTGCTGACACAGGTCGACACGCAGAGTAAGGCGCACGAATACGACCTTTGCCACACATCCAGAGGATACATTGGGTTGCACAGGGACACGCCATGCCACCGCAGCACCGCGACACAAAGACGACATCAGACACCCAATGGGCACACACCCTCAACCTCACTGCTGCCAGAATACACAGAGATAGAGCTTCGGATGACCCCCGGAGACACAGGCAGGCAGCACCCAACGATGCACACCTGGAGACTCGGGGACACTTGCAAAGGGACCCGTGCAGACATTCGCGGCCACATGGCCGTCTGCAGCAAAATGGTGGCTCTGAAGCCCAACACGCCAGTGACCACATGTGGATCAGGGAGAACCCAGTTGGCCATTCACAGCCCTCCCCCTGGCTCCTGCGCCTCCATATCTGGGGCTTTGTGGACGGGAAAATGAACACACACCCTTCTTTCCCCCACCCCAGCTTGGGGAGACGGGAGCCCCGTCCTCAGCACTTTGTTGGAGGAAAACGCAGGTGTCCGTGCCTCCTCTACCTCTCTTGGTCCAGCTGGAGGAAAGCGAGGGACCCCAGATTTGTGCTTCGAGAGCAGAAAAACAAGGACCAAGCTGACGGGAAAGACCAGGCTCCCAGCAGGTTGAACATGGAAGGCAGCAGTCAGACATTCACTACCAGGGGAATTTAACCAGCAGGCACAGCTGTGTGCCCACCCCCTGCACACACCCGCAATGACTGCCTGACCCTGCCAAGTGCCCACATAGGACCCCCCCATATGCATCCTATCCCCATGGTGGGCCCAGGTGACACCATTCGGGTGCAAACGCAGAAATGACTCTGGAGCCACGCAGACATCCCTAAGCCATCATCGGGACCCACCCCCAACCCCAGGCTCTTCGCCCCACTCACATTTGGACACTCATGTACACACACATTCCTGCACACTCCAGAACAAGACCTCAGAGCCCAGCCCCAAAGTGAGCCTGGTTGAGGTCAAGGTCAAGATTAGGGAAAGGGTCAAGGCAGCCAGTGGTCCCCAAAAAGGTATCTGGTCCCCACAGGGCAGTCAGCGCGTGGCTTGTCTCTCCCCTGCCACCCCCTGCCCACGCCCCATCATCTCTGCTGCCCTCTGCCTGGCTGATAGGACCCCACCCAAGGGAAAGGAGCTGGGCCATGAGCCGGCTTCCCTCCTCCCAAACTCTTCTCTTGCTTCCTCCTCCAGGCAGTCCACTTGGACTCCTATGGTTGGGAGGCACTCACTCCACTCTGCCTTCCACCCGCCTCAAGCAGTTTTCCCTCAGTCAGGAAGGCCTACGGGTGACTTAGCGATGATAACCAAAATGACAACAAGTCATTCCATTTCTTGAGCACATGCTACGTACCAGGCACTGTGCTAAGCCTAACCACAGCCTGAGAGATACCCATTTTGCAGACCAGGAAGATCGTGTGGTTCAAGTCACAGGATTAGAAGATGCAGAGGCAGCGCTCAAACCCCGTGCTGTCTTATAAAAAAAAAAAAAAAAAAAAAAAAAAAAAGCCCAATTCTTGATCTCTGCACCCACAGCCTCCATCTGGGAGCCCTTGAGGCCACACAAGACATTCCTGGGTCGGCCAGGACCCCTGGCTCCAGCAGCCGGCAAGAAGGGAGCATCCAGCCCCCCCAGATTAACCCAGCATGCCCCTCGGCTCCAAGCTTGGCCTGGTCCAGCCTCAAAACATCTAATGGAGCCTAACGTAGCCCCAAGCATGGCCCGCCCCATGCCGGCTCCGGCCTGCGCACACCTCCTATCCCAGAAGTGGGCATGAAGCAGGCAGGGCCGGAGACAGGAAGAAAATGTGCCATAAAAGGGGGGCGCTGCACTGTGCCAGGAGAGCAACAGCATCATGGGGGCAGCAGGGCGGCCACAGTGACCCAAGGAGACAGCTGAGGCAGGGGCTTCAGGGACACCCCAGCCATTCCCCCTTCCCTGGAAGGAGCGTGTGTGTAGCTGCCCAGAAACAGGGGTCCGTGAACATTCTGCCCACGTGGCTGTGTGGCAGGAAATGTCAGCAAGCATGCAGGTCTATATATGCACCTAGGTGAGCCAACAGCATTGCGTCTTACATAAAGGTGTGTGTCTGTCCATCCCTCGGTCCTTGAGTCTATCTGTCCTCGAGTCTATATGAGCGAGAGCGGGGTGCGGGGGGGGGGGGGGGACATACACTTGAGTCAGCCTCTCTCGGACTGTCTCTTGGATATGTCTTCATGAGCCTACATCAATATACATGTCCCATCACAAGGCGTGCGTGTGTGTGTGTGTGTGTGTGTGCGTGCGCGCGCGCGTTGTGGGTGGGAGCGAACACAGGTCCACCATTTCCTGTGTCTGTAAGTGTGTCAATGTCCATGTGTCTGTCTGGATGATCACCACGAGCAGGTCATTTATGTCCGCATTTTAGGGGCGATGGTGATGTATGTGTAGGTCCACGTTCTGGAGCGTGTCTATTTGCCGGGGAAGGGGGTCCCATCCGTCCATCCCCTCCTGTCTGCCGAGGACTCAGGCCTACGGCTGCAGTGGGCTCATGCAGCGCCAGCAAGCGCCCCGCCCAGCCGCCCTGGATTTCGATGCTTTTTCCAGAAGGAGATTTCCCCCCCCCCCCCCACCGCCCTTCCCCCTCGCCCACAGTGCCTTTCCCCGCCAGGGCCCCGCTGCTCCAAGCTCGTTCCTGCTCAATCATTTATTGACTTTAAAATCGAAGCCAATTCTGGGTTGAAAAAAAGAAAAGGGGGAGAGGGAGAGAGAGAGAGAGAGAGAGAGAGAGAGAGGCCACAGAGACAGAGAGAGTCCGAGACTCATGGGGAGGGGAGAAGCAGAGATGGGGCCAGAACCAAAGTCAGAGACAGAGACGAGGAGAGACAGGGACAGTCAAAGATCTAGAAGGACAGAGGCAGAGAGAGAGAGAGAGAGAGAGACAGAAAAGGGGCAGAGCAAGCCAGATATAGAGACAGAGACAGAGAAAAAGACAGAGAGTGGCAGGGCAAATTATGGAAGCAGAAAGATTTGTAAAAACAGAGACTCTGGATCCAAGAGATGTGACTGTCGGGAGGGGCAGACCCGACCCTGCTGACCAGCTGACAGCAGCCGCCGGCACAGAGCTGAGGGATGCAACCCAGAGACACCATGTCCGCTCTCCTCCCCATCCACCCTGGCACACTCAGGCCTGTGACAGAGCTGAGCCCTTGCTCCCTTCTGGGGTATCACAGAGTCAAGCCCTGGCATGGCCCATGGCCATGGTGTGCCCCAGCCCTTTCCTAGTCTTATCACCGGGGGATCGGCTGGCATTTTCTTTCCCAGGGGCCCAAGCCCTAGCCAGGTCTCCGGGGGCAGGCCAGGGTGCCGGCGGTGTAGCTGGGGGGCAAGGAGACACTCGAGCATGGGGTCTTGATTCCACTAGGCCCCGAACACCGGCACGCAGTCCAGCCAAACGCAGCCCCAAAGGCAGCCACAGCTCAGACCCCGCTGGGTGGACGGGGTTGTCATGCGGCCCAAGACAGAGCGACTGGCCAGTCAGAGGCACAGATGCGGGGGCCGGGGCGGGGGGTGGCGTCCCTCGTACTGACACAGTGGCCAGAGTGCCTGCTCACACCTGCATGCACACTGTGATACATACATGTGCGTGTGCACCTCACCAACACTCACGACACCCAGTTGCGAAACAGGAAAACCCGCTTTCCGGGCCACACACATGTCCATACCACGCAGGCCTGCCCACCGCCACCCAGAGGAGCCACAGGCAGACCCCAAGACTGACACACACATACACACTCGCATCTGTGGATACGGGAGTATGGTGTGGCCACGGCTGACACGCAGCCCCTGACATGCTCTCTTGCCCCCTCGCCGCACATCACCACCTGGTAGCAGCCATATTCACTTGGACTCCCACTCCCATCTGTGGGCACGCTTGGCAGAAGGCTGGCAAGGCTCAGGCTGGGCAGAGGAGACAATTAGGACCCCGGGCCGGGCCTAAAGATTCCCCTCACACACGCAGGCCTTGCTGGCAGGCAGGGCGAGGCAGCCCCCAGGTGTCCCCTCTTCCGAGTCTGTGTTGCCAGCAGCGGCCTGGCCCGGCAGGCAGCGCTACCAGGGCCACTGCGGGACTCTGGACAGTTCTTGTGCCCTCTCGGAGCCTGGGGCCACCGCCCAGGGAAGGCGGAGTGGCAGGGCAGGCATCCCCCGCGCTTTTGCCTCCGCGGAGCGCTGCGCAGGGAACTTCGCTGGAGGCGGGACGCGCTCTGCTCTCGCAGCGCGCCAAGGTCGGCTCTGTAGTGCCCGCGGCTGACCCGACGGCGTGGCCGCAGCACCGTCGGCCGCATCCACGGTTGCCTCCCGCCCCTCCCGCCTCTGGGCGGCAGGACAGGATTCCCCCACCCCGGCCCGCCTGGTCCACCGCGCCGCAGCCGGGGTAGCTGGGGCCGGAAAGTTTGCGCCGAGGAAAGTTTGGGGCGGTGGGGGGGCCGCGGCTGCGACGTCCAGGGTCGGCCGAGAGGCGCGGCCCCGGCTGGCAGCGCGCCCGTCCCTCCCTCCCCTCCCCTAACCCTCCGAAATTTGGGAGCCCCGCCATTTTCTTAGCCCCGCTCCCATGTGAGGCCTGAACAAAGACTTTGGGGCGACGCCCGGGCCGCTCGGCCGGCCCCGGGCACCCCGGCTGCACGCAGGGGCCGCCGCCACGCATGCCGGCCGCTGCCACCCTCGGGAAAAGCTGCGCCCGCCCCCAGAGAGCGCCGCGGGACCCAGTCCCCGCTCTGCGCCCTCGGGACCACCCCCCTGCCACTCTGTCACCCCCGCAACCACTGCCAGTGGCCACGCTGCCCGGGTGCACAGCACAGTCGCCCACAGGTCGGCGGGAGTCCACCGCACCCCAGTCGAGCGCGCGCGCGCACACACACACACACACACACACACACACACACACACACGCACTCCCGCTCCGCGCTCCAGGGGCAGCGCCACGCACGCAGCCGGCCACCCCCAGAGCCCCCAACAGGAGTCCGCCCGGTGGCCAGGGTCGCACGCGCACCGTGACGCCCGCAGGCGTGCCGGGACTGCCCACAGCACGGCTTGCACCCCTCGGCCGCCCGCAGGCTCACTCCCCCCCCCCCCCACCCCGGCCGCCGCGCGCCCCCTCCGGCCGCTCGCCCGCCCGCCCGCCCGCCGGCCTCCTGCGCCCGCTCCCCTCCCCGGTCGCCCAGGGGCGGCGGCCGGTACCTGGGTGAGGCAGTACGGGGAGTACATAGCTGGGCGCCCGGGCGGGAGCGCGGCGGCCGGCCGCGGCGAGGGGAGGCCCGGCAGGCGGCGGCCGCGCTCGGGCTCCGGCTCCGGCTCGGCTCCTCCGGCCTCCGCCGCGCTGCGCCCGCCCGGCCCGCGGCCCCGCGCTCGCCGCTCGCAGGCTCGGCCCCGCCGGCTCCGGGGCCGCCGCCGCCGCCGCCGCCGCCGCCGCCGCCGCGCTCGCCGCTGCCTCTCGCGTCCGCTGCTGCCGCCGCCGCTGCGCGTCTACTCCATGCCGCCGCCGCTCGGCCGGTCACCCTCGCCCGCCGCCGCCGCCAACGCCGCCGCCGCCGCCGCGCTGTGAAAGTGAAAGTTTAGACAAAGTTTGGAAGCGGCGCACTCCGGGGAGAGGGAGCGGGCGGGCGGCGCGGGCGGGAGGAGGGGCGCGGGGAGGGGCGGGCAGGGCGGGGGAGCGGCGGCCGGCGCGCACACACACATACACACACTCTCACACGCACACATGCACACACACGCGCGCGCGGGGGCGCACACCGACACAGCCACCCCGACACGTGCTGGCTCGCGTTCCATCGCAGACACATGCTGACACACAGCAGGGTTCGGACCCCGCCACACATGTCACGTACAGAACGCATTGCCACACGTTCCACGTTCCAACAAACCGAGCACACACAGACCCCTACACACACACACACACACACACACACACACACACACGGCATGGACACACGCCCCCGCACACCAGCCCACGACCCACACGCTGACGGGCACCCAGGCCCACCATCACAGGATGATAACCTGCACACCCGCGTTCCAGTTACGAACCACGTTTACACATGCCAGCAAGGGCCTCACATGGACACACACCGATCCACACGAAGACACACACACCAGCGCATGCTGGCACATACGTATTCACACTGACACACTGACAGGCATCATCACACAACCACACTCTGACGCACTCCAGACACACAGCTCCTATACATAGACACCCAAAGGCACACACAAAGCCACACCAAAACATCTTGGCAGCTGTGGCATTGCAGAGGACACAGCCGGGCACGCAGAATGACACTACTAAAGGGGAAATGTGCTAACACGCTCTCGTGCAAACATGCGCCATCAGATACCTGGACACACATGCCTAATGACCCAGGGAAGGAGCACACTGACCCTGATACAAAGACATACAAGGTGTCACTGACACTGGCAAAGTGTCACTGGCAGTCACAACCACACAGGGACATACATAGCACACACCTGGTGCCCAGATGTCCCCTTGGGCCTTGGGCACACTGACCAGTCGTCCTTCAGAGGATCGCCCAGCCATGAACACGGGTATGACATACATACACCCAGGCCCCTCCCACACCCCACCCTTATGACACTATACAAACACACACACACACACACACACACACACACACACACACACACACACGTACTTGGATCTGATCATGGACATACACAGATCTAGCAAGTGCCATAGAGCCCAACCTGCAGGGACAGAAATGGGCATAGACATGTGTCACCCCCCCCACCATGAGACCAGTCTCTCATGCAGGCCGCTGACCCCTCCTTTCCAGAGCAGAAAGGAATGGAGGCGGAAGTTGGTGCTGAGGACCCTAGTGTGGGGGCAGGGGGAGCCCTTAGGTGACCCCCAAGGTGGGCGGGGAGGCGGTGCCTGCAGCCCCTGGGCAGCTCCTGCTGAGACAAAGCTCTCTCCTGCTGCCAGGTGCAGCCAACACCTTCTTGCCCTCCCGGGCCAAGAAGCTGTGGCAATTCTAAGCCATGCATTGTCTGCTGGAGGGGTGTTGGTGCCCAGGTGTGTGTGTGTGTGTGTGTGTGTGTGTGTGTGTGTGTGTGTGTGTCTGTGTGTCTGTGTATGTTTGTGCAGGGCTGGCTGTGTGGGGGCTACTATGGCTGCGCCCATTGGGTCCCAGAAAGCAGGCGCAAGAGTGTGCATGTGAGAGAGAGAGAGAGAGAGAGAGAGAGCGAGCGAGCACACCTGAGGGGGTGTACTTCTGGTCGCATTACATCATTGAGGCAGGGTGACTAGACTTGTGTCCTCAGGTCTGGGTGTTCTCTGGGGGAAAAGAGACACAGGTCAGTGAACGTCCAGGAATCTCTCTGTGTGGCCCTGTGTTACGTAGTGGTGGGTCTCTTGGTGGCGGGGGGGGGGGGGGCGGCTGGGGGGTGTCTGCGAGCCAGAGAGGGTGCGCGTCTGCCAAACCCTGTGCCAAGCACTGGGGACATCATGGGGAACAAGACAAAAGAGCCTGCCCTCAGAGGGCTGACATTCCAGGGGGAGTTAGGTGTAGACGGGGTCTGGGTTTGACACAAAGTAATGGGTGAATAGACACGTGTGTTTCAAGCTGCCCACGGTGTGTATGCCAGCTCTGGGGATCTTTCCGTCAGAAAGTGTCAG
Source organism: Puma concolor (assembly GCF_028749965.1). Classification (NCBI taxonomy): domain Eukaryota; kingdom Metazoa; phylum Chordata; class Mammalia; order Carnivora; family Felidae; genus Puma; species Puma concolor. The sequence goes on from NC_141668.1 coordinate 162,862,375, forward strand.
TGTGTGTGATGAACTTGTGTGTAACGTGGCAGGGATGTGAGTCAGTGTGTCCCAGAGTATGTGCCGCCAAGTGGGCAGGTGGGCGAGGGTCCCAGCGAATCTGTGATCAGGGTCCGTGTGGCGGAAAGTGTTAACGGGCGTTATTAGGTGTGTGCTTCTGTGGGGTGGTCTCTGTGGGTCTGGGGCGGTGATGAGGATCTCCGGGAGTGTGTGTGTGATGTGTCACGGAGGGGGGCTCTGTGCGTCCAAGGGTGTGTCTGGTACGTGTGTCAGTCATTCAGCGCTTTGGGGGCTCCGTCCCTAGAATCCTGAGGGTCCCACATGGCCTCGCCCGCTATGCCGCAGCCACTGCCGGCGCGAGGCCGTGGCAGAGGGAATCGATACGTCCTTAAAAATTCAAGGGCTTCTCGTAAACAGAAACTTTTAACACCGTTTAAAGTTTCAGGGCCATTGCTGCCTGCTCCTCACCGCTGCAGGAGGAATGCAGGGGCGGGGGGGGGGGGCGGGGGTCATGAGCAATGGTTTGGAGAGAAGAGGCCGGCTAGATGATGCATGGGGGACCAGGGTGGGGGTGGGGGCTGTGAGGGGCTGAAAGAAGAGACCAGAAAGGGATTTAGAGATCAAGGGGGCCTGGGGCCTTAACGGCTCAGGGAAGAAATTGAGAGGGTTGGGGTGTCTGGGACCTTTAATATAGCTGGAGGCTTGGGGCATCCTGAGAGCCAGGCAGACCCTCCTTGCCCCTCTGCAAATGGCCACAAAGGGCCACGCCCCTCAGAAGCCTACCGCCCAACTTGGGTCCATTTCTCCCCCCACCCGATGGCCTGTCCTCCCAGACCCATCCACCAGTCCTGCCGGACCCCGAGGCTGGGATCTGCCCCCTCCCTTGTCACCCTCCTAGTCCTGTATCTGGCCCCAAACACCTAGGCTCTTGACCAGCCTCCCATACCCACTTACACCCACACTCATACCACAATTCCATTTGCACACACACACACACACACACACACAGCAGCTATATATACACACATACAGGACATCCTTTCATTGATACACACACACAGAGGCAACACCCATTCATCCATCCAGACACACACAAACATACACAATATCCATACACACACACACACACACACACACACACACACAGGACATCCATCCTTCCATTTACACACACACAGACAGACACACAAACCCAACATCCAGATACACACACAACACGCCTCTCGCCATTCATAAACACACAATAACCATTCTCCCACTTACACACACTCTCGCACCACCGTGGGCACCTCCCTACACTCGCTTCCTTCCGCAGTCACAAACTACACCCAGTCGTGTTCACACAAATACTCGCCCCCGTGTTGGTGCACGTCCGCCCTCAGAATTCCCCCCACGCTGAGACCACCTCCCCACCTCCCACGACACCCCCACCCTGTACCCACACCCACCCACACATATGCACGCACACATCCGCTCTGCTCCCCGCTCCACAGCTGCCAGCTGGGGGATTTTTGTGAGGCAGAGGAGGGGGGCGGGCTCTACAGGGCACCCGTACCCCCCACCCCCTCCCCCCCAGAGCCCGGGTCTCAGGGCACACCTGGCCTTCGAGAATTCTCGGGGGAGGAGGGCACTGCCAGGGGGCTGGGCACAGCTGGGATGCCGCAGCTGGAATCCCCCACATTCCTCCCTGCCGGGACTGCCCACCTGGCTGCAGCTGGCAGCAGGTGTGTTCTCACAATGCAGGTGTGTGGAGTAACGAGGAGGAGGGAGGATCGGGAACCAGGCCGACGGCATTACCTGGCCAGGGCGCTGGGGGTTGGTGGAGGGGAGGGCACTGAAACATCTGGGCTCTGGCGGCCATGCCCTGGGCCACTGAAGGCGGGGCCGGGCACCGCTGGGCTCCGAGACAGCTGGGCAGGCCTCCTGGGGGAGGCGGGAAGACATCTGGCCCACAGGATAAGTGAAAAGCCAGTCTATAGGTGTGGCCAGGGTCAGGGAGAGGGGTGCTCTAGGCCTTCCCGACAGCACTAGGGATCCCCACTCTCCAAGAGGGCCTGACATCTCCCCTGCCCAGCCTGGCAGGCATGGTCTGCGCCCCAAACCTGGGGTTCTAGCTTTGTGCTCGCTGCCCTCACCCCGGGCTGGGAGCCCCTGATGGGTGGGGTCTGAGCCTGAGGTATTACAGGCCTGGCTCCCAAGGCACTCACACTTGGCCAGGCACCCGGGACCACGGCTCTCACGCGAGAGAATCCCAGAGACACACAGGCATACTCAGACGCACAGAGATGCGGACCCTCCCCCTCTGGGGGAGGACATCCAAAACGCCATGATCACACACAGACACACAAACACACACATAGCCACACAGAGAATCCCACCAGACCTTCCCAGATCCGTCCACAGAATAACACCAGGAACGCTCCAGTGATCCACAAAGACCCTCACCATCACAGAGACCCCCACAGAGACCGAAACCCACACCAACTTGCAAAGACACACTCAGACATAGGCAGCCATGGTTGTACAGACTCCCAGAGTCAGTCACCCTGAGCCCAGTTACACAAAGTCACATAGGGCCCCCAAATCCCGTACGGGACAAGCCCATGCGGTCATCCACGCCGATCCTCTCAAAATCATCCATGGAGGTGGCACGCGCAAAGTCACACAAAGGTACAGAGATCACATACATACAGACGCACGGACACCCAGATACACAAGATCACCTGTGATCACAAATGGTCACACACACAGATCGCGCCAACACCCAAACGCACACACGCACACGCACACACGCACGCACGCACACAAATGGGAACATACAGGCCAGCCCACAGCTGCACGCAAGGCCCACAGGCGCATATTCCCACGCGCCCCTGGTGGCACAGCCTGGCCGGGGCCGAGGAAAGGTGGGCAGCAAGGCCTCCTGTGGCCAGCACTCATCTGGAGGCAAAGGGAAGGAATTGGGGAAACGTTTCATTTGCAGCCGGCAGGAGACCCACCCCGCCCGCCCTGGAAACCGAGCCCGGGCTCCTGAATGGGGCCTCTGTGTGCTGCCACCGCCCAGCTGACCCAGGGAGTCGGTATGGGGGGGGGGTGAGGCTGGCTGCACCGTGTCCCTAGCCAAGCCTCAGGGGCCACCCAGCCACACACCAGGACCCAGGCTGGAGTCCCCCAGACCGGAGGAGCCCTCCCCGCACCTGTCCCCACTGACTCTGCGGGCCACTCCCCAAACCCAGCCTGCATGCAGAAGACGGATGAGCGAGTGGTTGTATCTCCAGGTGTCCCTGCCTCAGGCCCACGTGCGTCCCCAGCCTGGGCGGCTGCCCGTCTCCCGCCATGAGGCCCCTTGCTCCAACGCGAAGGTATGACAGCAAGGCTGTCTGTGACAGTGTGGCTGAGGATGTGACTGTGTAGTCGTGGGTGACAGTGTAGCCGGGCTCCCTGTCGCAGCCTGGGGATGGGGGTGGGGCAGTCACAGCCCCTTGGCTCGTGTCATCACACACACTTGTCACACACACAGCGTCACTGTCACACCTTCGATCACACAGCCACACACACAGCCACGCTATCTCATCCTCAGTCACACTGTCACACACAACCACACTGTCACACATGCTGTCACACATAGTTATGCTGTCACACCTTCAACCAGCGACACTGTCTGTCACACCCTCAGCCACGCTGTTACACGCAGAGACACCATCACGCCCTCAAATAATTCTGGTCACACGCGCCGTTAGCCACGTGGTCTCGTGCGTCCTCACGGCTAGCCTGACATGCTGACCCTCACCCTGCACCAGTGTCACGCTGACCAGCAGAGGCGCACTGACATACTCGGCCGGGTCCCCCCTGCAGCTGCGGTAGCCACGTGGCCACGCGGAGTCACCGCCCCCGCCCCCCCCCCCACGCGGAAGGGAAGCAGAGCGATCACTTCATCCCCAGGGTGTGGCGCACAGCTGTCCCTCAGTCAGCGCTTGAAGCAAACCAGTCCCTCTGACAACACGACAACATACCCCCCCTGTCACGGTGTCACAGAGCAGACGGCCAGCAGGTAGGGGCCCCTGCAGAGCTGCTCAAAGACCCTCCGGAGACATACACTCAAGGCCTCGCTATTGCAGGTGACGGGCACACATCTCACGTCGCCGCACAACACCCAGAGTCCCCGGACAGAGCTACAAAGAAACGGTGGGTGACAGCCGCCACCACTGTTACAAGAACATCCTGTCATCCAACAGTCTCTCTCCCCGGTGCCTGTCACAACATTGAGACAGCCCCTTAGCTGTCCCACCCGGCAGCCAAGCGTTCTGACATGGCCCCCACGATAGTCACCAGGATACCCCCCCAGCTTCCCAAGTCGTGGAGATGGGCACAGGCCCACCCTGGCACCCCCCCCCCCACTCTGCTGCAGCCAGTGTGTGGAAAGCCAGGGGGCTAATGGACTCTCAGCTGTAGGCAGTGGGTGTCAGCCCCCCCCAGTTCATGAATATTCATCAGCTGGGGCAGTCCTGAACCCGTGGGGAGTCGGAGGTCCCAAGCAGCTGGGCACCCCCTTCTGTGCCAGGAGGCCCCCAGGTGACGGGGTGGGGGCGCTCAGCCAAGCCCCGGCAGTCCTCAGAGCTCAGCCCCGGTTCCACACACACACACACACACACACACACACACACACACACACACAAATCTGTGACCCAGACCCCCAGACACACAAGCAACAATCCCACAAACTCAAAACCACACCCAACAACACAGCCATCCAACACACACACACACACACGCACGCACGTCATGCAAACACAGGGTACGCAGTCACACAGCCACAAACACACAGAGACACCATCACCCCCACACTGCATAGACACTATCACATACAGGTGTTTATCACATATAAAACACACACACACACACACACACATACACACACACATGCAATCACCTCCAAACCGCAAGCTCCTTCCCACAAAAACACGCACGTAAGCGTGCAAACATGGACCCACACGTTCATACATGTATAGTCCCACTGACTTTCAAATGCAAACTCGCAGACACACAACCATCCCCAAACGGCAACTTCATGGGCCATCTCGCTCTTTCTCTCTCTCTGTCTCACTTTCTCTCCCTCTCGCTCTCTCTCTCTCACACACACACACACACACACGCACACGCACGCACCCACTGCAATCTCACTCTGCGCACCACTGCCGGTTTAAAGAAGGGGAAACTGAGGCACTGAGTTCCTGAAGGCCCTGTGGAGGACGGCCCCTCCTGACTCCCGTCAGAGGCTGCGGCCGGGCGCCCCCTGCTGGTCTGGTCCCTTCAAGAGCGCGCGGGGCGGAGGCGCGCGGGACGGGCACGCGCCTGACGTAACCATGGCATCCTCTTGGCACGCGCGGCCCGCGCGCGGGGAGGGCGGGGCGGGCGCGTTGCCATGGCGCCGACGGGCCGCGTGAATGGGGCATTGTTCGTCGCGGCGCCCGGGCCGGGCTGTCCAGGACCCACCCGGACCCACCCGGTCCGGCAGAGACCGGGAGACGGGGCGGGGAAAGACAGAGATGGAGAGAGATGGAAAGACAGGGAGAGACAAGAGGTAGGGAGAGACAGACAGAGCCCAGGGCCGTAGAGGGGAAAAGAAAGACACTTAGAAGAGACGAGGGAGAGACAGAAGCGGAGAGACAGAGAGATGATCTGGAGAGACCTGCGAGATGGAAAGACGTGCACAACCGAGGAAGGACGGACAGAGGAAGAGGGCCACGGAGAGGCAGAGGAGGGGATCGAGATGGAAGACGAAGCCTGGGTGGGAAACAGAGGCCCACTGTGCCCGGCGCCTTGCCTGGCAACGGGAGGAGGCAGAGGACCGAGACCCCCCAGGCAAAGTCGGAGATGCCGAATGGGGAGCCAGCCAGACGGAGGGTCAGAGAGACCCAGGAAGGAAATAAAGGGGAACGCTCTGAGGGTCTCTGGTCCCACCCACCTCAGTCCCTTCTCCACTCCCTTTATTTATTTATTTATTTTTTTTTTCCATTCCCTTCTAGAGGACTCGCCTTCCCCTGCCTGACGCTCTCAGAAGGCAAACCTGTGTCCTGCACATCTTTACAACCCGCTACAAGACACCATCAACACAGAGATCCAGTCCTTGGGGACGCCGCCCCAGACACCTTCACAGACACAGTGACACCTACGAACATGCCCACAGTCACCCGGAGACACTCACAGTCACGGTTATGGTCAGACACACCCATGACAGGGACTCCGGCCCGCCATCAGTGCGACAGTTACACATATAGTTCCATAGATGCACCATCGTGCAAGGACCCTACCAGACATGTGGTCCTAAGCCACACATCACCCCACAGGCTCACACTCCAGGAAACGCTGTCATATGTGTCTACCCTAGAGACAGAGTGCTCCTTCACACCTACACATGTCTCCCTACATTCATTGACACCTTCATAGACACACATGTGCCTTCCCCCTGGTCTGACTCACTGACTGGCTCCCTGTCCCCTGGTCCAGATTGGGGGTCTGTGGGGCTGCTGGGTCCAGTTCTCCATGTTTGACATACAGACATCTGTCATCAGTGGAGGTTGGGAAGGAAAGGGACGGAAGCAAAGCCCCACCCCACTCTGCCTCAAAGGGCTGGGTCAAGCCAGGCCAGGGTGTTCCCCTACTCCGGGCTAGCTGGGTCAACTTGGCCCAAACCTGGACCAAGGGTGGCCCCTGGTGGCCATGTGTGGTCTCTGCACCCATCACGTGGGGAGACGGTGGGCGGCCCGATGGCCCAGCCTGAATAGAAGGGCAGAGAGGACAGGCCCAGGCTCAGCCGAGAGCCTGGAGAACACATCAGGGTCCAGAAGCGGGAACCCAGACCGAGAATTCAGAGCTTGAAATCCAGATCACGGTTTTCAGAACCCGATCTCAGAATCCAAAATCCAAAGCTGGATTCCCAGCTACCAGATCCAAGAACTCAGTTCCCAGAATTTAAAATCCAGGTCCGAATGCCCAGAATCTAGAATCCAAAAATCCTATCTTCCAGAATCTAAAGCCAAGGACCCGGAATCCAGATCCAAGAACCCAGAGCCCAGAATCCTCCTGAGAGCCGACTCCTGCCTTCCCCAAGCCCCCACACTAGACCCTGGGCCACAGAGGTTGTCGAGGGCAAGGACGCTCTGAAGGGACAGGAGAGGGGCCCTGCGGTGACTCCACAGAGCCCCTCCCAGCTGCTGTCCCCGTGTGTTGACACACACACACTTCAACAGGATCTTACAGACCCCGCGCCCCAAAACACACAGCCCGTGACCATCACAGGTACCACACCACACACAGCGTGACACAACCTAAAGAAAAGAACCACCATGGGCTCCTCTCCCCCGCGCATGGACGCATGGGGACCCTCGCACCCATACAGCCTCAGCGCCACCCCCAGCCCCCACCCATCCCACCAGGCTCAGACACACAGCCACCATACCCAGAGATACACAAAAACCCAGGACCCCCAGGGTGTTGTGCTCCGCGTCCAGACACGCTCACAGAATTGTGGAGGCTGTCCACACACGCGCACACACACACACGCTCCCCCAAGCATGGAGAAGCCCCGTGCCTTGGCAGCAATGCAGCCCCTGGGAACGGGACCCCCGGGACAGGGCTTGTCGTGCACCCCCGTGCCCACCCCAGCCCTCCCCTGCCCGGCCGGCTGGCGGGCTTTAATACAGATGCCAAACTCATAATTGTAACTGAGGGTGACAGGGTCACCTTGAGCCCCAGATGCTCGCGCGGTGACAGATGGCGCTGGCAAACCTGATTAGCGGCCCCCGTGCCAGCGCCTGTGGCACCTGCATCCCTCGCCCCTCCCCCGCTCCCCCAGCCCTCATTACCCACCCATTACTGGGCCTGGGGGGGCGGGGGGCGGGGGCCGGCTGGCACTGCCCAGGAGGGGGCAGGGACTCCGGGGGCCCCCTGGCACCAAGGCTCCCAGCTGGCTCCCCGGCTGGCAGGAGGTGGGCACAGCTGAAGGGGGGGGGAATCAGGCGCCTCGTGCCTGCCAGAGCGAGGGGTGCCCGCGGTGCCAGGGCTGAGCTGCCCGCTCGGACTCTGCCTGGGGTTTGGCACAGAAGCCTGGAGGGAGGGGGGGAGAGTGCACCCCCTGTGGGCCCCTGGTGACCCTGCCCCCCACCAGGGGCCCTTGAAGCAGGGCCTTGGGAGCTGGCCGCCTGGCCTGTTCCCACCCCTCTATGCAGGCCTGTAGGGTCAGAGGTCGCAGGCTCCCACGCCCTGCTGGCCCATCTGTTTCCTCGGGTCCCCTCCTTCTGCTGCCCTTACCTGGGGCCTTCCTTCCTGAGGCAGGAAGAGGGCTGAGAGGGGCCTGGCCGCCCCCCCCCCACCCCGCCCCACGCTCCGGGGGGCATTTGGAGTCAGCCCTGACAGCGCCACATGTCCCCACGTCTGTGCCAGACGAGCCCATCTGCCAGGGCCCCGGTTCCAGCCGCCCGAGCCAGGCTGCCCTCATGCGCTGCAGACCCTGTGCCCAGCTAAGGAGGGAGCACCCCTGACGCCCACACCCCAACACAGGGCCACCCGTTCCCAGGGAGCCCCAGTTGGAGGAACACACACACACACACACACGCGCGCGCGCGCGCGCGCGCGCACACACACACGCACAACTGGGTTTGGCCAACCTTTATGGTTCCTGTTCAATACCACACTGTGCGTGGGGCTGTGTGGAAAGTTAAGGGAGCGGGGCAGGAGGGGCGCTGGGATCACACGGGTCCTGCCTCTGACTTGGGGGGGCCCAAGTCTCCCCCAGCAGCTATGTCTGCCTCCCTGTCTTGGTTTCTTGGAGGGGGGGTCCCTAGGACGGGGTCATCCCTGTGTCTCCTGGTCCGTGTGGGACCATCTGTCCTCCCTGTAGCTGGGAGCGTGTCTTTCATTCTGGGAGAGGAGGTCCAGCCTAGGGGTCAACGTTGGGTGCCACACTGTCCAGGATTCGAATGCCAGACCTGCCACTTACTGCTGTGGGACCTGAGCGAGTGGCTTTGCCTCTTAGAACCTCAGTTTCCTTCTCTGTAAAAGAGGGTGATACTAACCATCTCATTGGGCTGCTTCGGGGATGACGTAAGTCAGCGTGTGTCAAACGCTTAGCGCAGGGCCTGGTAAACTGAGTGCTATGATTGTGAGTGGCCCACCCCCACAGCTGGGGACGTGCCTGGTGTCCCTGGGAGCAGGGCAGGGACGCTGGAGACCTGTCAGGCTGTCCCTGTGTCCCTAGTCTCTTGACCCAGCGTACATGACCCAGGTTGGCATCTTTCTGGGCGCGTCTGCCCCCGTCTCCCCAAGATGTGCACATTTGCGTGTCCCTCCATCGTGCTCAGATCACGCCTTCGGGCTGCACTGACATCCTTCAACCAGCACGGTAGACGTCTTCATCCGTCGACGGGAGCCGGGGCCGCTCGCCCGACACCACAGGACCACGGGTGCCCAGCGCTTTCGAGTGGGCACACAGCTGTTGCAAAGGACAAGTGGGGTGGGGTCCAAGCCAGGGACGTAGAGGGACGAGCAGTGGCCAAAGCAGAGGTGGTTTCGGAGGTGAACTGCCGTGCAGCCGGGCTGGGAGATCACCTGGGACAGGGAGATCGGTGGAGTGTGGGGCCAGAATGGTGAGAATAATCTCCCATCCACTCCCACCCCACCTCGAGAGGCCAGGTTCAAATCCTGACTGCCATCGGCTGGCTGTGTGACTTGGGGCAAGCTACCCAGCCTCTCTGGTCCTGTTTCTTTGCCTGTGAAATTATGGAAGTTCAACCAGGAAAAAGAGAAATCAACCTACCCTTTTTGTTGTTGTTGTTGTTAATGTTTGTTTATTTTTGAGAGACAGAGCGTGAGCGGGGCAGAGGCAGAAAGAGAGGGAGACACAGAATCCGAAGCAGGCTCCGGGCTCTGAGCTGTCAGCACAGGAGCCGGATGTGGGGCTCGAACCCTCGAGCCTCGTTTGGTGCCCCAATCTACCCTTTCAACAGAAAGGATTAATACAGGGAAGAGCAGGAGACGATGATGAAGGAGGCACCTCTCCGGATAAGGGATTGCAGAAAAAGCTAGTATTACAGGAACCTGGTGGGGATTAGACAGAAAGCCCTAGCCTCTTGCCTAGCACACAGTAAGCGTTCAGTAAAAGTCCCCCCTATGGGGGCCCCTGGGTGGCTCAGTCAGTTAAGCATCTGCCTTCAGCTCAGGTCATGATCTCGAGGTTTGTGAGTTCGAGCCCCGCGTCGGGTGAGCTCGAGCCCTGGTTCAGGTGAGCCCTGCTTCTCTCTCTCCCTCTCTCTCTCTCTCTCTCTCTCTCTGTCCCTCGCTCACTTGCACTTTTTCTCTCTCTCTCAAAAAAAAAAAATCCTCCTCTGGTCCCCTCCAAGTAAGTGGCTCTATCAACTCGCCCCAACTTCTCTGCTTCAACCCTGTGTTCCTGCCGCCCTGCGAGCCCCGTCCTCCTCAGTCATTCTGCCCCAGCCACCCCGGCCTCTTCCCTGTTCCAACACAGCACCATGCCCACCTCTGGTCCACTGGTCCATTGCCCTTGCTGTGCCCTCCACCTGAGTTCATCCCAACGCATCTTTTCTCAGAAGCGTCCCCAAGGGAAATGTCACCCCCCTGGTGGTCTCTTTCCTGGGGCTCGTAGTAATTTATAGTTGTCTCTCTTCTTTTAACGTTCCTCTCCTAGAATACAAGCTGCCTGGGGACGGGGACTTTCTCTGCCTTGTTTATGGCTGTAACCCCAGCAGGTGCATCATAGCAAAAGCTAACACTTACTGACGGAGCCCTAACACCATGCCGGGACCCATGCTACTCACCTTAGGTGAACTCTCTCCTCCCACAATGCTACAAGCTGGGGACATTATTGTCCTCATTTACTGATGAGGGAACCCGAGGCTCAGAGTAGTCCCTCACCTAAGTCCACACAGCTGCCAAAGGGGCTGCTGGCCCTGGGAACACCTCTGTGCCACCCCGGGGCAGTTGCCGCTCTGGGAGAGGGTACGCAGCTGGATCCCAGGCCAGGGGTCCCCTCTGCTGGGCACAGCGTGCGTGGCTGTGCGGGGCAACTGGGGCACAATTCAGGGCCAGGTAGCTGGCCCAAGGCCATGCAATCGCCACCGTATCACCTTCGGCGAAAGTTTGCTGAATGAATAATGAGCCAAGGGGGCTTGGGAACTGACACCCTGCGGGGCATCGTTCCAAACACCTTGCGTGCATTCACATCTGTCATTAAGTCTGTTTTGCCAAGATAGGAAACGAGGCTCAGAGAAGGGAAGCCACTTCCCCTGGGTCACACAGAAGTCATCAGTTAACTTGAAGCCAGGTACACGGAGCACCAAAGCCCGGATTATAAACACACGGCATGAATTCCCACAGCTCTTAAAGAGCACTGACTGAATGCCCATAACCATATCTGTCTCGTTCTGATGCCCAATAGCTCTTAGGAGGCAGGCACTATTATTCATTTAATCACTCATTCATTCAACAAACACTGAGTGCCCACTGCGTGCCTGGCTCTGTTCACAGGCCTGGCGATGGGGATACAGAAGTGAACAAGGCATAATAGTCCGTGCTCTGCTGGAGAAGACATCCTAGTGAGGGAGACGTGATAAATGCAACCACAAAATCAGCTTTACGTGTTAGGCGATGAGGTGTACTACAGTGAGAAATAAAGCAGGAAAGAAGGAACAGGTGAAAGGTGTTGCATCTTTAAATTGTGTCTGAGAAAAAACCTGAAGGAGGGAAGAAAAGGAGCCACAGAATATCTGGGGGTGGGGGAGTGGAATGGCAGAGGCAAAGGGAGCAGCTAGTGCAAAGGCCCTGAGGTAGATGTAGCATTGGTGTGTCCGGAAAAAAGCAAGGTGGCTGGTGTGGCAGGAGTGAAGTAGGTGAGGAGAAGAGCAGGAGGAGGCGAGGTCGGGGAGGTGACAGGCAGAGAGTGCCGGGCCTTGTGGGCCCCGGGAGGGACATGGCTTTGCTCTGACTGGAGTGGGAGCCGTGGAGGGCTCTAAGCGGAAGAAGGAGGAAATCTGACTCAGGTATTCACAGGTGCCCTCTGGCCACCAATGGAAAAATAGGCCTGGGGGAGAAGGCAGCCATAGAAGGGCGGGAGACCAGGATGGAAGTAACTGCATGGTTGGGTAGGAAAGGCTTAGGCCTCATCTTCTAAGGGAGGAAACAGGATAAGAGACGTTTAGGTGGAGGGTGCGAGGCCGGACCCCAGATCTGTGCAGGACCACCGTCTCGTGCTCTCCGCCAGTGCTGAAACTCGGCCCTCCTCTCCCCCTGCCACCCTCACCTGGGTGAACGGCACAGCCTTGCACCTCTCCCGGGTCACTTCGTGCGGGTCCAGGGGCAGAGACATGGTGGGGGCCGCTTCCTGCCCCTGCTGCAGACTACCTCTCCCCAGCCGGCCAGTCTTCTGCAGGCCCAAGAAGGCCTTCCAGCTGCTGAGGGCAGAGGATTGTACCTGGGAGGCTGGGACCCCTCGGCCCAGAGCCCGGGTCTCATTGGTGGCAGCCCAGAGCCGAGATGGGGGCCCCTGGGGTCCGGGCCTCCCAAAGCCTGTGGGCAAGTGGGCCCCACTGAGCAGGCTCAGGAGAGCAATCAGCTGGCGGAGGAACATCTGTCCGTCTGTCAATCTGGGACTGGGCTCAGGGTCCTGGGCAGTCGACCCTGCTGTCTGGTGGGTGGAACCGAGGCCCTTCGGACCTGCTTTAAATGGCTTTCCCCCAACCTCTGCAAACCCACAGTGGGAAGGAAAATAAACTGAGGCCTGCTGGGTTCCCACCCCTCCCCCCACCAGCCTGGCAGGGAGCCGGGGGGCTGGGTCTGTGGGTGTGTGGGCCGTGGGGACTGGGAAAGGCAAGTCTGGAAACAGGGACTCAGGGGCACGATGCCTGGAGGCTCTGAGGGGGCTCCTTTCTAGGTCTGGGGCACATCCATCCCTCCGTTTAGCAAAATCAGACAATTCCAGCCACGCCTCTCGGGTTTCAGCCTGAGCATTGCAACTTTTTTTAAAAAAATTTTTAAGTGTTTTTATTTGTTTATGAGAGAGAGAGAGAGAGAGAGAGAGAGAGCATGGGTGGGGTAGGGGCAGAGAGAGAGAGAGACACACGCACACAGAATCTGAAGCAGGCTCCAGGCTCCGAGCTGCCAGAACAGAGCCCGACGCGGGGCTCAGACTCGTGAACGGTTGAGATCATGACCTGAACCCAAGTCAGACGCTTCCCGGACTGAGCCACCCAGGCGCCCCAGCGTTGCAACTTTCTGGCTGTGCAACCTCTGTGAAGTCCCTTCACCCCTCTGGAGGCTCAACGTCCTCTTTGGTTCCAGGGATGTATATAATATGTTATTAACTCTCCCTACCTGGTGGGGCTATTCTGAGGACTCAAAGGAGATAAGTTACCCAAGCAGCTTACAATAGAGGCTGATACACAGTAGAACCATGAGTAAACTATGATTAACTTCATTATAGCTGTTTTTCCTTTAGCACCTATTAGAGGCCAGGCGTGATTCCCAGCCCTGGGGACTCGGGGGGGGGGGGGGTGGGCAAGACAGAAATGGGTTCTCGCTGTGGATGTAACACTGCAGTGCAGAAAACAAGCAGTACAAGATAAGATGATGTCAGGGTCTGAAGTGTTAGGTTATTTAAATAGCATGTGCCTATTTAAGTCAGGGCGGGGACTTCTGCCCCCCAGGGTGGTCAGAGAAGGCCTCCCCGAGGAGGTGACATTTTTGCAGAGCCCCGAGGTGGTGCTGGAGGTGATGGGAACAGCCCGGTGGGGGGTGGAGGCTGGAGGGCTGGAAGCACATGAAGAGGGTGGGAGCCGTGTCCCAGGCTTTGGAGCCCCGGGGACGCCTGGGTGGGGGGCCGGGCAGGGCCCTGGCACCCCCGTAGCCCCCATTTCGCACCCAGGCGAGGAGCTGCCGGCGCAGGGGCCGTGAGAAGCCGCGCGGCAGGTCCTTCCCGCGCCCCGCGGGGCTGCGAAGTGCGATGGGGCGCGCTCGCCCTCTGGCGGCGGCTCTCGGGACTGCGCGGCAGCCGCGCCCGGGGCATCTGCCTCCTGGACGCCCCACCTGGAGGTGCGAGGGTGCTTCCCACACACCCCGCTGCATCCGAGCTCCTGGGCGTCCCCCAGCCCGCCCCCTCGAAGTCCTCTAGACCCAGCTGATGCCCAGGGCTAACGCCCCAAACTTTGGAGCACCGTTGAGCCCCTCGCTTTCTCTGACTGCACCCACCCACCCCCATCTGCTATGACGGCAAATCCCGTCTGCTCCAGAATCTACCTAGAATCCGTCCACTTCTCACTCCTCTCTCGCCCCCCGCCCAGACACGGCCCCTGTTATTTCCCCGCTTGAACCAGTACGGCCCCTCCACCCTGGGTTGGTGCTCGAGGTCCCAGCACCTCTCCGCAAAGTCTGTTCCCCCCACAGCAGCCAGGAGGCGCCGGTGAGCACTTGGGTCCGGGCACTTTTCTTTGCTCAGAACCTTCCAGGGCTCGCACCTCGCTCGGGTGACAGCCAAAGTCCTCACTGCAGCCCACAGGTGTCGCCCGTCTGCTCCTATCACCACCGCCCCTTCCTCCTCTTTCCCACCCTCTCCCCCTTTCTCACTCCCTCCAGCCCCTCCAACTGCCCCCGCCCCAGCCTCCTTCGCTCTTCTCCAGACTCACCAGGCATAATCCCATAATACTACACAGTGGTACCGGGCTAAGGAACCTCTTTTTTTTTTTTTACACGGAAGGATATCCATGAAAATTAAGTTTACAGGTTTTTTTAAATGTTTATTTTGAGAGACAGCGTGCACAAGCTGGAGAGGTGCAGAGAGAGACACAGAGAATCCCAAGCAGGCTCCCCACTGTCAGCACGGAGCCCCACACAGGGCTCAAACTCAGGAACTGTGAGATCACGACCTGAGCCGAAATCATGAGTGGGTTGCTTAATGGAGTGAACCACCCAGGCGCCCCCAAGAAAATTGAATTAAAAAAAATATTCGGATGTCTATTACATGCTGACCTTTTGGAGGAGGAGAGTAAGAATTTACAAGCTGGGGGTGGGGGTGGCTTAGTTGGCTAAGCGACAAACTCTTGATTTCAGCTCAGGTCATGATCTCATGGTTCGTGAGATCAAGTTCTGCCTGGAGCTCTGTGCTGACAGCACAGAGCCTGCTTGGGGTTCTCTCTCTCTCTCTCTCTCTCTACCCACCCCACTCATGCACTCACACACTCTCTCAAAATAAATAAATGAACTTAAAAAAAATTTTTTTTAAAAGAATTTACAAGCTATGGTTGTTAATTTTTGAAAGAGCATGAGCAGGGGAAGGGCAGAGAGAAGGAGATACAGAATCGGAAGCAGGCTCCAGGCTCTGAACTGGCAGCACAGAGCCCAAAGCAGGGATCGAACCCACCAACTGGGAGATCATGACCTGAGCTGAGGTCCCTGCCTAACTGATTGAGCCACCCAGGTGCCCCTACTTGTATTTCCATGTTGAAAAGAGCAGCAAGATTTTCCTTTTAGGGAGGGGTTTCACTTTAGAGTTTAAAAACTCTTTTAAGCATACAAAACCGAAACATAAGAAAAGAAAAAAACACAAATGAAAGCAATCTATATACCATATTCCTGCCCTTTGCTTTTTAGGTGAACTATTTCAGGCATTCAAATAAGTATAGGTAAAAAAAAAAAAAAATATGACACCCCTAAAACATTTTTAAAAAATTAAAAAAGGAAAAAAAAAGGGTGCCTGGGTGGCTCAGTCGGTTAAGCGTCCTACTCTTAATTTCAGCTCAGGTCATGGTCTCATGGTTCATGGGCTCAAGCCCCACATTGGGCTCTGTGCCGACAATGCAGAGCCTGCTTAGGACTCTCTCCCTCCCTCTCTCTCTCTCTCTCTGCCTCTCTGCCCCCCACATCATGCACACTCACCTGCTCTCTCGCTCTCTCTCAAATGAACTTAAATTTTTTTTTAATGTTTATTTATTTTTGAGAGACACAAAGCATGAGCAGGGGAGGGGCAGAGAGAGAGAGAGAGAGAGAGAGAGAGAATCTGAAGCAGGTTCCAGGCCCTGAGCTGCCAACACAGAGCCCGACATAGGACTCGAACTCACGAGCTGTGAGATCATGACCTGAGCCAAAGTCAGATGCCCAACCGACTGAGCCACCCAGGGGCCCTAATGACCTCATTTTAATTACTTTCTTAGAGATCTTACTTCTAAATATGGTCACATTCTGAGGCACTGGCAGGTGGCACTTTGACATGTGAATCTCGGGGGGACATGACTCAGTCCAACAAGGACTGATACATGTTACAATATGGATGTGCCTCAAAAACCTGCAAATGAAGAATCCAGACACAAATTGCCACAAACGGCTCCATTTATATGAAATGTCCAGAATTAGGCAAATCCAGAGAGACAGAAAGGAGTTTACTGGTTGACAGGAACTGATGGGAGGGGGGACTGGGGAGTGACTGTTCGTGGGTATGGAGTTTCCTTCTGGGGCGATGGGAATGCTCTAGAACTAGATAGCGGTACTGGTTGCTCGATATTGTGAATGTACTAAATGCCACTGGAGTGTTCACTGCACATGATTGATTGTATGCTGTGTAAGTTTTAATTTAAATGTAAATTAAAATTTCAACTTAAGACCTGCCCTCAGGGGGCGCCTGGGTGGCTCGGTCGGTTGAGCGTCCGACTTCGGCTCAGGGCATGATCACGTGGTTCGTGCGTTCGAGCCCCGCGTCGGGCTCTGTGCTGACAGCTCGGAGCCTGGAGCCTGTTTCGGATCCTGTGTCTCCCTCTCTCTGCTCCTCCCCCACTCATGCTCTGTCTGTCTGTCTGTCTCTCAAAAATAAGTAAAGCTTAATTTTTTTTTTTTTTTTTTTATTTAAGACCTACCCTCAGAAGCCTTACCCCTTCTTTCCCCCTTGCTCCTTCCCCCCCATCCCACCCTCCCTCCCTCTGGCCTGTGCCATTTGGCCGCTGCTGTGTGCAAAGCCCTGGCCAGCAGTGGGGGAGGGGAAGCTAGTTTGTCGTCAAAGTGCCTGCTCTTAACTTCTAAGCTGATTTTTCCCAGAGTGGATCCAAAACCTCCTGACCTGGTAGGAAACTGCTGTTCAGAAATCCTGCACCATTGTGGGGACTTCCTTCCTCTTTCACCATTGTAGCTATTTGTGCGTCTCACCCACAAGACTGTGAGCTTGTCTTTGACTTTGAGGTCAAAGGCCAGTTATACTTCATTACCTGTCTCTTCAAAGGTTCAGGAAGTAGAGAAGGTGACCACTGAGTTAAATCTGCATGACAAGAAAGAGCCCACCATATAAAGATCTTGGGAGACAGTTCTAGGCATAGAAACAACAGAGGTGATGCAAAGGCCCTGAGGCCAGTACGGGTCTGGGACCATGTGGCCCCTTCTGCCACCTAATGGGTCTTCCTGCTTCTCCATGTTGCTCCACTCAATGTCTTTTCTTCTCAGCAGCCAGAGGAGAACTATAAATCATATCCATCTCTTCTCGGCTCAAAGACTTCCCATGGCTCCCCATTGCCCTTGGAATAAACCATATTCCTCACCATGGCCTATAATGCCCGCAGGGCTGGCCCTTGCCTATCACTCTTCACTGCACCTCCTTCCCCAACCCCCTTCATTCAATGGACCTCAATCACAGTAGCCATATGTCCCTCAGCAAATCCCGGGGAAAGACTTGGATTTCTTGGGCACTTCAGGGAAACCTCCTCGTGGGCACAGGGGAACACAGATAGGGAGGCTCACTGCAGGATTATTTCTGTAGTCAAGAAAAATTGGAAACAAACGTCCATCAAAAGAGCCTGCTGTAATAATTATAGTTTATTCCTACCATGAACGATATGGAGCACAGATTTTTTTTAAACTTTTTTTTTTTTTTTTTTTAAACCACTACGCTCAGTAAGAAATATACTTCAAGGCGCCTGGGTGGCTCAGTCAGTTAAGCGCCTGACTGTCGATTTTGGCTCAGGTCATGATCTCACAGTCTGTGAGCTTGAGCCCCCTATCGGGCTATTCACTGACAGCACAAAGCCTGCTTGGGATTCTCTCTCTCTCTCTGCCTCTCCCTGACTCACGCACACTCTCTCAAAATAAGTAAACATTAAAAAAAAAAACTTGGGGCGCCTGGGTGGGTCAGTCGGTTAAGCGTCAGACTTCGGCTCAGGTCACGATCTCACAGTCCGTGAGTTCAAGCCCCGCGTCGGGCTCTGTGCTGACAGCTTGGAGCCTGAAGCCTGCTTCAGATTCTGTCTCCCTCTCTCTGACCCTCCCCCATTCATGCTCTGTCTTTCTCTGTCTTAAAAATAAAAATAAACATTAACAAAAAAAAATTTTTTTAAATAAGACACATACTTTATATTGTGAACCAGAAGCAGATTATATTTTCCAAAGAGACCTCAACGATATGCCCCATCCTCTGTGCTCTACATACAATCTTTTGTATGTGACCTTGAAAATCGTTTGATTGCATGACAAAGTCTTTGATCCCTCCCCTTGAACCTAGACTTTGTGACTGGCTCCACCAATAGAATCAAACAGAAATGATGTCATGTGACTTCTTTTTTTTTAATTTTTTTAACATTTATTTTTGAGAGAGAGAGAGAGAGAGAGAGAGAGAGACAGAGCATGAGTGGGGGAGGGACAGAGAGAGAGACGGAGACACAGAATCCGAAGCAGGCTCCGGGCTCCGAGCCGTCAGCCCAGAGCCTGACGCGGGGCTCGAACTCAAGAACCGAGAGATCATGACCTGCGCCAAAGTTGGATGCCTAACTGACTGAGCCACCCAGGCGCCCCACGTCATGTGATTTCTGAAACTCAGTCATAAAAATGCCACGCACTTCGGCCTTGTTCACTTGGGACCCAGCTACCATGTTGTGAAGCGGCCCAAATTGGCTCACACGGAGAAACCGCTATGCAGACGATACTCCGCCCAACAGCCCAGCTGAGACTTCAGCTGGCGTCAATAATGAGACATGAATGAAGGAAGATGCCTGCCGAAGATTCTGGAGGCTAGGCATCAGGTCATTCAACTTCACATTCTCCCCAGCGAGGGCCGCAGAAAGCATGGAACAGAGACAAGCCCTCCCCACTGGGCTCCGCCCAAATTCCTGATCTATAACACTCTTTGAGCATAATCAAAACGGCGGTTTGGGGCCGGGTTTGTTAGCAGCGATCACAACTGGAACATTAGCATATCCATATACGTATATGTGGCAGAAAGTTTTCTTTCACCAGAGGATACTTAACCTTACTACATGTGATACAATCTGGTATTTTTATTCTACTCTTTTTTTTTTTTTTTTCTATGAAAAATAACCACTCGAGGGGTGCCTGGGTGGCTCAGTCGGCTAAGCGTCCGACTTCAGCTCAGGTCACGATCTCTCGGTCTGTGAGTTCGAGTCCCGCGTCGGGCTCTGGGCTGATGGCTCAGAGCCTGGAGCCTGCTTCCGATTCTGTGTCTCCCTCTCTCTCTGTCCCTCCCCCATTCATGCTCGGTCTCTCTCTGTCTCAAAAATAAATAAACGTTAAAAAAAAATTAAAAAAAAAATAACCACTCTACATTCATGTTCGTGGGAACGTTATTCACAGCAGTCATAAGGTGGAAGCAGCCCAAGGGTACGTCGATGGACTAATGAACAGACCAAACGTGGTAAACACATACTCCGGGATATTATTCAGTCTTAAAAAGGAAGGAAATTCTAACACATGCTACAATGGGGACGTTGTTGAGGACATTAGGCTCCGTAAAATAAACCAGCCACAAAAGGACAAATATAACATGATTCTACTTCTATGAAATCCCTGGAGTTGTCAGATTCATAAGAGACAGAAATAGAATGGTGGGTGCCGGGGCTGGGGGAGGGAGGAATGAGGAGTTAGTATTTAACAGGGACAGTTTCTGTTTTGCAAGATGACCAGTTCCAGGGATGGATGGCGATAAGGGTTGCACAACCATGTGAATATGCTTGGAGACACTGAATAGTACACTTTGTTACTTTTTTAAAGTAATCTCTGCACCCAACACGGAGCTCGAACTCACAACCCAGAGATGAAGAGTTGCATGCTCCACCAACTGAGCTAGCCAGGCCCCCCTAAATAGGACACTTTTTGATGGGGCGCCTGGGAGGCTCAGTCGGTTAAGCATCTGCCTTTGGCTCAGGTCATGATCTCACGGTTCGTGGGTTCGAACCCTGAGTTGAACTCTGGGCTGACAGCTCAGAGCCTGGAGCCTCCTTCAGATTCTGCGTCTCTGTCTCTCTCTCTGCCCCTCCCCCACTGGCGCTCTGTCTCTCTCTCTCTCAAAAAAACCCGAATAAACATTTTTTTAAACATTAAAAAAATAAAGTGATGATTATGGGGTGCGTGGGTGGCTCAGTCGGTTGGGTCCCTGACTTTGGCTCAGGTCGTGATCTCATGGTTCGTGAGATCAAGCCCCACCTCGGGCTCTTGGCCGACCGCATGGAGCCGTCAGCAATCCCGGTTGCTTGGGATCCTCTCTCTCCCGCTCTCTCTGCCCCTCCCTTGCGCACGGTCTCTAAATAAATAAATAAATAAATAAATAAATAAATAAATAAATAAAAATTTAAAGAAGTAAGTAAGTAAATAAAAGATCTGAAGCGATCCAGTCAAATGTTAATATCTGTTGAGTCTGGGTGATGACGCATGTGACTGTACTCATCTGTCCCTGTGAAATAATTTGTTAACACTATAAGTGACAATGCATAAAGCGAGGCTCTAGGATACGTTAGAAACTGACACAAGTTGGGGAAGCAGCTCAGTCAGGGGAGCGGAGGATGGGAGACAGGTGGGCGTAAGACTGCTCACTGCAATTGTTTTTGTTGCTTGTATGTTTGTTTTTTTCACTTGCAAAATATAATAAATCTACAGGAAAGTATGCAAGCCACACATACACAGCTTAAAAAATACTTATAACTCAGGCGTCACTGTAGCCAAGAAAGAACCCTGAATCCAGTCTACCTGGAGAAAAGCAAACAGAACAGGACTGCCCCGCCCAATGACCTGTCACGAAGCGGCCCCCTCCCCTTCCCACCCTGCCACATGACCCACCAGATGCCTACTTGTCCCCGCCAGAGGTATCCCACCAGGACTTCCAGAATGATCGCTGCTGCCTTGCTTTCATCGGTCACCCCTCAAGGTGCGCATCCCTAATGACACCACTGGTTCTCCGCTTTCCACAAAAAGGATGACTTGTGAAAACTTCGCACAACGAAAAACAGCCCCTTGTGAACAGGAATCACGTGGGTCCTGCTTGTTACAAATGATGTCCCTGGGAATCACTCGCGTTGCTGTGGGCGGCTGTAATCTCTGCGCTTGCATTCCTGTGTAGTATTCTGTTGGTTGCAACATCAAAACCTAGGTCTCGGTTCTGCTGTGAATGGACTCAGGCACCCGCTGTTTCCGGTTTGGGATTGATACATACACGGCGCTGTTGCGAGCTAGGGTTCTTCTCCAGGCTTCCTAGTTCACTGCGCAAACTGCGATTCATGTGTGTGATAAAATACACGTAACGTTAAATATACCATTTTAATCATTTTCAAGCGTCGTGTCCAGTGCTATTAAGCACATTGACATTGTTGTGCAACCACTGCCACTCTCCGGCTCCAGAATTGTTTCGTCTTCTCAAACAGAAACTCCGTCCCCCTTAAACGCTAACTAACGCCCATTCTTTGTCCTGCCAACCACCATTCTGCTTTCCGTCTCTACGGATTTGGTTCCCCCAAAGGACCTCATATAAGTGGAATCACACAATATATGTTCCTTTGTGACTGGCTTATTTCATTCAGTATAATGTCTTCCAGATTTACCCATGTTCTTCATCCCATTTCCTTCCTTTTGAAGACTGAAATCCTGTTTTTAAAAAGTAGTGTTGGGGCACCTAGGTGGTTCAGTCCGTGGAGCATCCGACTTCGGCTCAGGTCATGCTGTTGCACTTAACGAGTTCAAGCCCCGCGTCAGGCTCTGTGCTGACAGCTCAGGGCCTGGAGCCTGCTTTGGATTCTGTGTCTCCTGCTTTTTCTGCCCCTCCCCTGCTTGCGCTCTGTCTCTCTCTCTCAAAACTCAACAAACATTTAAAAAAATTTTGTGTAAGTAGTATTTAATTTCTGCACCTTGATCAACCAATTTAAACATTTTTTTTAATTTTTTTTTTCAACGTTTATTTATTTTTGGGATAGAGAGAGACAGAGCATGAATGGGGGAGGGGCAGAGAGAGAGGGAGACACAGAATCCGAAACAGGCTCCAGGCTCTGAGCCATCAGCCCAGAGCCTGACGCGGGGCTCGAACTCACGGACCGCGAGATCGTGACCTGGCTGAAGTCGGACGCTTAACCGACTGCGCCACCCAGGCGCCCCTAAACATTTTTTAAATATGAAAAATTAAATTAAAAGGCATAAAGTAACAAAATATTTACAATAAAATTTAAGATCGAATTTCTACATAAATGTCTTAAATAACCATAGAACTTTAAATAAGTGTTTTATTTTTTTTTTATTTTTTTTTTTCAACGTTTATTTTTTGGGACAGAGAGACAGAGCATGAACAGGGAAGGGGCAGAGAGAGAGGGAGACACAGAATCGGAAAAGGGCTCCAGGCTCTGAGCCATCAGTCCAGAGCCTGACGCGGGGCTCGAACTCCCGGACCACGAGATCATGACCTGGCTGAAGTCGGACGCTTAACCGACTGCGCCACCCAGGCGCCCCTAAATAAGTGTTTTAAATAGAAATTTAAACAGTTTAAACAATTGTCTAGGTAAGGTTTTACATAATTCTTTAAAATAAAAATCTTGAGGGCACCTGGGTGGCTCAGTCAGTTAAGCATCGGACTTCGGCTCAGGTCACAATCTCAGTTTCCGCATTTGAGCCCTGCACTGGGCTCTGTGCTGACAGCTCAGGGCCTGGAGCCTGCTTTGGATTCTGTGTTTCCCCCTCTCTCTGCCCCTCCCCTGTTCACCTTCCCCGCTCACACACACACTCTCTCTCTCTCTCTCTCTCATTAAAAAATAAATAAATAGGGGCGCCTGGGTGGCTCAGTTGGTTGAGCGTCCGACTTCAGCTCAGGTCACGATCTCACGGTTTGTGGGTTCGAGCCCCGCATCAGGCTCTGGGCTGATGGCTCAGAGCCTGGAGCCTGCTTCCGATTCTGTGTCTCCCTCTCTCTCTGCCCCTCCCCCATTCATGCTCTGTCTCTCTTTGTCTCAAAAATAAGTAAACATTAAAAAAAAATTAAAAAAAATAAATAAATAAATAAATAAATAAATAAATAAATAAATAAATAAAAACCCTGAAATAGTCAAAATCAAATTTAAAGCATAAAATGAAGCATAACAAATATTTAATGTTATGAACAATATTTAAGTATTTAAGATGAAATTTAAACATTTTAACGAATACCTTAAATAGATTCTAAATATTTAAAATATAAAGTAATATGTAGTTTAAACTTCACATGGAAGTCATATTTAAGTTTTTAAACATTTCATATTTACATTGTAAAATGAAAAATCAAATGCTACTTTAAGAATATAAAATGAAAATATAATGCGATTTTAATATATAACTGGTAAAAAAAAAAAAAAATTCTAAACTATACTTGAAGACGGATAAAAAACTTCTTACCCCCTCCTCTCCCCAGCCGGGAGCTGGGGCCACGGGGACTCCCCCTCGCCCCGCCCAGCCCGTCTCCGGACCTCGCGCGCAGGCAGTGTTGTGGCCAGCCCGGCCGGCCCGCGAGGACCCCGCGCAGCCAAGATGGCGGCGTCCGTGCGGCGGGCGCGCAGCCTGCTAGGGCTGGCGACGACCCTGGCCCGGGGCTCCCGGGACTACCGGGCGCCGCCGCCCCCACGCCGCTCGCCAGGGCCCTGGTGGCCGGACCCGGACGACCCACTGACCCCACGCTGGCAGCTAGGGCCGCGCTACGCGGCCAAGCAGTTCGCGCGGCACGGCGCCGCCTCCGGGGTGGCCGCCGGTTCGCTGTGGCCCTCGCGGGAGCAGCTCCGCGAGCTGGAGGCCGAGGAGCGCGAATGGTGCCCGAGCCTGGCGGCCATGCAGGAGTCGCTGCGGGTGCAGCGGCTGGCGGAGGAGCAGAAGCGTCAGGCCAGGTGTGTGCGGTGGGGTGGGCGCGGGGCTGCGGGCTGTGTCCTCTGCGGCCGGGCGGATGAACTGTTGTGCACGGTGCTTAACTCTATCCAGCGTCCATCGCAGGGGGGGTTGCGTGCTGTATGTAGATTTACCTGTATGCTTACCTAGCTACAAAACAGATTTTTGAGTAACAATTCGTTTAGCCACTCATCAAATCTTTACTGAGGGCCTCCTGTGTAAGGCCTTGTCCCAGGTGCCGGGCACAGAGCAGAGAACAAAACAAGATAATTTCAGGTGGGGGCAGAGAACCATGAGGAAGAGAGATAAAATTGAGTTAAAAGTGTGCCTTGGAGAGCGACTTTGGCTTGCAAGACCTCGAACCTCGGGCTCTGAGGACTTGATACTTAGAGACTTGAGTGGCCAGACATAGCCGTGGGGAGATCGTCGGGAGAGTGTTACTGGTACTGGGAACAGCTGGTGCAAAGGCCCTGAGGTAGGAATATGCTTTAAGAACTGCCAGGAGGTCAGTGTGACTGAGGAAGAGTGGGAGGTGATGGGGCCTGCAGTCAAGGGCAGAGGTCAGACTTGGAGACAACTCTGAAGAAGACTTGAAGAATGCAAGACCAGGGGCATCAGGACGGTACCACTTCCCAGAGGGAGTGGGCAGGCAAGTTGGAGGAGCACGCCAGGCATGTTCCTGGTTTTCACTGTTCTTGTCCTCACAATAGCTCTAAGAGGAAGAGGGGATCTCCTTCATTTTAGAGATGAGAAACCGAAGCTTGGAAATTTGGAATCACTTGTCCAGTCACCCACGCATTGAACAGTGGATCTAGAATGTGAATCCCAGGCTCTACCCCATCCCAGCGGGATAACCCTGCCATCAGGCTTCAGATCTTTCACCTTCACGTCTTTAATCTTTAAAATGGGGCTGTGCCGCTTAACCAGCTGAGCCACCAGGCGCCCATGTCATTATTTTTCATCTCTGATAATATTCTTGATGTTGAAATCTACTTAATCTGGTATTAATATAGCCACCTTAGGTTTCTTAAAAAACAAACAAATAAAATAAAATGGGGCCGTGCCTCACAACTACTCATAGGATCGGAGGGAAAGGTCCAAGCCATTTCTTGCCTTTACAACTGGGCCTGGCATACAGCAGGTGCTCAAGTGATGTCTGTAGGAGGAAAGCGCTGTGGGAATGGCCATACGGTGTGTGGCTCTGGGACGGCTCAGTAGACAGCTCAGGGAAATGCTGAGTTGACTCTGGGTCTCCTCCTGGGGGTTCTGGGGATCTGGCTCTCTTGTGCTCAAAATCACGCACAAGTTAGTTCCTCTCTCCTGCCCGTTACTTCAGTTGTCAAGGATTTTTCCTGACAGTTTTAACGACCACCGAGTCTTCCCAGTTTTTCATCTCCGCGGGGAAGTCAATGTGGGCAGACTAGGGGGTGGGCTGTGGGTAGACGGGTGCTCCTTTTCTGGCTGGGCGTCGCTGTTCTCACCGCCCCGCCCTCCGCTGCAGGGAGCAGCTCATTGCCGAGTGCATGGCCAAGATGCCACAGATGATTGAGAGCTGGCGGCGGCAGCAGCAGGAGCGCAGGGAGAAGGAGCAGGCGGACAAGGAGCGGCGGGCCCAACTGCAGGCTGAGGCCCAGGAGCGCCTGGGCTACCACGTGGACCCGAGGAGCGCCCGCTTCCAGGAGCTGCTGCAGGACCTGGAGAAGCAGCAGCGCAAACGCCTCAAGGAGGAGAAACAAAGACAGAAGAAGGAGGCACGAGCTGCTGCGCTGGCCGCTGCCACAGCCGAAGACCCAGCAACCTCCGTGGCACCCGGTTCCTGACTGGTCTTCTCCCAATAAAACCTGCCGCCTGATGGCCCCACCCCTGATTTTGTCCTCCTCTCTCATCAGGCCCCCTCCTGGGCCCCCTGGTTCCTTCCCAACACCTGGGGCCAGGGAATCCCCCACCTTTCCTGGCTCTGCTCGCTCGGGGACTCTGGGCCCTACTAGCTCAGGCTTCAGGGGGAGAAAGAGAGACGCAGTGGGGAAATAATGGAGGAGCAGATGGCAGAGGAGAAGAAGGCTTCTGTTTACCAACATTAATCTCCAGTAATTAGCCAATTACTAAGGGGGGAAGTGTAGCCAAAACAGACTGTGGTGCTGATGGTGGGGGGGGGCAAGGAGAAGCAGCCCTTCCAAGGCTAAATTGGGGCTGGGGCCCACTGCCTGGGAACGAGCTGGCCTCAAAGGAGGCTGTGGAGACGGGGAGCCCCAGTCTGCAGAGGCTGACAGGCCACTGCCCCTTCTTGGCACCGCTGTATCAACTGTGCCCAACCGGCCCCCAGACCCAGATGAGCCAGAGTAGGAAGCCCCAGTAGGCACACACCACAGGACTAGCGTTTAAAACTTTATTCGCTTCAAAACCTTTACCAGAGACACGTTCTGTCCTGGGGTGGGGGTGGCCTCGACCTCCGAAGCAGCTCTGATGTTACCCCCTCCCCAGGCAGGACAAGCCAGGCCTCCTCCTCCCCAGCAAAGGGATGCAGGCCAGAGGCCAAGGCCAGACTAGGGAAGGGATCCTTAGGCCTCCCGAGGTGCTCACCCGAGATGGAAAGGTTGGGCCACTCCTATGGAGAATCAAAGTTTGGGGCTCCAGCTTCCCCTCACCCTGGAAGAAGGCAGGCGGGGGGGAGGTCTCAGGGGCTCTTTGGGGGAGGGGGAAGCAGGCAGCCGCCTCTCCATCTGGCCGCAGGGAGCTGGGACAGAGGCCAAGAGGGGCCCATCTGTCGCCTCCAGTCCTGCCAGTTTCTTGGAGCAGGCAGGGCTGGGGCGGGGGATCAGGGACAGCTGTCTGGCCTGGGTCTTCTCAGGCCAAGATGGGAATAGGAGCCACTTTGGGAGGGTGGGAAGTTGGTTTGTTTTTTTTTTTTTTTTCAGGTTTTTGATTTTTTTTTCCACTTCTTAAATAAACATGAATATATATATATTTTTTTCTTTTATAAAACTTTTTGGAGCTGGGGGGGTGGGGAGGTGGGGGGGGTGGCCTGGCCTCCCTGCATCACTCGTCCTCAAAGTTCTGACTCAGGAGGAAGTTGGCTGCCAAGTTCTCGTTCTTTTCACAAGCGAAGTAGGCCTGGATCACCAGGCTCTCTGGGAAGCCCAGGGCCTTCAACTGTGGGGAGATGGGCAGGTATGAGCAGGGGGTGAGGGCCTGGCCCACCAGGGAAGTCACCCCTCGGCCAGGCCTCTTACCCGCTCTATAGCTTCCTTCTCCTGTGGCGTCACCTGGATGTAGTTCATCTGCGGAGCTTCCTCACCTATGGCGCCCACCTCACCCTCCACGTCCGAGATGTCTGCCAGCTCCCCGGGGGGCTCGTTCAGCATCTGGATGAACTGCTCCTGGTGCCGACTGATTTGCTGTGTGAGACGGAGAAAACGAGACTGTGACTCCTAGCCCTTGATGCCTTCCTCCCCAGGTCCTTAGCCCTTTTTCATTCATTCAGCATATATTTAAAGGGTGCCTGTCCTGGCCAACTAGCAACATAATGGTGGATACAGGCCCCATCCTGGTGGAGCTGATGTTCCAGGGTAGGAAGATAGACCACGAACAAGCAGACGAGTGGATAACGACTTACAATGTAAACAGTGGCCCCAGCATTCAGTAGGGTAAACGTTGGGCTAGAAAAAAAACGCTGCCTGCCAGGAAAGGGAGGTCTGTGATCTGTAGGAGGGGAAGGGAAATTTCCTCCAGATAGAACAATTCAGTGCAAAGGCCTGGAGGTAGAAATGTATTTGGCAAATCCCAGAAACAGAAGACCCATGTGGCATGAACAGAGTGAAAGGAACAAAAAGGGGACAAAAGATGAGATCGGAGAGGAAGGTGCAGGGACCAGACCTGTGTTCTTCTGCTTTCTAGTATGAGGGAACACCACAGTGATGGTTAAATAGCGAAAGATGTGATCCATATACTGTTTAAAAACATTAACTCACCCAGGTATTCTACAACTCTATTTACATGTGACAACTTTATTTATTTATTTGTTTGTTTGTTTATTTATTTATTTCTGGGAGACAGACACAGAACGTGAGCGGGGGAGGGGCAGAAAGAGAGGCAGACAATCTGAAGCAGGCTCCAGGCTGTGAGCTGTCAGCACAGAGCATGAGGTGGGGCTCGAACCCACAAACCATGAGATCATGACCTGAGCTGAAGGCGGACGCTTAACCAACTGAGACACCCAGGCGCCCCTATGTGTGACAGTTTTTAATTTCAAGGTAAAGAGTGCTTTTTTAGGAATCTGGCTCCTGGTGCAGCATGGACCATGGGGCGGTGCAGAAGCCAAGGCCTGGGTGGTGGCTGCCAGGAAACCAGGTGGGAGATGAGGTGGCAGCCACAGAGGTTGGGAGAAGGGCTGGGTTGAGTGAGATGTTCTGGCAAGACAGGTGATGGATGACCCCAGCAAGCCCCCAGGGCCTGAGGCTCAAGAAACCCCAGACTGGTCCTTGCAGGGAAGGGGAGGCATGAGAAGAGGGTCTGCTCTGAAGTCTTAGACCTCTAGAAAGCACTTTCAGGGGTGCCTGGATTGCTCTCAGTCAGTTAAGCATCTGACTTCCGCTCAGGTCATGCTCTCGTGGTTTGTGAGTTCGAGCACCGTGCTGGGCTCTGTGCTGACAGCTCGGAGCCTGGAGCTTGCTTCCGATTCTGTGTCTTCCTCTCTCTCTTCCCCCCCCAACCCCTACCCCTGCCCCAAAATAAACACTAAAGAAAATTTTAGAAGGAACGTAACATTTGGAGGTCCAGATTGGTCACATCGATTTGGGGGGCATCATTGCCCAAGACGATATGCAGGAAGGACTAAATAAAAACAACAGAGGTGTGCAGCCTGTGCCCTACAACATCTGGGGAAAGTAAAAAGGAGGAGCCAGGACAAGAGACCGAGTGAGAAGTGGAGAAGCAGCAGACGACAGGTCTTAAACCAAGAGAGGGAGACCTTCACAGAGGATCCAGAAAACCCTGTCACACCCAGGGGCCACTGCCCGTGTGCACAGGAACCTTCGAGGGCTGGATGGAGCCTCGTTGAGCACAGTGGTCCCAGAGCCAACTGGGACACAGTGGTTCTGGGCAGTGCCACGCAACCCAGTGGGCGCTTATGATGCACCAACTGTATGGAAGCCAGACACAAAGGACCCAGAGGCTGGAGGCAGACACACACCACACCAGCTGCCAGACTACTCCAAACTTCTGGCATCTGCCTCCATTAGAGAGGAGGACAACAGCACTTACACCTCACAGGATGTTTGGGAAAATTACATGAAACCAAGCAGAGCATCATACTGCCTGGAGCATCAGGGGGCATCAGACCTGCTTTCCAAACAGAGACTCCCACATACCAGGCCAGGCCAGGCTAGCTTTCTGGGGCCGTGACACCCGCACGGGGAGTGGAGGTGGTGCCTGCCCTGGCTCCCTCCACCCCCAGGGCCGCACCTGCAAAAGCTGAGGATTCTCCTGGCCCAGCTGCTGGAGCAGGGCAGGCAGTAGTGCTGGGTTCTGCTGAATCACCTGCCGCATGTTCTGGAACTGGGGCTGGTCCCGCAGGAACTCCAGGGGGTTCTCTCCTGCCGGCAGGAGGAAGGTGTGTAGTCAGATGCCATGCTGGACTCCCAGAAGCTCGGGAGCGGGGGAGTCAGATGCCTTGACAGACACCCCACATGCACATCTCCCAACCCGCTCACCTCCTTCTGTGGCTGGCTGCTCCGACACCTGGCTCTCCTGGACAGAACCATGTTCTGGCTCGGGGCTCCCAGGAATTCCCTGTCAGGGGTCCTATTTAGTTCTAATGCGCAGATTGCCTGTTGCCTCCCTCCTGCACGCATGGCCCTGGCAGAGGTCAGGTGAGGCCTCGGCCCTGCCCTCCCCAGGCCCACCCCACCCGCTCATGCCCAAGCTCCTGCAGGAAGCCTTTCCTGGCTGGAACCACAACCCAAAAGCTTCTGAGGGCAGGTTTCGCCTCTCTCACCACCCGTTAAGGTATTTAAGCCCGAGTACTCCCTTGAGGCCTCCCCAGGAGGCAGCAGCCCCACCTCACCGTGAGTAGATACTCCACGGCTCGGTGAGGGTTGTTGTAGCTGGCTCTTAGGGCGGCCACGACCCGCTCCCGCTCATAGCCCATGGACATGATCTCTGTCAGCATCGTCTCATACTCAGAGCCAGTCACTGTGGAAGGAGCAGCAAGGCCTGGGTCACCAAGGAAAGGAAAGGGCAGCTCCCAGGCCCTCCCACACCCACACAAGGCCCAGCTGCTGGCTGGGGCACCCAACTGCTGCTGCCCTGGGGACCACCCACCCACCTAGCGTGGATGCCGCGTCTTCCTCTCGCCCGCTGCTACCTGAAGAGGGAACAGAGCTGCAAATTCAAGAGAGAGAAATCGGACCCTGACTTCCGGTGCTTGCCCTCCCCCAGATATGTGGGAACATGTATGAGGGCGTTGGAATGTACTGGGAGGACAGGGCCCAAGTTGGGGCTGCTGCTCCCTTGCCTTACCCTGACACAGACTCCGGGGATGTCGTGGGGACTGATTCCTCTGACGGGCTCTTGTCCTCTCTGGCAGTAGGTGAGGGCTGGGACATGCCTGAGGCAGGGGCCGGAGGGAAGGATGTGGAGGACTCCGGGGCAGCAGTGGGTGAGGCCTCTGGGGGTACTGAAGTGCCTGGGCTAGTTTTGGCCTGTGACACCCAGAAAAAGGAGCAGGCATCAATATCCCTATCTAGCCCCAACATCCCATCCTGTCTCTGCCCCGCCCTATTCATAGCTAATCTCTCTGGGGCACACAGGCTCTTTACCAACTCCCCAGCTAATTCACCCACCCCCCACCCCCAACCAGCACACTTCACCCACCTTGGTCACCATGACGACTACAAAGTTCTTCTCGTCGATGCGATAGTCCCTGATGGGGACGTCATCACTCAGGATTTTGCCAGCATAGATGAGCTTCTGTCCGGCCACGGGGAAAGCATCACGACCCTTCTCAGCTTCTATCTTCTCCTTTAGAACCTTCACCTGGAAGGAAGGGCACACTCATTGCAAACCTCAAGATTCTTTCTTTTCTTCTGGGGGCAGGGGGAAGCGGAGGGAAAGACACCACAAGCTTCGATGGCACAGAAGCTAAGCTTCATAGTCAAGAACACCAGATTCGAATGTTTGCTCATCCCACCACGCAATGGAGCACTTCCTCAACACTTATGACATGCCGGGCGCTGTTATAGGTACTGAGCACACAGCAAGGAACAAAACTCATCCGAAGTCCCTGCTTTCGTGGAGATAACACTAATGTGAGAAGAGGGAAACAAAACAAACGTAACTTCAAAAGATGTAAAGTATGCTAAACATAGAAGGAAAAAGAAGTAAGATTCTTCATTGCATGCTGATGACAACGCTCAGTTTTTCCAAAAACGCCTTACATACATACTATGTATACACACCACTTATAAAACCTCATTGCTGCATAAAACAGGTATCGTTAGCCTTATTCTATATTTGAGGAAACACAGACACAGAGAAAAAATTAAGTAGCTTGCCCAAAGTCAAACCGTTGGGCTAGTCAAAAAATGAGTGCTTCTTCCTCTTCTACAAAAAGTGTACTTCGATGTCTCCTTCATGAGCTAGTTGTGCAAAAAGTACCAAACAGAGTTTAGACACTCAATATATTTCTTAGGTCCTAAGTCTCTTTTCAACTAAAAATGCAGCATAATGTTTACACCACGGGCTCTCACCTGAGGCAAAACCAAATTTCAATCTCCATTCTGCTATTACCTGCTTTTCTAATGGTGACAAAGTTCTCTAATTCCTAAATTTCCACATCTGTAAAACGTGCTGGATAAATCAAGAGTGCTCGAATGACAAGCCTGTTTTGCAGATTTAACACTAAAACGCTCAGCGGCTGGTGAAGAACAAACCACCAACCAACAAACATAAATCACTGAAAGTCAAATGGTTTATCATTTTCAGCGTCACTGCCGTCACTACTTGGAATCTCCTGGTCACTACTCCCAAATTCGGCCACCAACGTCCCCAGGAGACGCCTGCAAAGCTACGAACTCGGAGCTCCCGTCCGGAAGAGCGTGGCCTGTCCCGGAATCGGAGCCAGCGGCTCCAGCGACCCGCGAGGGCACTGACATTGGAGACGGGGCCTGATGGGTGCCCCGGGGGGGGTGGGGCCTCGTCCAGAGACCGGCCCACAAACGCCATCAGCACGAGTCGCTGGGGGCTGGGCCGAGAACCAGAGGGAGGCTCGGGAGCCAGGCGAGTAGGGAGGGGTGGGCAGGGCCCTGCCCGCGCCGTCCACCCCGCCCCTTCAGTCGGGAGCCCGTCCTCCCCGCCCCCACCCACCCCCGGCACCCGTCGTTCTCGCCCCCGGGCTCCGGTCCAGCTCCCACCGTCTCGTCAGGCTCCATGCGGATTTTGAAGGTCTGCTGCTGCAGCGTTTTGAGTGTGATGGTGACGGCCATGGCAGGGCCCGAGCGACGCGGCGGCCCCGGGATCCTCACACAACATGCAACTCACGCCGCCGCCATCTTAGCGCCCAGCCGCGCCGCGAGCCGACCGCTTCCGGGGCAGGCGGTGCGCGCGCCGACCACCAGAGCACGTGACCTGCGCGCGCCCCCTTAGCCTTGGTAGGCATGCGCAAGAGAGAGCCTTTTGGCCAGGCATGCGCAGACTACAGTCTGCGCCTGGGGTCGGGGTGAGCCGCTTCTCAGTCAGCACGCATAACGTCACGTGGTTTCCTGCGAGTGACGCCATGCCCGTTAGCGGTGACGTCATACAGCCACAAAATGGCTCCGACGACCCCACTTTCGTGCTCCTATGAGTTTGTTGATTACATTGAACAGTTTTTCATGTACTTATGGATATTTATATCTCTTCCATAAAAACTTCATTTTTGTCTTCCAAATGAGTTTTAATTCTGGTCTGGCCACCCTCACAGGAACCCTTACTCAGGGCTGGAAAAAATACTCCAAAGGTCACCAACAATTAAATAAAAATTCGAGAAACCACATTTGGCTGCGGAAACAGGAACGACTGGCATTTTGTGACCTCATTCGTTACTGAGGGAGAGTTGGATTTTGGGAATGAACCTACAGTACTAGTTCCTGGGTGCCCCATCTCTCTCTTGCTCCTTCCCTGACCACTTTGTTCACCCCAGTATCCCCAGTCTGACCCAATTATTTAAGTAAACTTTCACCTTTCAAGGCTTCCCTACACTGAATACAGAATCTCTCCACCAACTTTTCCTGGATACATCAATTCTAGAGGCCTCCCAGAGGGGTGGGGCTGGACCACAGAACACAGTAGGGTAAAGCATGGTGAACCATCCAATGAATATGGACTTGAAGGATTGCTTAGCCTAAGCTGAATATGGTGTTTTGTGGGACTGGTTGGAAGCAAGGTTGGGCTTATCTCCCAGTTACTAGGTGGCCTTCCCATCCTGCATCATTTCCTGCCTCCAAACCTGCTCTTTAGTTTCCAAGCACTCAACCCAAGCGCAGCACCAGGCAGTTACCAGATACCTCACGCATTGCTCAACTGTGACAAGGTCCTGCTGTTTTTCTCCTCTACGGCACACCAAGCCTAGATGTTTCCACCACAGGCCAAGCTGTCGAGGACTTCTTGCCTCTCCCCTGCAAGAGGCGACATGAGCTCCAGCCTACTTACAGGACTTCAGTGACAGCCTTGTGGTCCCCAACAAGAGATGGGCCTAGGAGAGCCTCAGAGGCCTAGACTTCGTTGACCTGTCATCTCTGTACCATCCCCCCCGTGGGACCATCTCTTTCCAAGAATTTAAAGACCACCAGCAAAGTATTTACCACCTTTGAACCTATATTCATGATTATAAAAGGAATAGCTTTTAACACCAGCTGAGACTTTTACAATGTGGTTAAGGGGCTCCTGGGTGGCTCAGTTGATTATGCACCCGATGGCTCAGGTCACGATCTTGCAGTTTAGGAGTTCGAGCCCTGCGTAGGGTTCTGTGCTGACGGCTGAGCCTGGAACCTGTTTTGGATTCTTTGTCTCCCTCTCTCTCTGTGCTGCCCCACCCCCCTCACTCATGCTCGCTCTCTCAAAAATAAACATTAAAAAAAATTTTTTTTTTTAAATAAGTATATATGGATGAGGGTCCAATGGATGGCATGAAATGGTGCTAAGGTGTGGGTTCATAGCCCTACTATACCTCTTACTAAATTCTGGCACACAGCCTCAAACTGAACTGGTATAAGAAACAAACACCAATTCGGTGCAGAGGCTCAACGAGTTCTCATGTGGAGTATCTGTAATGGCACTTAACAATTGCTCTCCTCCGACTGGTTTGGGGTTGTGGGGGTAAACAACAACTCCTATCACCTTATGGGACATTTAATCAACACTTCAGCTGCTGAAAAATGAGCCTTACTCGAGTCCCATCCCCCAGAAGGAGACACAGGAGGAAGACACAAAACTTAATTTAATAGAAATTTTGTTTGTAGTTCTTACATTCTCAGTGTGACCCGAGCTGGAACCCACTGCCCCACCCAGAAGTGGCCCAGTCCTGGGAACAGGGGAGGAAGGGAGGTGGTGGGTAGGGGTCAGAGCTCAGGCCCTAGGAGCCCTGTTCTTCCTCAGTGCTGGGGGGGGCTGGGGATGCCACCCTCTTCTCCTGCCCCCCTCTGGGATCCAGGAAGGAGAGCAGATGGAGTCTCGGGCCTGGGGCTTCTCCTCCACATTCCCCTGCCCCCTCAGGTTGGAGGGGGACTAAGGGATCTGGGGAGAGAAGGGGACAGAAGAAGCCAAAGATGTCAATTAAGAAAGAGGAGGATCAGGAATAAGGACTAAGGAGAATCAAAGACAAAACACCAGTTTAAAAAAAAACGGGGGGGGGGGGAAACAAAACCAAAATCCACCCCAAATCACAACCCGCCTGGAAAAAATGAAAGTTCTCCAGTCTCATAGAGACATTATTTGGCGCAGCCGGCTCTGCGGCGGGAGCGCTCAGGCCTCAGTCCAGCCCTGGAGGCGGTGGTGTGGCCCCTACAGCTCGTCCTTGGCCTGGCCAGTGGCAGCATCTTCCTCCTCCTCTTCCTCCTTCTCATCCTCGTCCTCCTCATCCTCATCCTTGTCTTCCTCGTCTTCCTTGTCTGCCTCCTCCTCTTCCTTACGCTTCTTGTCCTCCTCTTCCTCCTTTAGTCTCTGTTCCTCATCTTGCTTGTCCTTCATCTGCTTTTCCGCCGCCTGTACACATACCACACCCGTACTTCAGGGCCGGGCCCCCACCCACCAGACCTGCCCACCTCCAAGCCCAGGATCAGACCCTGGTCCCACCTTCGTGACACCCCAGGTCTCGTTTCCAAACTCCTCTGCGTACGCCTCGTCGTTGGTGATGAGGAAGTTGTCAAAAATGGTGCCAGACTTGACCTGGGAGGCAGGAGGATGGGTGGACGGGTGGTCAGAGGGGACAACACTCCCACCCCCTCTGTTCCCAGGACCACTACACAAGGCCCTTCACTTTCTTCATCTGTAAAATGGGGTCTCGGTCCCTTGTTCAAGTATTTTTCCAGTACCTTCTACCACCCAGGCACCATTCTAGGCACAGAATATTTGTCAGTGAATAAAACGTCAACCTGGTCTCTCTAATTTTCTTCCTTTAATTTTTTTTCTAAAAGTCACATTTATTTATCTGTTTATTTATATTCTTTCAGCAAGCTCTACTCCTGACGTGGAGCTTGAACTCATGCCCCCAAGTATCAAGAGTCGCATGCTCTACCAACCGAGCCAACCAAGCATCGGTGAAACTAATTTTCTAATGGGGTAATCCAATTAACTTCTAGTTGTTGAGGACAGCTGAACAAGCTCCTTTGCATAAAGGGACTGAAAATGGTAGCTGGCACATAAATAAGCAAAACCTCAAAGAGAGTGCTATGAGCGCTCCATAAGACAGACCACGAAATTCTTCAGAAAAAGCACTGCTTTTGGATCAGACCAGCTCGGGGTTGAATGCTACCGTCCCTTTCCTCCTGGGTGACCCTGAACCTGTGAAGTGCTCCAGGTATCCCCTCGGTCTCACCTGCCAGAGATCTAAGCCCAGGACAGCAAAGTTTTCATAGGCATAGATGTTGCTATCAGGGGAGTACTCAGGGTTGTCGATCTCTGGGTGGATCCAAGTGCCCTTGTAATCTGGGTTGTCGATCTGCCGGGGCTTCCACTCGCCCTGCAGAAGGGGAAGGTAACCAGTGGGTGAGTGGGGGTCAGCATACTCCCCACTGTGCGTCCCCCAACCCCGCTCAGAGCCCCACCTTGTACTCAGGGTTCTGAATCACTGGTGGTTCCCACTCTCCGTCCATCTCTTCATCCCAGTCCTCTGGCTTTTTAGCATCAGGGTCAGGAATGTGCTCGGGTTTGTCCCAGTCCTGAAGGTACATAGAGAGGTCAGTCAACCCAGCTGTCCTCTACACCCTCCATGTAGGGAGAACCTGCCCAAACACCAACCTCAGGCTTGGAGTCTGTGGGGTCATCAATCTTGGCCCGCTCGTCCCAGTCTTCAGGCTTCGCAGCATCAGGATCCTTTATCTTCTTGGGAGGCAAGAAGTCCCAATCATCCTCCAAGGAGCCTGACTCCACCTGGCTGTTGTCGATCTTCACCTCATAGGTGTTATCCGGCCGCACAATCAACGTATACAGGTGTGTGAATTCATCATCCTGAAGAGAGTGGGAGATGAGTGGCCCCGCCCACCAGGCTGGCCTCTGACACTCCCCTATCCGCCTTTTGTCACCACCCCCAGTCACACCTTGCAACGAATGTCCTTGTTGATCAGCACGTTCTTGCCCTTGTAGTTGAAGATGACATGAACCTTCTTGGTGCCAGGGCCACAGATATCCGGGCCTACGTGAAGAGTTGGTCCAGTTAGAGCAAGAGGATGCCCACCGTAGCAAAGCTCCCCGCCCCCACTTTACAAAGCAAGACTTGGTTCTTAAATACAGATCTGCAAAGGGTCACAACACAGGAATCAGCCTCTGACTGGCTCTAAAGGGCCGTAGGTGGAAACTTTCACAAAGGAAATAACCAACCAACCAACCAGAGCTCTAGAATTTGATACAGCTAATATCAGGAAATAATTGCATAAAACACCACAAATTAACAGTTTCACACCAACAAATAACAATGCAATCCTCCCGTTTCCCCTCCCAAGGCAAGCCTCAACTACATAAATACAGTCCATATTCTCAAAACTACCTGTCACCAGCTTTAAGGGTCCCTGATATTTAAGTCTCCCTGTAACTAATCAGAGGTCAGCACCAGGGCGGGGCCCCTCACCAAACATGATGTTGTATTCAGAGTCTCCGTGCATGTCCGTCTGGTCCAAGCCCTCTGGAAATAGCTTCACGTAGCCGCCCCCACAGTCGATGTTCTGCTCGTGTTTTACTGTGAACTGCACCACCAGCGTCTGGCCCTTGTTGCTAAAGGGCTCAAATCTGGCCGACAAGGCATAAAAGCGGGCATCCTGGCTTGTCTGCAGCCCTAGCAAGAGACCAGAGTGAGGTCATGGCTCAGCCCCAACCTCCATAGACCCTAAGTATTGGCCGTACAAACCACTGCCCCTTCCTCCCCCCCCTGCCCCGCTCATGGGGATCCCAAGCTATGTCTGTCGTGTGCAGGAGCTTCCTCCAGGAAGTCCCCCTGAATCCGATCACCGCCCCCCCCAACTCCGCCAGGCTCTTACCTTTATCCTTTTCCTGGTCACCGTAGAACTTGCCGGAACTCAGAACAAATTTTCCAAAATCTGACTTGTGTTTGGATTCAATCCAGCGGTCGGTCCACCCGTCTAGAGGATCAAAGGGGCAGGCTCAGTGCGGCCGTACTGACCCACTCCACCCCCACCGAGTATCTTCCAGTAGCCTCAAACTGCTGCGGATTGGAAAAGGGATAACCCCCGACTGCCCCCGCCCCAACCTCTAGTTTGACACCTTGGATGGCTTAAAGGATCCTCCGCCAAACCCTAACTCACGCCGCGAGAGTCCGCTGCACCCTCGACGCTCCCCAAGGGACACACAACGGAGGCTCGCCTGCGGCTTTAGTCCCCGGAGGCCACCGTATTGGCCCTCTAAGCAGTAATTACAAGCGACAACGCAGATCTAGGCTGGGGGACCGCTTTCGTCGTCGCGGCGGCCTCGAGGCGGGACCAGGCCTTACCTCCGTCCAGAAACTGCTCCTTGAAGTAGACGGTGGGCTCGGCGGCGGCCAGGCCGAGGAGGCCGAGCAGCAACGGCACGGGTAGCAGCATGGCGGGCCGAGGGGGCGGCGGCGCGCGGGCCCTTTAAACCTCTCCTCCGGCGGCGACTCTGCAGTAGGAACGGACGCTGCCGCCGGCCGCGCGTTTTTATACCCTACTGTCTCTCAAACCAACCTGGCCCGGCCTCTTGTCCCGCCCTCCGCACCTTATGATTGGTCAGCGGTCACGGCCCTGACTTTCCATTGGGTCCTTGTCGTCTGAGCAGGTTAGTATGTGCCTCGGAACGCAGGGTTCCCAGATGGCCGATTTCTATTGGCCATACAACTGGCCAATGAAGGACGACCACGCGTTGTGGGGGCCGCCCACCGATGTGGTGGGGGCCTCGAGCCCCTCTGGCCAGGTCATGTGACCAGACCTCGACCCAACCCCGCCCTAGCCCGCGCGCTTAGCTCCCGATCTGGGAGTTTAAAGAACGCGCGCGAGTGCCGCTGTCACTGCTCAGGACCGGGGTCCTGCCCCAGCTCGCCTTCTCTCGTCCCCTCTGCGGGTAAGGGTGGGCAAGGTTTTCTCAGCCACTTTCTACCCTGCAGTTGGGGAACCCCTACTGACGCGTTCTCTCTCGCTCGCCCCCGCCCCGGGCCACGGTGGGGCAGAGGGCGCCTGAGCTCAGAGGCCGAGTCCTTGGGTCTTCACTTCATCCCGGTGCCACAGCCTTGCAGGCCAGAGAGTAAAATGTTAGCTCTCTCCTCTCTTGCCCCTAGTGCCCTGGCCGCCTGTCAGATTGCTGCTGTGTGACCGGGGCAAGTCACTTAGCATCTGAAGACACAGGAGCCCCTAAGAGGCTAGGAGGAGAAACTTTGGCTAGGTGCCGCCCTACAAAACCGCTTTCAGTGCTGTTAGGGTTGTCCTGGGACAGAGGGAAGGAAGCCCAGAAGGCTCCAAGATGTGACTATAGGCTGTGGTTCCCAGAGTGGGGTAGGGTTGTTCCTCTAATTGCGGCCTCTCCTTTACCCCTCCCTCAGCCAGTAAAGGGGTCGCTGCCTGTGGTCTCCCACAAACGGCCTGCCTTTTGCAATTAAACGGCTAAAGAAAGAGAGGATGGGGGGTTCCGTTGGGGAGGAAAAAAAGAGACAGATGGTGGGGAAGATAAAGTCCAAGGGAGATGGGCAGGACCCCTGAGTCTAGAGTCTTCTGAAGCCAAAGGCACGTGACTGACAGTGACAGACACCATCTCCCTGCCCCCAAGCTGCAGGAAGCAGGAAGGAGGGCTGGGGGTTTCCCAAACCCTGAGCAAACAGGCTCTGGACCTGGGAACGTGGGCTTGGAAGGGGGAATCCTGGCAAAAGCAGGGAGGGGGGGGGTGCTTCGGGGATAGTGGTGGGGACTCAGAAAAGGGAGGAATAAGGAGTCTTGGAGAAGTTGGGGTTCTGCCCCAGGCAGTATCCAGTATCAGCCAACCTGAACCCCCCCCAATCCCTGGTCATGAGGAGCCCCAATCTGGGGTGGCCACTGCAGGCCTGCCACTGACCCTCCAGCCTTCCCTCCCTTCCGCCATATGTCATGCACACACGAGCTTGGTGCTTCCTGCTCGAATGTGGACACTCTGACGGTCTTATTCACTTTACCATCCCCCAGTGTCTCTTGCAGCACCTGGCACCCGGCAGGCTTAAAATCTACTCGCTAT
Source organism: Puma concolor (assembly GCF_028749965.1). Lineage (NCBI taxonomy): Eukaryota > Metazoa > Chordata > Mammalia > Carnivora > Felidae > Puma > Puma concolor. The sequence goes on from NC_141668.1 coordinate 162,902,440, forward strand.
GTGACAGACAGAAGGAAAGACTCTTGGAGGAATTCAATAAACAAAACAGGAAGAAAGTGCTTTGAAGCTAAGAAGGGACTTTGAGGGACACATCCCGAATTTTTATCAGGAGCTTACCGTAGGGTCAGGATTGGGTGATGTTGCGTAAACCCATCTTCCCGGCTCAAATAGTATTCGTGATGGTTAAATGAGTAAAGGTGTTCTGCTTAGAATCGTACTTGTCACATGCTCCACACAGTTGACTCTTAGCAAGTACGTGTACATGTGTGGGTAGTATTTTCACTTAAATAACCTGCGTTCATAGCATCTCTATCCAGGCAAGGAAACAGGCACAGAAGGATTAAGCGATTTGGGTGAGTGGCATAAATGGGATTAGAATCTACTTACACTGCCTACTATAATCTCCACTGGCCACATGTGACTGTTGACCATTTGAAATGTAGCTTGTCCCAACTGAGATGTGCCATAACCGTAAAAGCACTCATCAGATTCTGGAGACTTAGTATGGAAAAAGAATGTGAAGTATTTCATTAGTAATTTTATAGTAAGTATGGAAATAATCATTTGGACCTGGCAAGTTTGGTAAATTCTTCCAATTAATTTCACCCATTTTGTTTTTGACATTGCTACTAGAAAGCTTAAAATTAGATTTGTGTCGCGCCTTCTATCTCTACAGGCCAGAACTGGTTTCGAGTATGCATTATTGCCCTGACATTGATCTTCTCCGAGCATTCAGGGATGGGGGGGTGGGATCGGAGGTGTTTATAGTTTCTGGCACCATATCTAGCAACTGTTTGTTGCTAGAGACCTGCCACCCTCTTGAGCCTCCATTTTCACATTTGTGAAATGGCGATATCAATATCTGTATCAAAGTTTTTGGGAAAATGAAATAACACACCCGAAGCACTTAGCACTGGGCAGAGCACACAGGGATGTCCATGTAGGTTAGCTGCTACCTTGACTGTAACTGTTATTAGTTGACTCCCTCTCCCCTTTGTATATAAGGATAGTCCCTACCTAGTCTCCCTTTAAAAACTTGAAAGTAAGGGCGCCTGAGTGTCTTAGGTAAGTGTCTGACTCTTGATATTGGCTCAGGTCATGATCTCACAGTTTGTGGGAACAAGCCCAGCCAGGCTCTGCGCTGACAGTGTGGAGCCTGCTTGGGATTCTCTCTCCCTCTTCCCCCCCCCCCCCCCGTTTGTTTTTTCTCTCTTAAAAATAAACACTGAAAATTAAGGGGGGGGGACCTTAAAAGTAGTTGACCAGGGAATGACTGTCCCTGAAGCCCACCACCTACAGCCCTCCCACAGGCCAATACAGAAAGGCAGAGGGCTCCTGGGCACAGAGAGACAGAAGTCCAAGGTCACACCGCCTGCTGGAGGTGGGGCTGGGTGACACTTAAAACAACTCTGTGATTCTGTCCTTGAGGTTTGCAATTTGGCCTCTCTAGTCCACCAGACACCACTATTCCAGCTAGGGTGGAGGTGGGCACGGTGTCCCTCCCACCCCCTAAGGTTCCATCGCCACACTGAAGATGGCGGCATTCTGAACCCGGCACAAGGTCCGCCACGCTCAAGATGGCGACACACACTCCCGGCGCCGGTTCCGGTTCCGGTTGTTCAGGCTCCGGCGGGATACGCCGAGCACGCTGGGCACAGCCATGGCGGACGGCCCGGTGGCGGAGGTGCTGCTGAGGCAGCTGGCGGCGGCCGATGGCGGCCTGGACAGCGCGGAGCTGGCGGCTAAGCTGGGCGTGGAGCACCAGGCAGTGGTGGGCGCCGTGAAGAGCCTGCAGGCGCTGGGAGAGGTAAGTCGGGCCCGTGATGCCTGGCCTTCTCGCTTTTGTACGTGCAGTCCTCTTGCCTGGAAGGCACTGCTTCTTGGGGAGTCCTTCAGGAGTCCATCCTGGGGTGCGCGGGCAGGGAGTCGGAAACAAGTGAGAGCCCGGGAGCGCTGACGTTCCGTTCGCAGTAAATGTCCATTGAGGAGAGAGTTGGCGGGGGCGAGGGGCACGATGGTGGACCAGGAAGAGGCGGTCCCTGCCCTCACGGAGATTGCGATCTAATGAGGGAGACCCTCAGGTGACCTGCAGAGTGATGGAGGAAGCACAGGCAACCCAGAGGTGACAGCTGGCCCAGCCTGGGGAGTCAAAGAGAACGTCCTGGAGGAGGTGGCAGCCGAGTCGGGCCTCTGCACTGAGGAGGAAAGCTTCAGGATCAATGGTGGGAACGGGAAACAGGCGTAGAAAGGCATTAGTAGAGCCAAAACGTACAAGGCCTCGTAGGTCTTTATCTCATGGGGGTACTGGGGGAGCTGGAGCCAGTCAGATGTATGTGCTGTCTGCATCACTTTGGGGAAGGATTGGCAGGGGCAGGACTGGTGGTGAGGGGAGGAAGGCAGAGGCTGGCACATCCCCAGGGTAGAGGGCATGGTGTCTGGCTGTAGGGAGGCGGGTGGAAGGGAGAGGGGATTCCTGGCAAGGCAGGGGGAGCATGGGATGAAGCCCAGCCTTTTTGACTTGGACAAGTGAAAGGTGATAGAGCCATAAGAGGAGAATCCGAGAGGCCTGTAGGCCCCCCAGGAGGCTGGATCCTCAAGGCTAGGAATCAGAAAATATAACTGGGGTATGTATTCATTGAACTCATATTCTGTGCCCCACTTTGGTCTCAACTTCATTTATCATCTAGTCCTTGCCATAACCGGAGGATGTTAGCACTGTTACGCCCGCTTTGCAGATGTGACAGTTTCTGAGCACTGGTCAGTAGCTTGATCAGCGTCATGAGAAGGGACAGGCAAACCTGGATTTGAAATTAAGCATTCAGGGGAGCCTGGGTGGCTCAGTCGAACATCTGACTTCGGCACAGGTCATAATCTCCTGGTTCGAGATTTGAGCTCCACATCTGGCTCTGTGCTTACAGCTCAGGGCTTGGACCCTGCTTCGGATTCCGTGTCTCCCTCTCTCTCTTTGCCCCTCCCCAGCTCATGCTATGTCTCTCTCTCAAAAATGAATAAACAATAACAAAAATTTTTTTTTTAATTTTCTTTTTTTTGAACGTTTATTTATTTTTGGGACAGAGAGAGACAGAGCATGAACGGGGGAGGGGCACAGAGAGAGGGAGACACAGAATCGGAAACAGGCTCCAGGCTCTGAGCCATCAGCCCAGAGCCTGACACGGGGCTCGAACTCACGGACCGCGAGATCGTGACCTGGCTGAAGTCGGAGGCTTTAACCGACTGTGCCACCCAGGCGCCCCAACAAAATTTTTAAAAGACAAAGAAATTGAGTATTCAGGCTGCAGATCCTGAGGTTATCAGTGCAGGAAAGGTATCTTGTGGGGTGACAGTACCTTGTTTGATGTGGAATTGACTTGTGCTGGTCACAGAAGGTTTAAATAGTGGCTATTTGATGTGGTTCAGTCTAACAGCAGAGATGGTGATAACAATGATAGGAACAGTGGTTAGAATTTATGCAGTGTTTGCTGCTTACTGAATCCGTTACTTGTCAAGAAAACTTCCTGTGGTAGAGCCCATCACACCCTTCTCTTGTTGATAAGAAAACTTGCTCAGGGAAGTTTAACAACTTTCCCAAGTTCACACAGGGAGTGAGGAGCAGAGCTGGGAATTAGAATGAAAAGGGAGCTAAGCCCTATGGGCCCCAGCTGGCCTTGCCCCTCTTTTTTTTTTTTTTTTTTTTAATTAAAAAAATTTTTTTTAGCATTTATTTATTTTTGAGACAGGGAGAGACAGCATGAACGGGGCAGGGTCAGAAAGAGAGGGAGACACAGAATCTGAAACAGGCTCCAGGCTCTGAGCCATCAGCCCAGAGCCTGACGTGGGGCTCGAACTCACGGACCGCGAGATCATGACCTGAGCCGAAGTCAGATGCTTAACTGACTGAGCCACCCAGGCGCCCCGACCTTGCCCCTCTTTATACGACCTGGACCCATCCTTACCGTGGAGCTTTGGGTCCCTGTGTGTAATGTGGACACGGGGGCCCTTCTCTGACACTCCGGGCACTGAGATGTGAATACGTCAAATGTGGAGACAAGTCAATTCACCCGGGACCTTAAAAATCTTTCTTGGATTCGAAAGCAATCGAATTTATTTTTTTGCTAGGTACCATTCTTCGTACTTTACCTCACTCTGGGAGGTGTGAGCCATCTCTCATTATCTGCATGTTACAGAAGGGAAACTGAGGCTCAGCAAGGGGCAGTCACTCAGCTGGGAAGTGGTGCAGCTCGGATGTGAGGCAGGCTTCGGGCACTCTGCAAGCCCAGTGCTGTGGTGAGGGCGTGCCTGGCTCTGAACCCTGTCTCTGTGCGCGCCCCCTCCCCCATTTCCCTGCAGATCATTGAGGCTGAGCTACGTTCCACCAAGCGCTGGGAGCTTACCGCTGAGGGCGAGGAGATAGCCCGGGAGGGCAGCCATGAGGCCCGGGTGTTTCGCAGCATCCCCCCGGAGGGCCTGGCCCAGAGCGAGCTTATGGTAAGGGCCTAGGGACAAGGCCCAGGGAGGTGACGGGGTCAGGTGGCCCCATGCTCCACTTACTGTGGCCTTACTCCCCCAGCGACTGCCCAGCGGCAAGGTGGGCTTCAGCAAGGCCATGTCCAACAAGTGGATCCGCGTGGATAAGAGTGCAGCTGATGGGCCCCGTGTGTTCCGAGTGGTGAGTCCCTGCGTACAGGCGGGCAGGTGTGCACATGGGCACCTGGCCCTCACAGTGCCTCACACCTGTCATCATCACGGCAGGTGGACAGCGTGGAGGACGAGGTGCAGCGGCGGCTCCAACTGGTCCAGGGTGGGCAGGCTGAGAAGCTGGGTGAGAAGGAAAGGAGTGAGCTCAGGAAGAGGAAACTGCTGACCGAAGTGTGAGTGGGTGCCCCCTTTCCATCAGCCATCACCTGTGTGGTCCCGGAGGAATGGGGGGAGGGAGCCGTCCTGCCCACACTGGGGCAGTGCTGTCAGTGTCCTCCAAGCTGTGTTTTACCCTATGGTTGTCAAGCACTCATGCCAGGTTCATGCCGCCTCAGGGCCTTCGCTCATGCCACGAGTTCTGCCGAGAACTGTCTCCTCTTAAGCCAAGCTTGGGCATCACACCTGTGCCTGTGTGTCACCTTAAAGAGGCCATCCTGACACCGATCTCTCCCTTTGAGTTCCGTAAAAGCTGCTCGCTTATACTTTCCATTCTGGGTGCCATGTTTATTTCCTTTACGGCTCTGATTTCCGTGTCTGAAATTGATTGAATGCTGGGACCTGCACAGGCTGGGGGCTCTGCTCTCACAGGGCTGATGTACCCTTTGAGCAGGTACCAAGTGGCATAGTGGTTATGAGAACACAGACTGGAGGAGGGCTGCCCAATCCAGGTCCGGGCTCCTGGCACTTACTAGTTGGGTGACCTTTGCCAAGGCATTCGCTCTTTCTGGGCCTCAGGTTCCTCATCTGTAAAATGATCTCTTTTCACAAAGTAGTGGGATGATTGCAGTGGAAGAGAAGAGAGCCTGGCACGGGATAAACCCTTGAGACTTGACCTATTATTCTTACTCAGCTGGGTGCTTAAGTACCTTGAACAGGTCCTGGCACATAGTAGATTCTAGTTAAGTGCTTGTTGAACGAATAAGTGAATGGGCACAGCAATGTAGGTGTGGGCCCAATAAGAGAATTTCTGGTGACGATAAATGTTGGGAAGAAAATAAAGTAGAGCGACTGAGTGGGGAGTGTTGGGGTCAGCCTCAGATAGGAGTTCAAGGGAAGCCTCTGGAAAGAGGTGACAGTGGGCAACCCCTCCTCTCCTCTGGCCTCAGGACCCTGAAGACCTACTGGGTGAGCAAAGGCAGTGCCTTCAGTACCAGCATCTCCAAACAGGAGACAGAGCTGAGCCCAGAGATGATCTCCAGGTAGGGAGTGGCCCCAGGGACTGGGGTAGGTCTGGGAGGGAGGGCAGCCCTCACCAGGCCCCTGTGCCCTGCATCCTCTGACAGCGGCTCCTGGCGGGACCGGCCCTTCAAGCCGTACAATTTCTTGGCCCATGGCGTCCTCCCAGATAGCGGCCACCTGCACCCTCTGCTCAAGGTCCGCACGCAGTTCCGGCAGATCTTCCTGGAGATGGGGTGAGCACAGGGCCGGGGCTGGGGCCGGCCCAGCCACAGGGCGCAGGCCAGACGGTCAGGCTTCATCTCCCTCCAGGTTCACGGAGATGCCGACAGACAACTTCATCGAGAGCTCCTTCTGGAACTTTGATGCACTTTTCCAGCCCCAGCAGCACCCAGCACGTGACCAACACGACACCTTCTTCCTTCGAGGTAGGTGGGGTGGGCGCCACCATCAGAGGCGCCGGGCCCGGGCAGAACTTTTTGGAGCGGCATACTTACTTTACGGAATAAACTCCATCCTCGCTGTGGCCCACCGGGCCGCTGTGAGCTGGGCCCGTTGACCTCTGTGACTTCCTCCCACGTCCTGTCCTGCCCACTTCGTGGCCCTGGCCCGTGCTGCCAGGCAGCTCTCGACCAAGGACCATCTTCTCCCAGATCTTCGAGGTGGGCTGCAGCATCAGACCTCTGCTAACGTGTCCCCTCACAGAGGCCACCTTGACATGCCTTTGTCCCCCCAAGGTCAAAACGTCCCTCGTACCTAGTCTCTAAGCTTGGTTCCCATTTTTTTCTTTTTTTCGCAGTGCTCAGTACTGTCTGAAATTGAATGACTTTCCACAGTGATTGTCATCGTCCCGCACAGGAAGGCAGGGGAGGCCACTGAGTTGGGTGCCTGTTACCCGGCCAGGAGCAACAGTGGCCTTGCTGTCATAGTTACCATGGCCCCCAAAACTTACTAAGTACTCACCACATGCCAGCCGCTGTTCTAATTCTCCTGCCAATTGTGGGAAGTACCGCTGTTAGCTCTCTTCTACACATGAGGAAAGTGGGGTTCAGAGAAGGAACATCGCTTGCCGGGGTCACACGGCTTATAAGCGGTGAAGCTGGGATTTGATGTCAGGCTTTTCAGGTGTACCAAAATGATGTTTCTGGAAAGGGATCTTAAGAATTTGCATATTCACACAACAAGTGATTGTTCGGCCTCTCCCGTGTGCCAGGATCTTTATTAAACACCTGGGTTACCGCAGGGCACCTGGGTGGCTCAGTCGGTTGAGCGTCCGACTTCAGCTTAGGTCATGATCTCGAGCTCCGTGGGTTCGGGCCCCGCATCGGGCTCTGTGCTGACAGCTCAGAGCCTGGAGCCTGTTTCAGATTCTGTGTCTCTCTCTCTCTCTCTGACCCTCCCCAGTTCATGCTCTGTCTCTCTCTGTCTCGAAAATAAATAAACGTTAAATAAAATCAAGTTTGTTTAAGTAAAGGCTAAAGGACATAAGGGAGAGAACCATATCTGGGAAGGAAAGTTCCAGGAGAGAATGGCCAGTGCAAAGGCCCTGAGGCTGGAATGTGCCTGGTATGCTGACGTATCAGCTGGGAGGCCCTGTGACTGGAGGGAGTGATCAGTTAGGAAGGAATGGGAGGTGACAGGACTGCATCACCAGAGAGCGAGCTTCATCACCTCCCCCCACCCCCCACCCCCCCACCCCCAGGGAGACGGAGGGCTCTGGGCAGAGGAGGGATGTGACTGACTCGGATGTTCGCCAGCACCCTCTGGCTGCCGTGGGTGGCGAGGGTGGGAGCTGCACGTGTTGCTGTCTGTCCTCTGTGCAGTGGCTGTTTGAGAAATGCTCCTTGACTGACCAGGTGATGCTCTGTCCTGCCCAGATCCAGCTGAGGCCCTGCAGCTTCCAATGGACTACGTCCATCGGGTCAAGCGGACCCACTCTCAGGGTGGCTACGGCTCACAGGGGTGAGGCGGGCCCAGGGCTTCGGGGTGTCGGGATGGGGGAAGAAGGTCGGGGACCTGAAGGCCACAATGTGGACTTGCCATTTGTCCTCCCGAAGGTACAAGTACAACTGGAAGCTGGAAGAGGCCCGGAAAAACCTGCTGCGCACGCACACCACGTCGGCCAGTGCCCGTGCCCTCTACCGCCTGGCTCAGAAGGTGCTGCTCAGCCTGGGCAGTGGGGGAGGCTGGGGGCTGTCCTACCGGCCTTCTGACCTACTCCCGGGCCTGGCCTGCCTGTCGCCCCCAGAAGCCCTTCACGCCGGCCAAGTACTTCTCCATCGATCGTGTGTTCCGAAACGAGACCCTAGATGCCACACACCTGGCCGAGTTCCACCAGATCGAGGGTGTGGTGGCTGACCACGGCCTCACCCTAGGCCACCTCATGGGCGTCCTGCGGGAGTTCTTCACGAAGCTGGGTAGGCAGGCGGGGCCACAGTGGGTGGTGTTAGTGGGGCCGAGGATGCCATGGCCGCCAGGCTCATCTTCCACTCCTCTGTTCCCCTGCTTCCCCTGCCCAGGTATTACCCAGCTGCGCTTCAAGCCGGCCTACAACCCCTACACGGAGCCCAGCATGGAGGTGTTCAGCTACCACCAAGGTCAGGGTGGAACCTGGTCCTGAGAGGGGGAGGGATGTCTCAGGCTGCCTACGCTCAGCCCGGGTCCCTTTCACTGCCAAGCCCACTCCCAAGCTCACTGCCAGACCCAGCATCATCCACATGATCTGCCCTGTCCTTCTCCTGTGTCTACAGGCCTGAGGAAGTGGGTGGAAGTCGGGAATTCTGGGATCTTCCGCCCCGAGATGCTGCTGCCCATGGGACTCCCCGAAAACGTGTCAGTCATTGCTTGGGGCCTCTCCCTGGAGCGGTGAGTGTCCAAACCACTCAGGGTGTCTGACTTGACGGGCCCGGGGGCCTGCAGACCTTCAGCACCGTCCATCTATTCACTCACTCGATAAGCCTTTAGTGAGCATCTGCTGTATGCTTGGTCCTGTGCTATGAGGATGACAGCACACATCCCTGCCTCTGTGAAGTTAGGGTCGTAGTGCAGTGAAAAGGATGATAATTAGTAAGATACATAAGTAAATCGAACAGGTAAAGTCTGGAGTGTGTCTGAGGCCAGTAAGTGCTGTGGGGAAAATGCAGCAGGGAGGACTAAGGAGACAAGGTTGTCAGGGAAGGCTTCAAGGAAGAGGCGGTATCTGAGCAAAGACTGGAAGTGAATGGGAGTAAGCCAGGGGAATACTGGGAAGGGTGTTCAGTCAGCAGGAACAGGCAGTGCAAAGGCCCTGAGGCAGGAATGTGCGTGCTGTGTTTGGAGAACACTGAGAAGGTCGAGGTGGCTGGAGGGAGAGAGTCAGTAGAGTGAGATGAGATGAGGGTGGGAAAGGGGCAGGACACAGGACACGTCAGGGCCTTGTGAGCCCTGGGAGCAACTCGAGCTTTTATTCAAAGGAGATGGGAACCGTCGGAGAGGGTCTGATCAGAGGAGAGCGTGACCTGACGTGGTGTTAAAACTGTTTCCTCCCTTCCCCACCCAAAGCCCAACAATGATCAAATACGGCATCAACAACATCCGGGAGCTGGTGGGCCACAAGGTGAACCTGCAGATGGTGTACGACAGCCCCCTGTGCCGCCTAGACGCTGAGCCGGGGCCCCCACGGACACAGGGCACCGCATGACGTGGACCGCCCTGGGATAGCCCGCCTTCCCTGAGCCCCTGCCGTCCAGCCCCTTTGCATCCCTGCCAGTGACCCTCTCGTATTTATGAGGCCTCTGTGAGGCCATCCCCCCGTCCCTGGTAGCTCCTCTTTCCCCATCTGCCCCACGGTCCTAGGGGTGGGGGGTGGGAGCCTGGTAGCAGGTATGATCTATGAAGGGGGGCCCTAGGGAGCCCTGCAGGCCAGCTGCTGGCTAATAAAGTGGGCATTTGTCCTCATATGGTGCCTTTCCTTAGGGATGGAGGAGTGTGAGGAGTCCTTGGTGTGAGGGGTGGTGGGTTGGGGATCCTGGAACCTCAGGAGCCCCTGGCTTGCCTGAGCCTGCTCCATCCCCCTGGGGAGGACTGGCTCCATCAAGCATTTACCCATCACCTGGTGGTGCCAGGCTGTCCTCTAGGTGAATGGAACAGAAGCCCCCTGCCCCGGGCGAGGGGCATTTGGGAGGGGAAGGTCAAGGCAGGTGCCAAGATTCCCCCTGGGAGCCCAGCATGGTGGGGTGACAGGGGCAACTTTAAAACACCGCCCCCTCCCCTCCTCTTTTTTTTAAAGAGCAGTTTCTGGCGCACAGCAAAATTGCGCAGAAAGTACGGAAATTTCCCTGTATACCTTCTGCCCCCACGCATGCACAGCCTCCGTTCTGTCAACATCTTCGCCGCCAGAGGGGTGCATTTGTTAAAATGAATGAACTACACGTCCCCCACGGTTGGTTCATGGTTTACATTATGGTTCATGCTCGGTGTTGTACATTCTCTGGGTTTGGACAACGTAAGATGATGTGTTTCCATCGCTACGGTATCATGCAGAGTATTTTCACTGCCCTAAAAGTCTTATGCTCTGCCTGTTCATCCCTCCATCCTCCCCCTAAAAAGCTGCTCTTTTTATGTTAGGAAAACAATTCTCATAAGGGGCACCTGGGTGGCTCAGTGGGTTAAGCATCTGACTTCAGCTCAGGTCGTGATCTCACTGTTGGTGAGTTCGAGCCCCATGTCGGGCTCTGCTGACAGCTCAGAGCCTGGAGCCTGCTTCGGATTCCGTTGTCTCTCTCTCTCTCTCTGCCCCTCCCCTGTTCGAGCTGTCTCTCTCTCAAAAATAAGTGAACATTTAAAAAATTCTCGTAAGGATTTCACGGGGGCTCAGAATAGGGAGATGAGTAGGACAGAGCTTCGTGAGCCCACATTGAACGGTGAGTGGGATCTCTGTTTCTGTGCAGATGTTTTAAAGCAAATCTCAGCCTCCACATTGCTCACCCCACATCTTCAGGGTCAGTGCACTTTGGAAATGTGAACAGTTGTATAACCATGAAGCCGTCGTAAAACCCAAACAGTTGGCAGCTGAGGCCGTGGGCTTCTCCAGTCCCAGGGCCTGTGGGCACCAATCTCCCAAGGGCTACTTGGTCGATTTTTTTTCTTTATTTCAAATTAATTCACTCATACGGAAAAATACTCATTCATGCAACAAATGTGCACCTCCTGAGTCCCAGCAACGTCCTGAGCTGAAGACCGCAAAGCTGATTCAGGTCCCTGCCGTTGGGAGCTGGCGTGGGGGGGCGGGGGCGGGGGGGAAGGGAACACAGGAGACATAAACAGATAAATGCAGAAATGGAGGGAGAGGTGAGGCCACAGAAAAGTGAAGGTGGGTGGGGAAGGTTAAGCATATATAATGTTAAAATTAAGCCTAACAGGCGCCTGGGTGGCTCAGATGGTTGAGCGTCCGACTTCGGCTCAGGTCATGATCTCGCAGTCGGTGAGTTCGAGCCCCGCATCAGGCTCTGTGCTGACAGCTCAGAGCCTGGAGCCTGCTTCCGAATCTGTGTCCCCCTCCCTCTCCGCCCCACCCCTGCTTGTGCTCTCACTTTTTCAAAAATGAATAAACATTAAAAAAAAAAAAAAAAGCCTAACACCATCTGCCCAGGTTGGATCAAATCGGCACATTGTATTTGTTTTGGGTCTTTCACATTTTAGATCCATGTGCCTAATGGTTTGAAGAGCCTGTGGGCTTGTCCTATCTCCTTTAGCCAGCACCTTGCTGAGATTGCTCCCTCCTAAATTTGGTGTTTTCTCATTCTCCTGTGTTTTTAAGCTTTTGCTATTGTATACTATTTTCACAAAACATGGTTGGACTTTGCTTGTCTTCAGAAGTTACACAGACGCTGCACCATTAAAAAAAAAAATTCCAGCAAATTGCGTGTTGCTTTTGTTCCTGGTCAGTGTGTACGTGTTTGTGTGTGCATGCTTAACAGTAAATCTTTGAGATTTTTCTCAGATAATCCTCAAATCTTCAAATCTGGTGCTGCAGGAAGCTACATTTTGCTTACATTGTGGCTTTGCCACAAGATACTAACGTTAGCTGCTTTGTATTAAACTATTGTGTTCCATATGTTTTTCTCTGAATCCCTTACAGTAGTCTGACGTTTTAGATTTTATTGCCTCAGTTACAGGCAAAGATGGATTTTGAGATTGAGTGGCAGTTTTATGCCGCCCCCGCCCCCGCCCCCTCCAGCCCCTCTTGCTGGTAAGAGAGCCCAGATTCAAGCCACGTTCTCCAGAATGTAGGTGTCAAGATGTGTGCCTGTCCTTGTGTGGCAGGAGACAGAGCCCTGCGCAGAATCCCTGCTGCCTCTCCTACCTGGACACTATGCCAGGTGTTTCAGAGAGCAGGTCCACCTTACCAGTGAACTGGAGCAAAATCCTAACCCCTTGCTTCGGCTCCCAGCCCAAACCTGCCCAACATTGATCCCTCACCCACAACCCCTGTTCTCCCTCCCCACTAGGCCTAGCTGCTCAAGCACACTTGAGTTTGCTCCCCTCAGGACCTTTGCACTGCAAACGCCTATTCAAATCCTTTGCCCATTTTTAAGGGGGGGGGGGGGAGGTTGTCTTATTATCCAGTTGTAAGAATTCTTTGTAGATGCTGGCTGTGAGTTATGGATACATGTTTTGCAAATATTTTCTCCCCATCTTTGACGCCTCAAGTGTCCGTTATTATTGTTATTACTACCATTGTTCGTAAGGGATATGGGTCCGAGTCTGTAAAGGCCAGACCCTACCAAGCTTTTAAGAAGCTGACAGTTTTAGAGTGCACAAGTAACTCTGACTCAAGGTGGCACTGCATAAACTTTTTCACTTAAGGCAATAGGTCACAATCAAAGAACAGCAACCGTGAGGCCTTTTTCTTGCAAAGATTTCACGGGACAGCGCGGGTGAAGTGAAACCTAAGCACTAACGCCGAGACAGCTCGATGCCCCCCACCCACAGAGCGCCCAGGATCCTCCCTTCTGGGCACACGCACGCACAGAGACCGCCCCCTCCTCCAGGCGGCGCCGGCTGCGCGCGCAGCCCCTGGGACAGCCCAACCGCCGATTAACGGCCGACTCCGCCCCGCTGCGCGCGCAAGTTCCCAGAAAGAGGCGGAACCAGGCGCGCGTGATGCAGCACGTGCCCGGGGGGCGCGCGAGCCGGAGGGCGGGGCCGGCGCGTGCGCAGAGAGAGTGAAGGAGAAGGCGGGAAAAGACAGGATGGAGCGGCAGGGAGTACGCGGCGTTTGTTGCCTTCGCGTGGGCGGCGGGCGGACAGACTGGGAACGGCCGAGATCTCGGGCTTCCCTGGGGGACCAGAACCCGGCCGCTTGCCTCCTACCGTCGAGGCCACGCCTCGCCCGGCCGGGCCCCGATTTCTTGACTGACTGACCGGGCCCTGACTGACAGACCGGGGCTGTGTGACTGACACGGGCCGGAAGGACAGACTTCCACGCATGGCGCGTGGCAGGAGCAGGGTAGAGAAAGTCTCGGACACCCAGGCGCCGCACCCTTTTCTTTTCTACTTTTTCCCCTGCCTCTTCTCCTTCCTCGAAGGACTCGAGCCAGCACACACCCCAGTTAGGAGCCCGGGGCCCCCAGCGCCCCTCCCGGAGCCCCTGCCCTCACCCCAGCCCGCCCCGGTCTCCCCGCCTCCGTCCTCCGGCGCTCCGGGCGCAGGGCCGTCCCAGCGCACGTCCCCGACCTCGTGGTGCCCGTCCCAGCCCCGCGCGTCTCTCCTGGGGGGTCCCCGGCCTTGCGCAGCGGCACACGGAGGTGCCCGGGGTCGAAGGGACGGGAAAGGGGGGGGGGGTCTGACCCCTTCTCGCCTTCCCTCCTCTGGCCTCTCAAGCGCTGGCTGTGTTCACAGGTGGACCTGCCCCACGTAGAGTGCAAGGACCCGGAGCCACAGCCGCTGGGGGACAGCAAGGAGCGGCAGCAGGACGAGGAGAGCCGCGAAGAGGAAGCCGGTCGGGGGCCAGCCAGGTGAGGAAGCCCCCCCCCCCCCCCCGGCCCGACGGGGTCCACACCCTTCTCGTTCCCCCCACCCACCCACCCCAGTTCTTCCACGAGCCCCTGCCTTTGGGTGTCTGCTTTGGGTGCCTTTGCCCTGCGGAGAGGTCGCGCACCTGCTACGTGCCCGGCATGGTGCAAAGCGCTGGGACACAGCCGGGAGCTGACACTCGCGTGGAGGAGACAGACTGGGGGGGGGGGGGGGAGGGGAGCGGGAGGGGATAGGGAGAGAGTGCCGGTTCAGATCAGAGAATCGGGGAAGTCTTCGCGGAGGAGGTGACGAGTGAACCCTGAGGGTAGGCAGAACTGTGCGGGAGGAGCCCAAGAGGAAGCTGGTGAGAGAGACAGACAGGTAATGGGACTTCGGGTGTTCGTTGCCCGTGAAAAGGTTTGAAATAGGGGGACACGAGGAGACGACGAGCCGGGCAAGGACTATTGTTAATAAAGCTTTATTGGCACATAGGCACGCTCGTCCGTGGCTGCTTGTGCCCAGTCGAGTTTTTGCAGCTGAGACCACAGGGCCCCCAAAGCTGAAAAGGTTTACTACCCGGACCTTTATAGAGGTTTGGAGTCCTCTGGGCGAAGGCATTAAAAGTCTCCCTCCGGCTGCCGTATGTAGAGAACAGATCGGCGAGGGCAGGAGTGGAATCTGGGAGACCAGTGAGGAGGGAGTCGGGATCATCCAGGTGCCAGGTGATTCCAACGTGGCCTGGGGTGGATCTGCTGAGGTGACGAGAAGTCGGATTCTGGATATATTTAAGAAGGTGGGGGGGCTCCTGGGTGGCTCAGTCGGCTGGGCGTCCGACTTCAGCTCAGGTCACGATCTCACAGTTGGTGGGTTCGAGCCCCGCGTCGGGCTCTGTGCTGACCGCTCAGAGCCTGGAGCCTGTTTCGGATTCTGTGTCTCCCTCTGTCTCTGACCCTCCGCCGTTTATGCTCTATCTCTCTCTGTCTCAAAAATAAATAAACGTTAAAAATAAATAAATAAATAAATAATAAATAAATAAATAAATAAATAAATAAATAAATAAAAGAAGGTGGGACGGACAGAAACAGCCAAGGGACTAGCTGCTGGAGCCAAAGAAAGAGCAGCATATCAGGGATGACCCAGACAGCTTTTCTCTCGCACATTTATTTATTCACTACATAAGTTTCTTTATTGAGGGTCTTCTTTGGCCGGACGCTGATGCTGAGCATGCAGCAGTGAACAAATCGGAATTTCTGCCGTCCTGGAGCTTTCTTTCACTCAGCAATATGCACTTAAAGTTCCTCTGTGTCTTCTCATGGCTCGATAGCCCATTTCTTCCCGGTGCTGAATAACACTCCATGGTCTGGATGGACCACAGTTTGCGCATCCGCTCACCTGCTGAAGGACGTCTTGGTTGCTTCCACGTTTGGGCAATTCTGAACAAAGCTGCTGTAAACATTCATGTGCAGGTTTTTGAGTGGACCTGAGGTTTCACTTCCTTTTGGGTAAATACCAAGGAGCACAAGTGCTAGATGAGACGATAAGAGTATATTTAGTTTTGTCAGAAACTTCCAAACTCCTTCCAAAGTGGCTATGCCAGCTTATATCCCCGTCATCAATGAGAGAGTGTTCCTGTGGCTTGGCATCCTCTCTAGCATTTGGTGTTGTCGGTATTTTGGATTTTTCACCATTTTAATAAGTGTGAAGTAGTGTCTCCTTGTTGTGTTGACTTACAGTTTCCTGAGGAGATACGAAGTCAAACAGCTTCTCATTTGCATGTTTGTCATCCATATGTCTTTTCTGGTGAGGTGTCCAGATCTTTTGCTCATTCTTTAATCTGGTTGTTTATTTCCTTATTGGTTGGTTTTTTGTTTTGTTTTGTTTTGAGAGAGAGAGAGAGAGAAAGTGCAAGCAGGGGAGAGGCAGAGGGAGAGAGGGAATCACAAGCAGGCTACACGCTCCGCGTGAGCCCAGCGTGGGGCTCGATCTCATGATCGTGAGATCATGACCTGAACCAAAATCAAGAGTCACACACTCAACCGACTGAGCCACCCAGGCGCCCCTGTTTCCTTACTGTTTTGAAGAGTTCGTTGTATATTTTAGACCAGTCCTTTCTCAGGCGTGTGTTTCACAACGATTTTCTCCCAGTTTGTGGCTTGTCCTTTCATTCAGTTTGTTCACTGTGTCTTTTGCAGAGCAGAAGTTTTTCATTTTAATGAAGTCCAACTTACCAATTTTTTTCTGTTGATATTATATCTAAGAAGGTCCTCTAGATTCTTTCCTTTGATCTCTTCCAGAAGTTTTATAGTCTTGTGTTTGACATTCAGGTCTGTGATCTAGTTTTTGTGAAAGTGTGAGATCTGTGTCTAGTTTTTTTTTCCCCCCTACAGCTCTCCAGTTATTTCAACACCATTTGTTGTAAAGACTCCTTTCTCCATTGCATTTTCTTTGCTCCTTTGTCAAAGATCGGTTGACTGTATATGTGTGGGTCTATTTCTGGGCTCTCTACTCTGTTCTGTTGATCTATCATCTGTTTGTTCACCGATAGCACACTATCTGGATCACTGCAGCTTTATAGTAAGTTGAGGTCAAGTAGCATGAGTCCTCCGCCTTTGTTCTTCTACTTCAGTATTGTATTGGCTATTCTAGGTCTATTGCTGAGCTGATTTTCTAAAAGACAATAATAATAATAGAAATAATAATGTGATTTCAATTGGTGGCAAGTGCTGTGAAGAAGCAAAATAGGGTAAGGACCAACTAGAGTGATAGGGAGTTTGGAGTAGTCGGGGAAGTTCTCTAAGGAGGTCTCAGGAGAAGAAACAGCCGCGAGGCCTCAGGGGCCCATATATGCCAGGCCGAGGATGAAGTCTCTGAGGTAGGAATAAGCTTGGTGTGTTCACAAAACAATGATAAGCCCAGCATATCAGGCGTTGTGATTGGCAGCAGGGATCCCCTGAGTCCACCGGGCAGATGTGTTCATACCCTCCCGGTGCTTCCATCTGACCGAGAGGCAGATGCCAAACAAGCACTGACAAAGAAGAGATTGGGGTGCTGGGAAAGCATTTCCCCTGGGGGCAGGCAGCCCTGAATAGGGAGCCAGAGACAGCGCCCTTGAAGAAGCAGCGCTGAATCCAAAGGTAAGGGAGAGTGGATGTTGGGTGGCCATGGGGGTCGGGAGGAGGAGTTTAGAAGAGTTCATGCAAAGCCCCTGTGCGGTTCAGGGAGCGGAAGGCAGGTCAGTGTGGCTTGGTGTGGGTGTGGGTGTGGGTGTGGGTGGGAGTGCAACAGGAACGCCGGAGAGCTTGGCAGACGCCAGGTCACAAGGCATTGTGTCAGCTATGGACTTACTCTGAGGACTTTTTTGGTAATAACTTTATTGAGATATAATTCATGTGCTTTACAATTCACGAACTTACAATGTACAATTCAGTTGTTTTTAGTATATTCACAGAGCTGTGCAACCATCACCCCAGTCAGCTATAACCTTTTCTTCGTCCCAAAAGGAAATCTTGCACCCCTTAACCATCATCCCCTAGTCTCTGCATCTTCCCCAGCCCCCTGGTAACCACTACTTTCTGTTTCTATGAATTTGCTTCTGCTGGACATCTCATATAAATGGAATCCTACACTTATGTGGTCCTTTGTGACTGGTTTCTATCACTGAGCACAGTGTCTTCAGGGTTTATCCATATATCAGAACTTCATTTCTCTATGTGGCTAAATAATACTCTATATTATGGGATCCACCACATTTTATTTATCCATTCATTGGTTGATGGACATTTGAGTTGTTTCTGCTTTTTGGTCCTTGTGAGTAATGCTGCTGTGAAGATCCATGTACAAATTTTAGTGTGGACATATATTTTTTCATTTCTCTGGGGTAGGGGAATTGCTGTGGCAGAGACGCGCCATGTTCTGGTTCCTGTATTCCAAAGACACTGGCTGCGTTGTGGAGAATGGGTGGGAGGGGACATGAGTGGACACGGGGAGACCTCCCCTGGAGGTAGCATCTAGCAGGGCAGATGGAGAGGAACTCTTGAGAGGGTGGCAGGATCATTTAGTGAGGCATGAGGAAGGGGAAGAACCAAGGATGCCTCCCGGCTAGTGTGCTACAAAACAGTGAAAATGCCCGTGTGTCAGGCATTGTGATTGGCACCAGGGACCCTCCTGCTGTGGTGTGCTGGAGCCAGCGCCTCCCAGCTCGAAAGAGCTGGTTCTACACATCTCTTCCCAACATAGCACTTAGTGACTTTTCGTTGGTAGCTTGAAATTGGCTATAGTGGGAGTCTGCACCATGGAAATTGGCAAGCATTACAGATCAGACCTTTTTTTCTCCCCCACAGAGAGCCACTTGCTAAGTGTTTACTAGCACACCGCTTTAGACTGGTTTCCAGCCGGTAGTGGTTTCGGTGGCAGAGGCAAGAGCATGGGTTCCATTTTACCCTTATTGAGCTTGAGGTGACTGGGGACATGCATGCGAATGCATCCAGAATACAGCTGGACTTGCTTACCTGGAACTCAGGGTGGGACAAGGGACTGCAGGTGGACTGTGGGTGTCACTGTTTCAGAGGCAGGGGCAGGGTGAGTGAGCTCACCTGGGGAAGGAGTGAGACAAGGCCAGGCTCAGGACAGGACTCTGAGGACTCTGGGTATAAAGCCAGCTTCTCCCCACCTCCCAGATTCCTCAGTTGTAAAGCAGGCTACAAGGTGGGGTGGTTTCTAGATGTGTATTATCAATTCAGGACCAGAAAAAAAAGAAGGAAATGACTGAAGTCATTTGCTTGATAACATCTTCCTGCAAATAGCATGTTTAGACCTGGATTTAAGTGACAAAGAGACACAGACAATAGCATATCAAAGACTTCATAAGTTCCACAGGAGCTTTGGGCCGAAAAAACAGATGGATTAGAACCGGTGCAAGGGCCAATTAATAGATCAGCAGCAGACACTCAGTGACATGATTAAAATGTGAACACATTTTGGGAGAGAAAAGCAGAATGTGAAGAATGGGTTCAGTAGCTTTGAGTCAAACCTTCCCCCTTCCTGGCTGTACTTCAGCAAACCCTCATTTTGCCCAAGCAGCGGAGATTCTGTTGTGTTCCTCCTTGAATGTTTGATTAGCTTGCCTCCCCTCCTGGGCCTGCCGCCTGCGGTGGTCAGAAGTGGCTGGCGGATTGTTTACTTGTATATCTGTTAGAGGCCACGGAGGGAGGGCCCCGCCAGCGGGCGGCTCTGGCTCAGACGCCTGCCAATCACAGCTTTACCTGGAGCGAACAGATGGTCTCTTTACTTAGACCCATTTCCTCACCGTTCCCGGGCCCCCCGCCAGCGCGGGCCCTACTCGGGAACTGTGTCCTAATCCTCGCAACTGAATTCGGGACTCCTTAGGAGGACAGATCGTAACAGATGAGCGTGGTAAAGTGTTCACAGCCCCCACCCCGAGTCTCCCCCACTCGACCCCTCTGCGGGCCATGCACACCCAGCCTGCTTTGTTGGACCTACTTCCATTCTCTGGCATCCATCCAGAGTTGGGCAGCAGAAGCAGGCCTGGGAATGGGGGAAGCCAATGAAGAGGACACTGTGCATTTTGTTTATTAAAGTTAATTGGTGAACGCAGGCCCAGGGAAGCCTATGATTCATTAGCATCCCGATTAATATGCAGCTGCTGAGTATTAAGAAAAATGAAATGGAAAGAAGGAAATCCCCAAAGGAGAGGTTGGAAAAAATCAGGAAGCTCTCTGCAGACATCTGATGCAGGCCTTTGTCCCACCACGAAATTTGAATGAGATGAATTCAAGTGATTTTTCACCATTTGCATAGCTGCCATGAAGCCCGCTCCAGCCCCATCCCTCGAGCCTGAGAAAGGAGCGACTTTGAACTGTCAGCAGCTCCAGCAGCTTGTGAGCAATTACATAAAAAGAAGCACCTGTTTTTATCGTTGATTTTAATTTCAGGATCCTTACACTGTCGGGACAAGGCAACTATGGGTACAAGGAAGTTTGTGAGCAGGAATGTTACACCTGGCTCTGGAAGAAGTTCCTTCCTTTAAGCATTCATTGAATATCTGTGTCGCCTTGGGGATGTGCAGAATGCAGTCCCCATCCTGACCGTGCACAGTGTGCTGGAAGGATTGAATGTGTATAAACCATGGGAGTGTTGTGATCAGTAAGTGGAGGTGCTGTGGGTGCAGTAGCAGGAACTCCGAATTGTGAAGTTGTATGAAGGGAAAGTCATTTCAGGCAAAAGCTGATGGGTTTGGTGAAGTTGTTGAAGGTTCCAAATTGCTCAGAGTGGAGGGTAGAAAGGGAAGGTGGCAGCTAGGGCCCTCCCTGGAAGGCCCTGTGTGCCGTGCTAGGGGATGTACTTGATCCCGTGGCAGGTGGGAACTCTCATAAGCTGTCAGGCAGGAGTAGGACATCAAATTGCTGTTCAGAAGGTCCCTAGGGACCGGGTGAGACATGCTAGGTGAATTGCACATGATGGAGACGAAATGATAGATTTGGGAGAGATTAAGGAGTTGGAAAGGAGGGCTTTCTCACAGGATGTGGAGGATCAGAGAGAAGCTGGACTCTAGACTCACTGCTGAGTTTCTGGCATGGGAACTAGGTGGCTTTTGGTGTCATGGGAGGATGTTGATATCAGCGTGCAAATTCGAAGGAGTTTCAGATGCCTCTGGGACAGCTAAGTAGAGAAGGTCTGGAGGTAGTCAGATATGTTGTTGGGAGCTCAGGAGACAGACGTGGACCAAGGATAAGCTTGAAGGTTGTGGTAGCTTGAAGATGGATGGTAATGAGAGCCCTTGCTGGCCGTTCATTTATTCCATGCCCCTTTACTACTGCTATCATGAAGCGTAGGTGAGTGACACATAGCCCAGTCCTCCCAGAGACTATGGGGGAGAGGCTAAGGTGCAGTCGGTGACACGGTAGGTGCTGTGTGCACGTAACTCAGCCAGAAGAGAGTTTCTAGAAGAGGCAGGACGTAGGTAGGGAAAAGGACTGCCAGGGCATTCCAGCTACAAGGGTGCCTTTGGGGAATGACAGCTTGTGCATTGTGAGGTGGTGGGTTAGCAGGAAAGGCCAACAGGGAGGAGGTTTCAGGGTTCTGGCTTCAGAGCAAGGATGTGAACGATGGTGTAAAGGGAAGAGCGGGGCCAGCAACAGAGCCTGGGGATGCCACGTGATGGGAATGGCAAGGAAGGGTGGAGCCAGAAGGTCAAGGGACTTATGGTCTGAGGTATCTTCCAGGTGCCACTGGGGACCTTGGCAGAAACCTCTTCGTTTGAGAACTGGGGCAGGAACAAGTGGGCTGAGAAGAGAGTGAGAGGTGAGAAATGTGCTCAGAAAGTGTCAGCAGCTCTTTCTAGAAGAGCTACGTGGCTGTGAAGGGGAGGCAAGAGGAAGGTGGCCGGCCGAGGGATAGCTGGTGTTTGAGGGGAGGGGTATGGGTGTGTGTGTTGTTTTCATGCGTAAAACTGGAGATGCCATGCCTTGGAAAGGGCCAGCCCAGAAGAGAGATCAAAGGTACAAGCAGAGGGCAAGGTGCAAAGGGGATTGGGATCAGGAGCCTGGCAGAGGCATGGAACCCTTCACTGACTGCCAAGCCGGGAGTTTGGAAAGAGGAAGGGTAGTTGTGGATGCATTTATGGGGGGTGCAGTGGAGGGAGTTATTGGCCTGCACTGTTTCTGTGTCTGCTCAGCCTGAGGGGAAGCAAGTGTGGGATCAGGGACAGGAGAATTATGAAAGTTTGGAATGACTTGAGAGGAATGAGAAGGAGGAGACCAGAGCACAGACAGGATTCCCAGTCCTAAGGACTCCCAGAGGCTCGAGAGCAAGACTCTGCAGGAACCCTGTTCACGGGATCATGATTTCGTCCAGTGTCATTCAAGTTCCTGAGTTTGAGAAAAAATACAGCACTTGGTTACGAGAGTCAGGGTGGAGTTTTGGTGTGGGTGTGACACAGGGTTGAAGGGAAGAGCAACTGAGGCCCCCAGCTGGAGACTGAAGTAATAGAGCCCCTGGTTTAGGCTGAACAGGAGGGCAGTCAGTGCTTGAGGTCTCAGGGAAATCACACGCCAGGTTTTCTTGACCCTGTGTCCCCAACTTCATTACCATCATGCAAAGCATGCCTGTCTTTTTAGGAGCCATCCATTTTGTGTTTTTCACATGCATCCAAATGTTACAAAAGTCTGAATGTTAAAATACCAGTGTGGGGGTGCCTCACAGTCTCAGGGTTGTGAGTTTGAGCCCCATGTTGGGTGTAGAGATTACTTAAGAATAAAATCTTAAGGGGCACCTTAAGTCAGTCAGTTAAGCATCTGACTTTGACACAGGTCATGATCTCATGGTTTGTGCGCTCGAGCCCTGCTTCTCTCTCTCTCTGCCCCTCGTGGGATTCTCTCTCTCTCTCTGCCCCTCACTCACTTGAGTCCTTTCCTCTCCCCCCCAAAAAAATAATAAATTTTCTAAAAATCTTAAAAAATAAGAAAAAAGTGAGTGTCCAAGGTCTGAATTAATCTTCTTTTGCCTCACTTCCCTGAAGGAAAGGAGTAATCGCAAGCTAAGGGGGTCATAAACTCCTTTGGTAAACCTTTGTCCTACAGTAAAATGACTTTTTATGAGAATGCTCAGGAAGCCTTTAGTTGCTCTGTTGTTTTCTAGTTGACATAAGTCTTTGCTATAGATCATCTGCCTCAGGGACACACTTTCCCATCTTGATAAATGCACTGGCCACACATGTCCTGCCTTGGAGGCTGGTGAACTTGCATGTTTTGTACAAAGCCAGAGGAGGAAAGAATAGATCAGATGGAAGGTGTCCTTAATTCATTCGACAAACAATGGAAGATTTACTATGTGGTGAGTGCTGGGAATTCAGAGATAAATAGGACACAGCCCTCTGGCGGGGGGTGGGGGGAGGAAGGGATGTGAGCTGTGACAAGCACATGCAGTGATAGAGACAGGCACAGGGTCCTGGACACCTTCTCAAAGGAGCATTGGCCTGGGCTAGGCCTCACAGGTCAAGTCAGAGAGTCAGCACAAGCCAATGAGGCAAGAAATGATCTGGCAAAAGGAATACGCAAGGGCCAGGACACAACTGAAGTCTTGGGCCTGGGAACTTTCATGCAGATGAGAGCTCTGGACACCCAGGCTCTTGTGCTCAGGGATTTTACTGTGCTTGTATCCTGAGCCAAATGAAGAGCTTAGCCAGTCAGGAAACCACCAAGAAAAAATAGTTTTATGGGGGAAGCATCCAAAACTCAAGATGTAATTTTCTAAGGAATCGGTGCCTGGCTTGTGGTCTTGGCTGACCTTATGGTTGCTCGTCACCTGGTGTGTTTAGGAACTGCTCTCTTGGCACCTCTGAGTCTCGGCCATTAAGACCTGGGAGGACCTCAGAGGGTGAAGAAACTGAGGACCCCAGGGGCAGCAGGACGTGGGCTGCGAGTCAGGCCACCTGGGTGCCACACCCAGCTCTGCCACACACTGGCAGAGAAAGTGACATAACCACGCTGAGCCTGTGTCCTCAGCTATGAGGTAGGTAAAGATGATGAGTGGACCAACCCCAAAGCATGGTCAAGAGGATGCCGCACAGGCGTTGAGCTTAGCACAGTGCCTGACAGATGGAAGGTGCTTACAGATCAGATAAACCAGAGATGAAGGACAAAAAGAAATGGGGCCCAAAATCAATGATGCAAGTCCCCCTAATCCTGTTTAAAGAAGAGAGAGATTTGGGGCACCTGGGTGGCTCAGTCGGTTAAGCATCCAACTTTAGCTTGGGTTATGATCTCACCGCTCATGAGTTTGAGCCCCATGTTGGGCTCTGTGCTGACAGCACAGAGCTTTCTGCTTCGGATTCTGTGTCTTCTCTTTCTACCCCTTCCCCACTCCTACTCTGTCTCTCAAAAATAAATAAACGTTACAAAATTAAAAAAAAAAAAACAAACTCTTGCAGGTCTTGAGAAAGCAATCTATATGTACTCTCCTTTTAAAAATTTTTTTTAAATGTTTATTTTGAGAGAGAGAACACACACAAGAGCAGGGGAGGGGCAGGGAGAGAGAGAATCTCAAAGCAAGCTTCACGGTATCCGTGCAGAGCCCAACATGGGGCTTGATCTCTCAAACCATGAGATCATGACCTGAGCCAAAATCAAGAGTCAGACACTCAACTGAATAAGCCACCCAGGCACCCAATATATGCAGAATCCTTCTAGATTTTTACAGTCTCTGCCTTGATCTATAGTTGTTTATATACTATAAATAGTTTAACTGATGCTTATTTCAAAGCAGCAAGTGGTGTAATGAAATGACTGTGGGTTTTGGACTCAGGCAAATCCCCCTGTTCTGGAAACTTAAGTGGATTTTGTTTGCACCTCTGGGTCTGTTTCCTCAATTATAAAATGAGGATACTGCCCCTGCCTCTCAGGGCAGTGTGTGAATGAAATAAACAAGCGTCGCCCACAGGAGACACACAACACTGGTTCCCCTCCCACCACAGAGCTAATTCAGATCAGCAGCACTCTCAGGAGGGCTTGGTGTTGACCTCAGTTTCCTGTACTTTCAGAAGTCAGGTTTCTAGCCCCTCTATCGCCACCTCCAGTGCCAACCGCCAGCTGATGATGCTAGAAGGGAAGTCAGGACCCTACTTTTCCTCTCTGGACTCGAGCATCGACATCCTGAAGAAGCGGGCCCAGGACCTGATTGAAAACATCAACGAGAGCAGGCAGAAGGACCATGCACTCATGACCAACTTCAGGGACAGCCTCAAGATCAAGGTGACAGATTCTCCCACACACTGCAAAGCCCCGGTCTGCAGGGAGAGGGAGTCCTATGTAAAGGGTGAAAGGGGAGGGAATGAGCTGCTGCTGCTAAGCGAACTGCATATAGTACCACATGACAGGGCCAGGATGAGGAATGAAGGTCCCTCTTGCACCCACAGCCCAGCCAGCCCTCTTATTTCATGCCAGTGCTAATGGCCAGGGGAGTAGGGACTGAGACAGAGCCTTCATTGTCACACCCATTTGTCCTCCAAAAGTTGAATGGTTTGTGGGGTGTCTGACTGGCTCAGTCAGTATAGCCTGCAACTTTTTTTTTTTAATGTTTGTTTCTTTTTTTTGAGAGAGAGAGAGACAGAGTGTGAGCAGGGGAGGGGCAGAGAGAGAGAGAGGGAGACATAGAATCCAAAGCAGGCTCCAGGCTCTGAGCCATCAGCACAGAGCCCGACGTGGAGCTCGAACCCAAAAGCTGTGAGATCATGACCTGAGCTGAAGTCAGACGCTCAACTGACTGAGCCACCCAGGCGCCCCTATAGCCCGCAAGTCTTGATCTTGAGGTTTTAAGTTCAAGCCCCACATGGGGTGTAGCCCCACTGGGTGGCTCAGTTGGTTATAAGTGTCTGACTTTGGCTCAGGTCATGATCTCACTGTTCGTGGGTTTGAGTCCTGCATTGCACTCTGCTGTCAGCGCAGAGTGGATTCTGTCTCCCTCTCTCTCCACCCCTCCTGCATGCATTCTCTCTCCCTCTCGCTCAAAAATAAAAATAAACATTAAAAAAAATTTCTACGATCCCACTACCCAGAGGCTACTTTGTCACATTTTCTTTTTGAGAGACAGAGACAGAGCATAGGTGAGGGGGGGCAGGGTGCAGAGAGTGAGAGGGAGACACAGAATCTGAAGCAGGCTCCAGGCTCTGAGCTGTCAGCACAGAGCCCGATGTGGGGCTCAAACCCACGAACTGTGAGATCATGACCTGAGTGGAAGTCTGACGCTTAACTGATTGAGCCACTCAGGCACCCCTGTTACATATTTTCTAACTTGTTTGAGTCTGTTCAGTATATACATACATACATATATCTGGGTGATTCAGTCAGTTGAGCATCTGACTCTTGATTTTGGCTCAGGTCATGATCTCACTGTGGAATCGAACCCTGCATCAGGCTCAACAGCACGGAGCCTGCTTGGGATTCTCTCTCTCCCTTCCTCCCTCTCTCTCTCTCTCTCTGCCTCTCCCCTGCTGTGCTTTTTCTCTCTCTCAAAATAAATAAACATTAAAAAAATTCAAAATATAGGCAATTTCACCTCCAGTCACTGAAATTTTTTTTACCATTTTTATAAGATATACTGCAGAAATCTTAGCCATTTAAAACAAATGTCTTGTGATGTCCCTTCCTTGATTTTCTAAAAATATGCCTTTTTCCTTAAAAGGTTTCAGACCTGACAGAGAAGCTAGAAGAGCGGATGTATCAGATTTACAATCACCACAACAAGATCATTCAGGAAAAGCTCCAAGAGTTCACCCAGAAAATGGCAAAGATCAGCCATTTGGAGACAGAGCTCAAACAAGTGTGCCACACTGTGGAGACAGTGTACAAAGATCTGTGCATCCAGCCTGAGGTACGAGATATAAACTCCTGCATGGGGCCACCTCCTGAGGAAGGAGAGTTGTGGAGGCTAAGACGAAAGCAAATGTCAACACAAACCAAGTCTGTCAGCACCGTGCCCAGCCCTAAACCCCACAGGGGCCACTGTCACTGCAAAAATCCTTCAGATGCTCTTGCCATCTCACTGGTGGCCCCAGGTTCCCCTCTGCGGTGGTGTGTCTGAGCTGAGAAGCTGGACCGCTGTTATTTCCCACCACTGTGTGGTCAGCTGTGTGGTGACAGAAAGGACAAAGGCCTCTCTGTCTACAGCCCTCAGCCCTGGTCAGCACCTAACCAGGGTTATTACAGCAGAGCCCAAGACTCAAGACACAGGCCAGACCACTTGAAGGGGGAGATCCCCACCACACGGCCCCACATTTTTCCTGTGACCGAAATGACTTCTTGGGTGCTTACGATTAAACATGGCCCAACACTGTGGGGTCAGACATGCAGACTCTTTATTATTCTCTCTTTCACTTTCATTCTGCTCCAACCTCCAGCATAAGGCACTTACCCCCAAGATGGGAGGATCAGAGGGCACACAGTGAACTCTTGCTGTGGCAGGCGGGGCGGGGGGGGGGGGGGGGGGTGCGCGGGGAGGCGGGATTTGCTCAGACACCAGATCAGTGTCACAGAGAATGCTTCCATGTTACTCTCCTTCCCTCTCCCTGCTCTCTTGTCAAGAGAAGCTTCTGTTCCAAGATAAGTGGAATCCATTCCCATCCACGGTTAAAAGTGGGTTGAGAAACTTGGTACAGAGAGTCCCATCTTCTTTTTAAGGAACACATTTGAATGACTTCAAAGGGAAAATTTTGATAATTAAGAATCAGTGTCTCTCACTTCCCACTATAAAAATTGGCTCCATCTGCCATCTCCCTGAGTAAGCTCAGAGCGTAGCATTTCCCTGGGAAGGAGCCGGAGGCCATCTGGGCTCCCGGGTGAAGTGTGCTCACTTGCTGGCCGTGAACGCTTGGATCCCCGTGATTGCCCTTCCAAGGATCAGAGCATGAATGTCGTGAGTGCCTGGACAAGACAAATACAGAGTTGGTTTGGAGTCTGAACAGCTCATGACTTCCCTTTAAAGTCAATCTTCATGTCTCTCCTCCCCCTAGGCTATTACTGCGGAAGAAGAACAAACCCACAGAGATGGCGAGAGCTGACAGCTTCTGGGAGAGTCCCCTCTTAGGCTCAGAGGCCACCATTCAGGCCATGCTGAGAAAATTGTTTTTCACAGTTCTGTAAGGCATCTTGGCAAAAAAATGAAATAAAATAATCCAAAAGTCCTTGTGCCAGACCCAAAACTTCAGCAAGCCCAGCTCTGGCCATGGGCCCAGCTTTGGCACTCCCTACGCTTGGCAAACTCACCCCCTCCCCTGCACAGGTGGTTAAATGTTTGATTTTCAACCCATTCATGCTCCTTTCCCAGAGGCTGAGATTGCTGCAGAGCTCTGTGGGGATAGGTCAGGCCCTTCTTACCTACAGATGGGATGGGAAAGCAAGTATCAGACAGACTGCTTGTCCCAGCTGATCTCCCCTGTCCTGAAGCCACTATCCCCATGTCCCACATCCTCTGCTCTTAACTCTGGGTAACATTTGACAGCCCTCAGTGCTCTTATGTGCTTTTCCAAGGCTTAAAGGGCTAGAAGGCGGGGATTACTGCCTCCTCCTTAAGGAGCAAAATAAGTGTGTTTATTTCCTAAAGTGTATATCTGACCCGGTCCCTCCCCTGCATAAAACACCCTGAAGGCCCTCCTCTGCTTGTCCTCAGGGTCATTCCCACACCTCAACCCTCCCTCTTGCTTTTTCTGGAATGTCCCATCCAGAATAGCATACAGAAGCTATTTCAAAAAAAAGAAAGAATAAGAAAAAGCTATTTCACTGCCTCTGCCCAGGGAGCTATACCTCTCTTAAGGCCTAACACGCTCCCACTTTCTTCCCAAGATAAGCACCCGCCTCTTACAACTCCCCCTTTTCCTGCCTGGCTCATACTAGACTGTACTTTTTTTAATGATTTTTTTTCCACGTCTGTCTTCCCCAGGGGTTCTGGGCCCAGTGTTAGTCACAACCGGTTCCCAGGTGCAGACACCACAGCCTGATCATGAGTTATCTTTTTTTTTTTTTTTTCTCTTAACATAAAAGGGAGTGGTGATTCCTGTGTGTAGCTGCACTCTCGCTCCCTGGCATCCACCAGCTCACTCTAGGCATCGTGCCCCACTCTGGGGATGCCCAAGGAGGTTGGAAGCAGTCTGGGGAGCACCCCTCCTGCCGAGCACCGTGGGGGAAAGGGCTGAGAGCATTTCACTTCCACAGTCCCAGTGTGAGCTACCCCTCCTAAGAATACAGAGTGGGACTTGTCCCAGGTCACACTGCTAGTGACGACAACTGGGAGCAGGGCTCAGGCCTGCTGTCCCCACCCCCCTTCTCTAGACAGTGAGGCCGCTGTAACACTCCTCCCCACAGAGCCCCAGCCCTACCTTCATAGGTGTTCACAGACTCCAGGTTCATGACATGCCGGATCACGTGATACTCATCAGAAATCCCATTCCCCCCTAGCATGTCTCGGGCCTGGCGGGCGATATCCAGGGCCTTCCCACAGTTATTCCTCTTCAGCAGGGAGACCATTTCCGGAGTGGCCCTGGGAGTGGCACAGACATGGAACAAGTAAGGGGTCACAAAAACCTGACCCCAGGCATCCCTAAGCCCTGGGCAAAGCCAGGGGAAAGATTCCCCAAGTCACAGACACAGCAGCAGACACTGAGCTCCGGGCAGTCTCGTCCCATCAAGGCCAAGAGGGCAAGAAGAGATAGGTCCCCAGGAACCACCAGGCAGGAAGGACATTTCTCCCCAGGGCCAGCCACCACCATGTCCAGGAGGGGCACGGCGTCCCTTCCTTGCTGCCTCCACCCTGCTTCCCCGATATGCGGCCCCTACTTGTCTTGGTCCTTTAAGCGGCCAAGCTGCAGGCAGGCGTGAAGGCCCAGCGTGATCTCAGTGAGCATGTCTGCCAGCTTCTTCTGAATCAGCTGGTTCCTGGCCAATGGGGCTCCAAACTGGATCCTAGGCGGGCAAGTTTAGGGTAAGTATGAGCAAGTTCACGCCCCAGTCTAGGAAGCCTTCCCAGGCTGCCTCGGCCCTCGCTAAGTTCACCCTGGCCCTGTCATTGAGTCAGCCCCTCACTGCTCAAAAGGACTTCCCAGGCTGTTACACCGAGTGAGAAACTTACGTCCGGTGGGCGGGGAATGGGGAGTCACCAGTTGGGTAAGGGATGGAGCCCCTGCCCCCCCATCCCCAACAGCCCTCCTGGCAACCCCCACAAACCTATCCAGGGTGTACTGCCGGGCTGTGTGCAAACAGAATTCGGCAGCTCCGAGCACGCCCCAGGTGATGCCAAACCGGGCATTGTTTAGGCAGCCAAAGGGCCCCTGTAGGGTTGAGAGAGGGGCCTCAGCCCCACCGGGAGCTGAAAGGCCCTGTGCAGAACTAACTCTCAAGTAGGGGGAAGCCCCCTCTCCAGACACGCAGTCGGTATAAACAGAGGGACTCAGGGCAGCCATTTGGATCCCACACGGTCCTGGCACCAGAGCTCATGCACAGCAAGTCTTGCTCAGCGCCTGCTCACCCTTGGTTTGCACGCAGTTTTATCCAGCCCAGGATCTGGGTTGGATGATCAGGTCTAGGAGGTGACGTAAGGAGACAAAAAGATGCACACGCATCAAAGGGTTAAACTGGTTCCGGACTGTATGTGTCCAGGGCAGAGCCGGTGTATGCAAGACGGTCACCAAAGGGGCAATTTCCACACATCGGAGAGCCAAGCAGAACCTCTCAGAATCACTAGTGTGGGGGCGCCTGGGTGGCACAGTCGGTTAAGCGTCCGACTTCAGCCAGGTCACGATCTTGCGGTCCGTGAGTTCGAGCCCCGCGTCGGGCTCTGGGCTGATGGCTCAGAGGAGCCTGTTTCCGATTCTGTGTCTCCCTCTCTCTCTAACCCTCCCCCATTCGTGCTCTGTCTCTCTCTGTCCCAAAAATAAATAAACGTTGAAAAAAAAAATTAAAAAAAAAAAAAAAAAGAATCACTAGTGTGTGGGCTCCACAAGCACAGGGACTGTGTCTGTTCCCCAACTGGGTCCCCGGCCTGGGGCCTGCCCAGGAAAGCTGAGCCAGCAGGTGACCTGATACCAGTTCCCAAGGTGGCCATTGCTCACCGACAGACCAGATACGTCAGGCAGCATATTCTCCTCCGGCACCTCCACACCGTCCATGACGATCATGCCTGTGGACGACGCCCGCAGGGAGAACTTGCCCTCAATCTTGGGGGCTGAGAGGCCCCGCATCCCCTTCTCCAGCAGGAAGCCCCGAATGCGGCCATCTTCGCATCGAGCCCACACTACAAACAGGTCGGCCACAGGTGAATTGGTGATCCTGGGGGAGGGACAGGCAGTGAGGATCTGGCCACCTCCCCCCTGCCCCTGCCCACCTGCCTGAGACACCCAGACCCCTCACCAGGTCTTGGTCCCGTTGAGGGTGTAGCTCTTGTCAGATGGGTTGTGACGGGCTCTGGTCTCCATGCTGCCAGGGTCACTCCCATGGTTAGGCTCTGTGAGCCCGAAGCAGCCCAGGAGCTCCCCCTTGGCTGCAGGCACAAGACAGGGTCACAAATCTGCCTGTCCCCCACCCATCCCCTCAACTGAAAATTGTCAGTCTCTCGATCAAGCCAGGCCAAAGGCAGACCCAACCCTGCTCTCGTGGCACTCCCAGGGGGTATGGGG
Source organism: Puma concolor (assembly GCF_028749965.1). Classification (NCBI taxonomy): domain Eukaryota; kingdom Metazoa; phylum Chordata; class Mammalia; order Carnivora; family Felidae; genus Puma; species Puma concolor. The sequence goes on from NC_141668.1 coordinate 162,933,482, forward strand.
ACGGCCTCAGCCCCCCAGGCCACAGTAACAATGCCACGATGGGGAGAGGCCGCCGCAGGAGTCAGGAAGGAGTCAGATAATCTGTCTGAAAGTCAGTGAAAAGGAGTTAAGCAGGAGGAGGAAGAACGGAGAAGAGTGGTCCCAGCAGGGGGTACGGATGTGCCAAGGCCCAGTAGTACATTCGGAGAATCCCAAGAAGCCGAGTCTGGCTGAGGAGAAGCAGTCAAGAGAGTGGCCGAAGGTGAGTTGGAATGGTCAGCAGAGGCCTACTCATGTGTGGCCTTGTGGACTCGGTCAGAAAGTTAAGACTTTAAACTCTGGGCTGGGGATGGGGGAGCAAATTAGGAGGGAGATGATGGTGGTGAGAGAGCGGCAGAGTCGAGAGAGACCTAGGAGGGGACAGTCCGGATCAGACGGAGCAGCGGGGCCCCGGGGTCTGCAGGGAATCTCGGTGGCCACTGGGGCTATCTTGGAAGTAGGGGCAGAAGGCAGGCTCTGGGGACAGTCCCATTCCTAAGTTCCAGACCACTGGGATGGTCTGGTTTCTGGCAGGCTCCACGGGCAGCTGCTCACCCAGCCGGGGCAGGTACTTCTGCTGCTGGGCCTTGCTGCCATAGGCGTAGATGGGGTGCATGACGAGGGAAGACTGGACGCTCATTGCTGACCTATAGCCGCTATCCACCCGCTCCAGCTCTCGGGCTAGGAGCCCATAGGCCACAGAAGAGACTCCAGCACAGCCATACCCTGAGGGGAGGGGAGGGAAGATAGGGCAATGGGAGACAAAGCCCAGTGTGATTCCTGGGGTCCAAGAGACAGAGCTACATAAGGGAGCCCAAGGAGGGGGCACCAAGCTGGCCCTAGCTTGAGGGTTTATTCATTTTCCCTCGCAGCCACATTCAGAAGGAGGCATAACAGCCTCGCTTTGCAGATTGGGAAACTCAGGATCAGGATAGGAAGGGGCTTTCCAGGACACAGTGGGGGCGGCGGCGTGTGGAGATAAATCTGTCCCTACCTTTGATGGTGGGGCCCAGCACACCAAGCTCCCCCATCTCTGAGATGATCTCCCGGTGAAAAACTGCAAAGACACAGGATGCCCACATTCAGGCCCAGCCCCAGCCCACTGGAGCCCCCATCCCAGCGGCACAGGAGTCCAGGGGCCCAGCTAAAGCAGGCAGAGCAGGTGCGCACGGTAGGGAGTACCCACCCACCCCCGCCTGCCTGGGCACCTTCGTTGCGATTGGCCAGCAGGATTCGGGGCATGAGGCGCTCCTGGCAGTAGGTGCGGAAGGTGTCCCTGATGAGGATCTCATCCGCGGTCAGCTGCTCCTCCAGCAGCAGCGGGTCCCTCCAGTCAAATTCAGGACGTGAGGCTGGGACAGGGAGCAGAGAGTGGGGCCGGGCTTGACTCAGCCCAGCCCACCACCGCACCCTCCTCTCCTGGAATCCTCAGCCCCACTCCTCCACTCCCATCTGGCTCCTGGTGGATGTGGGTTGCAGAGAAGACTGACAAGACGGCATTTCTCCGGGAAACTCACTGCCTCTGGCCCTGGCCACGCCCTGCCTCCCCGCCCCGGCAGTCGTCGATTCTGGGACAGAACCCACCCGGGGCAGACAGACAGCTGGACAAGGGCCGCAGACGCCCGGCGCAAGGAGGGGTCCTTACACTTGGCCGCTCGGTTCTGTGTCTTCCCGCCCTTTTCTGCAAACACAGGACGGGAAAGTCACCCCGGGAATGTCCCCGAGCCTCCAGTTCCACCCTCCCCGCCCTGCCCCCGACCCGGCACTAACCAGTTTGAGTCGCCGCCGAGCCCCACCCGCGCAGGAGGCTCAGGCCTGGTCCACGGCTCAGCAGCCGCCCGGAAACGCCTCTCAGAGCCATTTGAGCAGCGGACGGGCAAGCGGAGCAGCCACGGCCAACCTGGAGGAGCAGGGGCGTCAGAGCGGCGTGGCTCCCACCGGCAGGCCTGGCCCCTGGCACCAATCGCCCCTCTCGCCGGTGCTTACCTGAGGCCTCCGCGCTCACCGTACAGTCCACAATACAACAGGCAAAAGCTTCTGACCTCTGGAGGGGGTGGGAGGGGCGGATGCCGAATGGGGCCTCTCATTGGTGTGTGCTCGGACTCGGCTCCTCCACAGCTCTTCCTTTTAAAAGGGCCACGGTAGCCTTGCCGGTGGAGCCAGGAGCGCCCAGGCCAAGCTTTATTATCTGCTTTAAGAAGCAGAACCGGGAGGGGGCGGAAGGTGAGTGCTGGGAGCCAATTGGCCAGCTAGATTCCTGTTCTGATTGGCCCTAGGAGGGGGCTCGGCCTACACCTGATTGGTCAGTTGCAGGGGGCGTGTGCGGAGGGATTCTGGCTTTTAAGTGAGGCGACTGAGGCACGAGAAAAAAAAGAGTCCTGGAACCCAGACCTCGATGTCTCCTCTAATGGGTGCTGTGGGGGTGTGGGGTGGGCTCCAGTGGGCGATCTCAGTCCAACCTGCCAGCCTGTTCCAGGAAGTATGGGTAGCCACGTGTGACTGCGTGCGTGACTTGGAGTGATTCCATGCGCTGTGCTTCAAACGTCTATGTGTGTGATTGTGGCTATGCATCTGTATGTGGGTGCGTGTGCGACGTTGTGGGGCGGTTGACTGTGGGGCGGTTGTGTGCCACTGTAACTGGGGCTGTGGCTGCGTGCCTGAATGTGCAGTCGTAAGCTGGTGTGACGGTGTTCTGTGTGATCGTGTATCTGTGTGATTCTACATTGTGATGGTTTTCTCTCTAGGTGTGTCTATTATTTATGTGACAACACGGCTGGATATTTGTGTGTGTGTCTGTGTGGTTGTGTACCTACATGTGTCAGTGTGATTTGGCCTATGTGCACTTGTGTGTGATTGTGAGTGTGATACGAGTGTCCACCTGAGTGAATGGCTAGGCTCACCCAGGTCACTTTTACAAGCATTTGTGTGATGTACATTTGAATCTGGGTTCACTGTGCTTAGCCATCTCTGTATCTAAGAGGCACGTATCTACCATGACATGGCCTTTTCCCAGGTGGGGAAAGTAAAGCCCAGAAAGCAGAATGATCTTACTCAAGGTTACAGTGGGCCAAGTGCAGAGCAGGGACCAGCCCTGGGATCCAGGCCTCCTGGTTCCCAGGACAGACCCCTCCCTGCCCACCCAGGAACACATCTTCCTACATAGACATTCTGGGTAATTGTATGTGTGTATTGTGCTCTACCTCATGTATCGGCTCTAAATGACTTATGGGATTGCGTCCGATAACCGGCCTGCATGTCCCCAAGTGCCTGGGGCCTGAGTGTCCCTGGACCCTCCCACTTTCTGGGCCCTTCTTGCCTTTACTTTTATTTTTTTTAACATTTATTTATTTATTTTTATTTTTTTTTAATTTTTTTTTCAACGTTTATTTATTTTTGGGATAGAGAGAGACAGAGCATGAACGGGGGAGGGGCAGAGAGAGAGGGAGACACAGAATTGGAAACAGGCTCCAGGCTCTGAACCATCAGCCCAGAGCCTGACGCGGGGCTCGAACTCACGGACCGCAAGATCGTGACCTGGCTGAAGTCGGACTTAACCGACTGCGCCACCCAGGCGCCCCAACATTTATTTATTTTTGAGACAGAGAGAGACAGAGCATGAACGGGGGAGGGTCAGAGAGAGAGGGAGACACAGAATCCGAAACAGGCTCCAGGCTCTGAGCTGTCAGCACAGAGCCCGATGCGAGGCTTGAACTCACGGACCGCGAGATCATGACCTGAGCTGAAGTCGGACGCTTAACCGACTGAGCCACCCAGGCGCCCCTTGCCTTTAATATCCAACTAAAACAGTTTGAACCCTCCCCTTCATGGTGGAAGCTTCTCTCATTCTTCTAGTCACCTTCCTCCTCCTGCGCCAGTGGCCTCTCTCCTTCCCCAAAGCTCCCTGCTCTGGAGCTGGTGTGAGTGTTGGAGTTCTCTGATGCTCCGTGGTGTCAGAGGGTGACGTCAGTATACACAGCAGGAAACCCAAACTGAGGTTCAGGCCTTGCCACCTTGGGAAGTCCATCACTCCTCTTGGCCACATGCTCCTGGGGGACAAATGCTTTCAGCCAAATGCTCCCCTCTCTCTGGACCTTCCTTCTTGCCTTGCGTTTTAGAGCCAGACATGCCTGTTTAGTGCCTCATCCAAGGAGATTTCTCTCCAAGAGACACTCTGCTTTCCAGGAAACCACTGTAATTCCAGCCATGTTGTTTACCGGAGTGAAATTCGCATGACATAAACGAACCATTTCAAAGTGTACAATTCAGCGACACCTAGCACATTCACCATGTTGTGCAACCACCACCTCTATCTAGTTCCAGAACATTTCCATCGCCCCAAGGGGACCTTGGACCCATCAGCGGTCCTCCCCATTCCTCCCCCCCTCTGCTCCTGGTAACCACTAATGTTTCTGTCTATATGGATTTGCCTGGATATTACAGGGACTCTTTCATGACTGGCTTCTTTCACTTAGGTTCATGCACATGAATATGCATTAGAACTTCATCCCTTTTTTTGGGGGGCGCCTGGGTGGCGCAGTAGGTTAAGCGTCTGACTTCAGCCAGGTCACGATCTCGCGGTCCGTGAGTTCGAGCCCCGCGTCAGGCTCTGGGCTGATGGCTCAGAGCCTGGAGCCTGCTTCCCATTCTGTGTCTCCCTCTCTCTCTGCCCCTCCCCCGTTCATGCTCTGTCTCTCTCTGTCCCAAAAATAAATAAACGTTGAAAAAAAAAAAAAAAGAACTTCATCCCTTTTTATGGCTGAATAATATTTCATTGTATGGGTGGACCACATTTTGTTTATCCATTCATGTGTTAATGGACATTTGGGTTGTTTCTACCTCTTAACTATTGTTAACTGATGCCGCTGTGAACTTAGTGTACCAGTATTTGTTCGAATACCTGTTTTCAATTCTTTTGGGTCTATACCTAGGCGTGGAATTGCTGGGTCACATGGTAACTAACGCTTGTTCAACTTTTTTAAAAATGTGTATTTATTTTTGAGAGAGAGAGACTGAGACACAGAACAAGTGGGGGAGGGGCAAAGAGAGAGAGAGACACAGAATCCGAAGCAGGCTCCCGTCTCTGAGCCGTCAGCACAGAGCCCGATGTGGGGCTCGAACTCACAGACAGCGAGATCATGACCTGAGCCCAAGTCAGACACTTAACCGACTGAGCCACCCAGGCGCCCCTCAACTTTTTGATTGTTTAACTTTTTGAAGAATCATCAAACTTTTCCACAGTAGCTGCGCCATTTTGCATTCCCACCAGCAGCTTACGGGGTCCCAATTTCTAGAAATATGGCCATCCTACTGGGTGCATTGAGCTGGCTTTCATATTACTTGCTTCCCCCTCCCCTTGTGATACATGATCATTTTTTGCCTTTTGTGCAATGCGTTCATGATGCAGAAACTCTGATCGTGTGTCTGTGGCGATGTGTCTATGGCTGGCCCGGGTTGTGTGCTTTTCACTATCAGCATGTTCGACTTCATGTCGGTGCAGTTGTGTGTCTTTGACTGGGTGTGCCTGGGGGGGGCATTTGGTAGCTGGGCAATTGTGTGACTAACTACAAACTGGGGCAGTGACAGGTGGTGTGAATACGTAAGGTTGCAGATTTTATGTGATGCTGGGCATGATCGTGTCTGTGTCTGATGTTTAGCTGTGTGCGTTGCTAGATCATTGTGTGTTTGTGAATGATTATGTGCGGGGGGGGTGTTTTATGCTTTTGTGTCTGGAGGCTACTTCTGTGTTTCGTGGGGGTCGTGTAACTGAATCTTCTATAGCTCTGTGAGAACATATCCAAGGATATCTGTGTGTCCGTTCGGTTGTGGCAAAATCACGTCAATGCGATTGTGTGTTGTAGCGGTGTGTGAGTGCGTCAGCACCCGTCCGCGTGATTACGAATTCTGTGTCTAAGAGATTGTGTGACTACAACGTTGTGTAGCCAGTGTGGTGTATAGGTGTGGTTTGTGCCTGGGAATTGTGTGTCCGTGCGACGCACACACACACACACACACACACACACACACACACACTTACACATGCCACGGGACTAGACGGTCCGTGTGACGGAAGAACCAGGAATTTGTGTCACTGTGGAATTGCACATTGTGTGTGCATATGATTGTCAACTGCGTGTCTGTGACGCATGTCTGTATCATCCACCCAGCCTCCCAGGACGCAACACCGGAGGTCCCTGGTGCACAACCTTGGATTCCTCCCCCATGTGGGGCAGGAACCAAACATCAACCAGGCCCAGAGCAGGGGGGTGGCTGTGAGGGCCTCCTGTAGTTCAGGTACTTGAGTGTCCCGTTTCACGCAGAAGGGGAGGTCATCTCCCCTGCCCCATCGCATCAGAGCAATGGTGGCTGCGGTGGCCCCGGCCTTCACACACCCTACTCCGTGCGGCACCACGGTGGGGGCGGGGGAGGGCACGGTAGACAGTGGCAGCTGTTTGTCAGGGGGTCCTCCTCCTGGCACCGGGCTCGACCCTGGAAACTCACAATCCAGGCAATTTCAAACCAACCTAACCTGAAGCCCCAGCCCCCAACCCTCCTGCCCATCGGGAACAGAGTTTGGCTCTTCTGGGCCCCCACCTGATAACAGCGTCCAACATCTGGGCCGTCTGATAATGCTCCACTTGGCAAGGACTTCGTGCCAAATCCCGCCATCAGCAAGGTTACTGCTGTTTAGTGGGGAGGGGGAGAGCTACAAGGCCGTGGTCAGGGGAAAGGGGGTCTTGAAGCCCCTTCCCAGGATCCCCATTCTGTCTGTTATCCCCTCCTACAGGAAGGTAACTAAGAACAGACGCCCAAGTCTCTCTTTTTGTGGGGACTCGGTGCCTCACTTTACCCGACACCTGAACCCTCAACCTCAGAACCCCCAGCCCCTGAACACCTGACTTGGCTTTGGATACGGGGTCAGTCCTTAAGGCCCAGCCCCTAAGAAGGCTGAGATGAGGTCTGTTCCCCAGAAACGGTGACCCCCCGCCTTGCCTGCCTCTTATCAGGGACTGTAGCCAATCAGCTGAGGGCAGAGAAGAGCCCTCCAAGGGGCCATTGGTGTCTCAGAGCCCACGAGGCCACGGAGGGAGAGGAGGCCTGAGGCCCAGGGTGGGCACCAGCCGGCCATGGCCGCAGCTGAGACCGCCTTGCCCTCCATCAGCACGCTGACCACCCTGGGCCCCTTCCCGGACACACAGGAAGACTTTCTCAAGGTGGGGCCAGGCGGGGTGTAGGTGGGCTGGCTGGGTCCTGGGCTGTGGCTAGAGCTTGTGGGGGGGGGGGTCTAGTCTGCATCTTGCTCTGAATCTTACCCAAGGCTGGGGGTCCTCAGTCCAGGCCAAGGGTCTGAACCTTGTCTAAGAACCTATGTCCGTCATATAAAACTGAGGCTTGTAGGGGCACCTGAATGGTTCAGTCTGTAGAGCATGCAACTCTTGATCTCAGGTGGGTTCAAGCCCCACATTGGGTGTAGAGCTTACTTAAGATACAAAAAACCTGAGGCTTGGAGCTGAAAACTGCAGGGGTCCACAGTGAGCCCACTCCAGATATGGGGGGGGGGGGGGAACAGCAAATGCATATAGGGAACATCCAAGTATTAATCTTGGGAATTAATTCTTGGGGGGGGGGACAGGGAAGGAGAGGGAGAGTGGGGAGGGTGGAACCGAGGCAAGGCCCCCCCTCCACCCCCAGCCTTCCATTCTTGTCTCTTCCACCCCTTCCCCCAAGCCTGAGTGTGGCTCCAGATAATGTCGGTCTTATCTTGGGTCTCCAGCCCCATCGACCTCTGTCCCTGGACTTGGGGGGTGGGGTGGGGGGCGCTAGAGCGAGTCTCCCCTGTAAGGGAGGGGGACAGACTGACATGACAGACAAGCAAACGAGACCCCTTTCCGGAGCCTCTGGCCAGTCTACCCCCACCAGGGCGTCAGGCCCCGTCCATCTCTGGGCAGGGTACCCTGGTGTTCACCGAGCCTCACGCTACCGGCTCCCCTCCCCAGTGGTGGCGCTCTGAGGAGGTGCAGGACTTGGGTCCGGGTCCCCCTGATCCCACCGGGCTGCCCCTCCACGTGAGGCCGGAGTCGCAGGACGCGCCCAGGGAGGACGAAGACGACGAGAGGGACTCGGCTACCTCCTGGGATCTGGATCTCCTTCTCACCAATTTCCCGTGCCTGGAGCCGGGCGGCGCGCCCCAAACCTGCGCTTTGGCGCCGGGCGAGTGCTCCGCGGCGCAATTCCCGCTGCCGCCCCCGCAGCTGCCGCCGCAGCCGCAGCCGCAGCCGCAGCCGCCGCCACCCGAGACTCTTGGCTCGTATGTGGGCGGCTCGGGGCTGGTGGCTGGGTTCTTGGGTCCCGAGGAGCACCCGGGCTGGGCACGCCCGGCCCCCAGAGCCCCGGGCCCCGACGCCTTCGTGGGCTCCTCCCTGGGCCCGGTTCCCGAGCCCAAGGCACTGTCGCTGCAGCCGGTGTACCCGGGGCCAGGCGCGAGCTCCTCCGGCAGCTACTTCTCGAGGACCGGGCTTTCGGTGCCCACGGCGCCAGGCGCCCCCTACGGGCTGCTGTCCGGGTACCCAGCGCTGTACCCGGTCCCACAGTACCAAGGGCACTTCCAGCTCTTCCGCGGGCTCCCAGCGCCTGCTCCCGGCCCCACCGCACCCCCCTCTTTCCTGAGTTGTCTGGGACCCGGGACGGCGGGTGCGGGACTCCGGGGGACCGCAGGAGACCCAGGGGGGATCGCGGAGGCCGCGCCATCCAAACGCAGCCGGCGATCGTGGGCGCGCAAGAGGCAGGCGGCGCACACATGCACTCACCCGGGCTGTGGCAAGAGTTACACCAAGAGCTCACACCTGAAGGCTCATCTGCGCACGCACACAGGTGAGGGAGCGGGCGCGGGGCTGGAGGATGAGCCTCGGGAGCAGAGAATGGCTTGGGGAGCTAGAAAACCCCAGCAAGTGGCGAGGCTAAAAGCCGGAGCAAGGGGCAGGGCAGAGCAAGCTGGGAGCCGGCCTGGGACCTCAGGAGCCGGACAGGCAGCGGTGCGGGAAGCGGGCGGGGGCACAGAGACAACCAGGGAAACCTGAGGACCGTTTCAAGGAACTGATCACAGGTAAGACCTGGGCAGAGGACCGGCTAAGAAGCAGAACACCTGCCTAGAGGAGGGACTGCGGGGAGGTGACAAGCTTGGAATGCCAGCGGCGAGGTCAAAGACATCGGGTTCAGGTCTGGGGCAAGCGAAGAACGGAGTTAGGAGCCGGGACTCTGAAAAACGGGTTGCTCGGCACGAAGGCGGAGCCAGACCGTGGGGGGCGTGGCTGGCACTCAGGGGCCGAGTCAGCTTCCGGTGCCTAGATGCAGAGGCCGACCCAGGAGGATAGAGACAATAGCTGGGAAAGAGGAGGGTAGGCACAGGAGGAGAAGCCAGGTCCAAGGATCCTAAAACGGGGGCGGGCCTGTGGAATAGAGGCAGCGGGGAGGAGAAAGGGAGTGGCCTCGGTTTAAGAGTCCGCGCAGAGGGTGGGGCCAACTGTACATTCCTGGGCGGGGACTCAGGGAGAGGAACCAGGAGGAGCCTAGGGAGAGAATAACCCTCCTGCACAGGGCCTGGATTTCAAGAATCGAGGGCCAAGGCCAGGGGTAGAACTGGGCCAACAGCTGGAAGGTCCCCTGGCACAAGGTGGGGCTGGAACATAGGGAGCAGGGCCAAAGGACGAAGGCGAGGATGGCTTTAGGACTCAGGGGCGTGGTAACATGACGCAGGAAACGAGGCCAGAGAGGTCGGGGACACGACTTGGGTCCAGTAAGCGAAAATGGGTTTGGCGCCAACTGCAGGTACAGAGGAAGGGTCGGGGTCACAGAGGCTGGACCTGGGTGCAGAATCAGGGCCGTCCCCTGGGAGTGAGAAGGGCCCTCCCCTGAGAGGGAGAGCCTCCTTACATCTTGCGCCCTAGGCGCCTCACTTGCCTCACCCTAGTACCGGGCCAAGGCTGAGCAAAGGAGCGGGGCCAAATGCAGAGGCAGACCCGGGGACGGGGGGGGGGGGGGGGGGGGGGGGCAGTAGTGCTCACGGCTTCCTTGCCCCAACCCCCCAGGAGAGAAGCCCTACGCCTGCACGTGGGACGGCTGTGGCTGGAGGTTCGCGCGCTCAGACGAACTGACCCGCCACTACCGGAAGCACACGGGACAGCGCCCCTTCCGGTGCCAGCTCTGCCCGCGCGCTTTTTCGCGCTCCGACCACCTGGCCTTGCACATGAAGCGTCATCTTTGAGCCCTGCCCCAACACTTGGACCTTCCTGGGGATTGGGGATGGAACAAGAGCAGATCCACGCAGGGTGGTTTTCCCTCGGATGGACCCTCTCCCGGATTCGCAGTCTCACAGATCCACCCAAAGATCAAGGACTGGCCCATAGACAGACCTGTGGGAGCCTCCAGCCAAAACTCCCACACGTCCTCAGCCACAGGGAGCCACACAGAGACATCCAGTGGTCACACAAACACAACGAGACAACCCTCCAAATAAATGGACTCTCAGACACTTTGGACAGAGATACAGACCCTCAGAGAGCTGGACCCTCAGACCAGTTTACAAGACGCCCTGGGCAGTGGGAGTTGGGGGTTGTGGGGTGAGGCTTCCCAGAGACCCTGGGCCTAGCAGGGGACTTCACATCGTGACTAATGAAGCTCTGCATAGTGCCTGGATCTGCTGTGAATGGTTATGGGTCCTGTACCAATGCCCTTCCCAGATAAAGGTTCAGCGTTGGCCTGACTTTGTGGGTTTTGGGTGCTGGAAGACGGGAGGAAGCTGTATCCTCAGGGGTGACATTGGGGGCCATACACACCTTCACACCCTCATCTCCTAAACTTCAGCGATCCTTCTTGGCATTGTAGGCTTTGCCGCCCCTCACCACCACACCCCAAGATCAGGCTACATCGCCTTTATCTCCTCCCTTGAGCCCCGGTTATATTCACTGGGACCGTCTCCCGCTGTTTAAGAGCCCCTCGGCCCGGTCCCAGAGTCTCAGCACCCTTCACCCAGACATGATCCAATGTAATTCTTTGACTAGCTCAGGGGACCCCGGGAGAACATGTGGAATGAAAAGAGAGAGGATCAGGAGCACAAGCGCCCCTTAAAACAGCAAAGGTCACAAGAGTTGGACCTCAGATTGTAAAGCAAGAGAGGAAAAAATCCAAATTTGCGGCTAACCCAGGAGCCGGGGAAGGAATGGGGTCCTGGCGGAAGAGTGTGGTTTGAGACTAGCCCGAGGAGAAAGAGACGGAGGCGGGGCCTAGCGGAGGGATGTGAGCCATGATTGGCCGGGAGAAGAGTCGAAGGCGGGACTCGGGAAACCACCTGGCCACCGGGGGCGTGGCCTGAGCCGAGGCAGCAGGGGTAGCGTATCTCGGGTTGAGTGCGCCGGAAGCGGGAAGCGGCCAGGGGCGCCTGAGGGGAGTGACCTTCAGAAAGGAAGCACCGCCCCCGGAGCGCCCCTAATTGACTTTCAAATCTCTGCTTCTCACTTGGTGGGCGGAGTCTCCAGCCTCATGAGGTCCTGGCTGGAGTTCCCAGGCTGTTTGGGGAAGTGAAATTTGCCTAGGGACCGGCCCGGCCCAGCTCGTGACCTGGTGCCCCGCGGTCCCAACGGAGATTCCTCGACCCGAGCAATCGCCATGACCACGCTGACCTCGCTGCTTTTGGCCGCGCTGCTGTGGGTCCCTGTAAGGACCCTGACCTGCTACGGGGACTCGGGGCAGCCTGTGGACTGGTACGAGTGCGCAGGCGCCGACCCTCTCCCGGGGTTGGCCTGGGGGTTGCTGCACACCTGGGTGAATGAAGCCTGGAGTTTCCTCTCTTTTCCTCCCTCCATTACTGTCCATTCCTCAACTTCAAGGTTCGTCGTCTACAAGCTGCCAGCCGAGAGCGGGCCCGGGGATGCGGCGCAGAGCGGTCTGCGATACAAGTACATGGATAAGGACTCCGGGGGCTGGCGCGATGGCGCGGGGCCCATCAACAGTTCGGCGGGGGCCGTGGGCCGCAGCCTCCTGCCGCTGTACCGGAACACCAGCCAGGTGAAGGGGCTCCTGGGCTGGACCTGGGATGGGACTCCAGGGCCCGGCCTGGGGGAGAAACTTCACGTTGCCCCATCCATCTCCCCCAGCTCGCCTTCTTGCTATACAACGACCAGCCACCTAACTCCAGTAGGGCTCAGGACTTTTCCAGTCGGGGACACACGAAGGGTGAGGCCCGGATTGGGGCTGGGGAAGAGCTCTGATTTTCCCCAACCCCTAACCTAACCCCTAACCCCTGATCTAACCAGAGGGGCGGGGGGTGCTCTGTCAGACTCTGGACCTTTGCTTCCTCATTTTATATTAACATGGTCTTTCTTTCTGACTATGAGAATTGACAGCTGCGGAAAGTGAGCTAGCTCAGCAGTGATCTCCACACTGCCCACACCTTCTCTAGGCCCCCCCGAAAACTGAGGCTGTTCTTGATGGTACATGTGTTTGTTGGGATGCCTTAAACAGTCCTCCTGAACCCTGTCTTCTGGTTCAGGTGTGCTGCTCCTGGACCAAGAAGGGGGCTTCTGGCTGGTCCACAGCGTTCCTCGCTTCCCTCCACCTGCCTTCTCTGCTGCATACAGCTGGCCTCCCAACGCCCAAATCTATGGGCAGACCCTGCTTTGTGTGTCTTTTCCCCTCACCGAATTCTCGAAGATTGGTGAGTGTGGACAGGGAGGCAAAGTGAATCCCTGATTCCCAGGCCAGAATGTGGAATAGTCCCTCATTTTCTCCACCTTTGCCCTCCAGGCAGACAGCTGACCTACACCTACCCCCTAGTGTATGACCACAAGCTAGATGAGGCCTTCGCTCAGCAAGTCCCCAGCCTGGAGAAGGTGGTCAATGGCCAGCATGTTCTCCAAAGCCCCTGGAACAGCAGTGTAACACTCACATCCAAGGCAGGGGACACCTTCCAGAGCTTTGCCAAATTTGGAAAATTTGGAGATGGTGAGTCCGGAGATGGAGGGTTGCCAAACTCTTTTTCTGCAGAGGGGCTGTCTAGCGTGTCCATGGCTGAGGGCAAGTCAGGAATAGGGACTAGGACTCTTTGGGAGCCACAATCAAATGTTGGTAGACAACCAACAGACCTGGTTCACATATTGGTTTCTGGCTATGTGGTGTGTGATTTAACCAGAGCCTCAGTTTAACCCATATGAGAAATGGGGATACTGATAAAGGATTGTTACAAATGAAGCAATGCACATAAAGCATTTGGTAAGGGCTATAACTTTTAATGTTATAATTCCCTGGGTTTCCAGGAATTGACAACTGAGGAAACTGAGCTCAGAGAGGGGAGATTGGCCCTAGCAATGACCCTGACCCTGTCCATGCCCTTTTTCCGTCCTCCACAGACCTGTACTCTGGCTGGTTGGCAGAAGCCCTTGGCAGTAACCTGCAGGTCCAATTCTGGCAAAACTCTCATGGCATCCTACCCTCCAACTGCTCCAGGGCCCAGCATGTGCTGGATGTGACTCAGATAGCTTTCCCTGGGCCAGCTGGGCCAACCTTCAGTGCCACAGAAGACCACTCCAAGTGGTGTGTAACCCCAGAGGGGCCCTGGGCCTGTGTGGGTGACATGAATCGGAACATCAGAGAGGAGCACCGGGGTGGGGGCACACTGTGTGCCCGGCTGCCGGCCCTCTGGAAGGCCTTCCAGCCTCTGGTGAAGGCCTGGAAGCCCTGCAGAGAGAACAGAGCCTTCTTTCCAGGAAGCCCAGTAGAGCATGTAAGAGCTAAGGCTCAGGAGCCAGTTGGGACCTGAGTCTGAACCCCAGTTCAATGCCTTCCTAACTGTGTGACCTTAATTATGTGCCTTAACCTTTGACTCAGTCTACTCATCTGCAAAATGAGAGTCACAATACCTGACTCAGGACTGTTGAGAAATAAAAAGAAATTGGCGGATGGCGCTGTTAACTTTTTTTGTCTTCCAGTGGACGCTGGGACTCCAAGCCACGCTGCAGCCCTTCTCTCCCTGAAGGTCGGGGGGCAGCTGGCACATAAGTGAGACCCGAAGTAGGACCACAAGGACGGGTCCACCCAAGACTCACCTCTCCTCTTTTTGGTAACCAGGCCTGGAATTCCGTCCCTCAAGACGCACACAGGCAAGGGGGCTAAAACCCGATGTCTTGCCCCGCCAGGGGAGGTGGGGTGAGCCCCAGAAAGCTCACACAGCACAGACACACTTTATTTATATGTGTACATATGTATACAGGTGGCTGTACAGAGCAGAGCCAGCGGCCCCCTGGGCTACGGGCCTGGGGGCGTGGGGCAGGGCGCACCTTTTTTGGCCAGGCCTGCTGGGGGTATAGCGTCAGCAGGGCACCGGGAGGTCAGCCCCACCTCAGGCTTGGTGGCTGGGGCCGAGAGGGAAGCGGTTGGAGCTGGGGGCCCTGCACTGCTGGACCCATTCTTTGTGGAGGCTAGGGAGGGGGCCTGGGGATCTGGGGAGAGTTTGGGGGAGGTGGGCTTGGAGCGAGGCCCGCTCAGCGTGGTCCGCTCCTCCACCACCTCCAGCACCCAGCACTCCCGACCCCGGGGGACCTCAGGTGCCGGAGGTGCCAGGGAGGTGGATTCCTGCAATCCCTTGGAGTCTGCACCAGGAAGCTGGGGCGTCCCGGCCTTGGCCCCGGGACGCACAGGCTCTACGACAATTGGCACCGGGGGTGTGCCCGCCTCACCCGAACTGCTGCGCCTGCCGGTCTCATGTTCCTGCACCGGGCTCAGCGCGGCCTTTGCCACAGCCCTGGCCACCCCACCCGCTCCATCCTCTGTCTGCACGCTCTGGTGCCGTGTGCCACTGGCATCCCGCTCCAGGGTCCGGCCCCCGGGAGTTGTCGCACGGGGTGGGGTGCAGGCCTCGGCACCCCCGGGGGACTCCTTCTCCTTACTGGACGCCGGCGGCCTCGGGGCGCCCTCGGGCAGCAGCGGGTCCGCGCCCAAGCTCAGGGGCGACTCTTGGCGGCCCAGGCGACGAACGGCGACCTGCCGGGGTGCGCCAGGACCCTCGACGGGGGGCGTCTCGCCGTCAGATTCAGCGAGGCTATGTAGCGCCAGCTCGCCGTGAAAGTCCTTGCGGAAATCCGGGTGGCCGACCTCTAGGCTGTGTTTGCGCAGTGCGCCCTTCTTGTCCGCGCCCAGCGAGGCTCCCAGCTTCTCCGCCGACTGCACGCGTTTGAGGAGAGGCGAGCGCGGGGGCTCTGCACTCTTGGGGCGCGGGCGCACCACCGGCGGCGACGAGTGCAGCTTCGCAGGGAAGCTCTGCGTCGTGTGCGAGCTGCCCACCGTGTGGCCTGGCAGCGGCGGCGGCGACGCCTGTGTCGGGGACGGCGTGTGCGCCAGCGGCGACAGCGGGATGTTGCCAGCCGACTTGCAGCGCGCAGAGCGGTACTGGCGGTGCAATTTCGGCGACAGGCCGTGCAGCGTGCTGGGTCGGATGTGGTGCGACGCCGACGACGCCGGCGAGTTGGGCGTGCTCGAGGCCGGCGAGCTGCTCTGGGAGGAGGCGCCTGCGGACGGGCGAGAGGGGCTGGAGCGCGCGGAGGGCACCGCCAGGGCACAGCCCCGCCACCCTTCGCCGCCTGGCCCGCCGCGCGCAGGCGCAGAGCGTACCTAGGTAGGCGGAGTCGGGCGTGGAGCGGTAGCTGTGGGTAGGCGAGCGTGCAGGCAGCCCGTGCGTGGGCGAGCCCGGGAGGCTGTCGCTGGACGAGAGCGACCGATTCAGCGACGACAGCGAGCGGCTAGTGTGCAGCAGGTTTGACTGCTTTGTGATCTTGCGGAAGAGGGAGCTGCGCTTCTTGCTGGGGGACAAAGAGGGGGCCACCTACCCTTCACCAAATTCCGGGACTCCCGGCTTCTCCCACTTCAGGGCCGCACGACCGCCCACCCTTCCTGGCCCCTCCCTTCCCAGCTGCAACCCACCTATCAGAACCAAAAGAACTTTCCTGGCCGCTGGTCCCATTAGGCTCCTCCCGCCTCAGGCTCCACCCATTCCTTCCTGGACGCCCCCACCCCAAGCTAGGAAAACACTCCTCAAGACCAACTTAAAAAAAAAACAACAACAAACAAAAAAAACCCAACTTTTTTCTGGCCCGCCCACCTCTCTAGCTCCTCTGTCTCCAGCTACAGTCCACCTAACAGGGCTGGGAGAAATTCTCCTGACCCAATTTTGTTTAGCTCCTCACTCGAATCCCCCCTCAACGACGCGTCCAGGACAAACTCACTGATCAAAACACGACATTCTCCCGGCCCCGCCCACCTCTCTTAGCTCCTCCTACCTAGAAAGGAAGAAATTACCTCCCTTGGCCCAGTCTTGCCTAGCGTTCTCATTTCACCTAGAAATCCCTTCTAACAGCCCTCCCAGCCGTCTAAATATATCCAACAGGTCAGGACCATCCCCTAGATGGTCTCCTCTTTAGTTGACAAGTGCTGGCGCTGCCCACCTTCCAAGACGCCCCCACAAGGTTTTCTTTCCAACCTAGAAACCTGGCACAGCTTCCTTCCCTGGCTTCTGCCACTTGCCCAGCTCTTCTTTCTCTGTCCTCTTGTTTTTGCCACATGGCCTCGACCGGCCACTTTTCCTGGCCACTTCCCTCCTCAGGTCCCCACCACCTCCCACCTTAGCCCCGCCCACTGCACACACACACACACACACACACACGCGCGCATGCGGGTTTCCTCAGCCCGCTGTTTAGAGACCTGCCCACTGCATTTGGCCCCACTCACCTCTCCTGGCCCTCCTTGGCAGAGGGCCGCTTGTTCCTCCTAGCCATTTTGGCTTTGTAGCTGCTGCGCCGGGCAGGGCCAATGCGAATGGAGGTATTTTCGAAGGGTGTTGTAGTCACTGCTACCTTATTGCCACTCTGGGGGTCAGAAAGGGGGAAGTGCTCTGCTGGAGGCTGCTCAAGCAGCTCCAATTCCCCAAGATCTCTTCACCCTTCCCCCACCCTCCGGGCAGGGTGCTCCCTCCCTTGCACTCACCTTAAGGATCAGCTCGACGACCTCAGGATGCACCATGCCGTGCACAGGCTCTCCGTTCACGTGGGTGATGAGGTCACCAGCACAAAGCCCTGCTTCCTGGGCTGGGCCCCCCTCTTCCACGTGCTGGGGACAGGACACCCCGTAGGGGTAGGGTCACGGGATTGGTAACAAAGAAAGCTCCCTGAGCTTCTTGCCCCAGACACCTAGCTCTGCGTGCGCAACAATCCTCGTCTACAGTTTGAGCAGTCCCTCATCCCCGGGGTGGGGGGGACTTCTCTCCACCCACCCACCCCTCATCTTGGGACATAGACTCCAAGCACGAGCGCTCACCCAGACAATGTGATGAACACTGTAGACATCTGAGTCACCCATGTAGACGCGAATGGCACGCAGCGTGAAGCCGTACTTCTTGCCAGAGCGTTGGATGGTGATGGGGGAGCGGAGCCCACTGACAGCTGGTGAGTAGTCCCGGCTGGGTGAGGAGTCCCGTGAGGATGGGTTAGAGGAGAGAGATCGTGGGGACATGGGGCTGGCCAGGGGTGAGCTTCCATGGGGGTCCACTGCAGACACAGAGCCATGGTCAGAGATTGGGGCTGACTCAAGACACATCTCTCCCTGTATCTGCTCCTCCTTCCTCCCAAGGCAAAGTCCCGGGGTTCTCATTGGTCCATCCCAGAGCCAATCATTGTGGACAGGGAAAATACAGTGTTTTCATCGGCCTATCCTGCCACAAATGGAGACAGCCCCTCCCCTGCTATGTGGAACCCAAGGTCACCTGCAGGAATCATGACGGACAAAGCAGTGGCCGAAGCTGACTTGATGACTTTGCCCCCAGTTCGAGAAGGCCTCTTCTCTACTGCGGGGTCTCCTGACAGCTGCTGGTGCCGCGCCCGGCGCAGAACCAGGTCATTGGTGGCCCTAGGGCCTGATGAGTCCCCGTCCTTCGAGGGTGGGCAGAGGTCACCTGGGCGTGGGCGGTCAGCTGCAACGGAACAAGTGGGTTAGGGGTCAGTCCAAGGCCACGGACTTCTGCAAGCTGTTCCCTCTGCCTGGAATGCTCTTCCCACTTCTCTCTCTTGTGAGTTTCATGAAAGCAGGTGACATACCCATTTAGCACAGCTCCTGAAACACAGAAGTGCTCAAATACATTTGTGGACTGAGAATGGAACACGAGGTGTTCCCCATGTTGACGAGAATCCCAGGCTGGAGTGTGGAGAGTGGGTGAGATCTTGTATAAACAGCACCACGCTCACTGAATGCTCAATATATGGTCACTGGGGAATTGGGGAAGGCGGCGAAGGGGACACTCACTGGCCTCGGGGTCCCCAGCGCTGGGGGTGCCGTCCCCTTGAACCGCCTCTTTGGCGGCTCGCGCATCCAGCGAGCCTGGGGGGTCGGAGCTGGGCCGGGGAGGCCTGCGCATCCGGGCCTCATCCTCGTCCTCTTGAGGGGCGCTGAAGCGGCTGGGCTCTAACAGTGCAGAGAAACGGCGGCGCGCGCCCAGCGGGGGACTGGCCTCCCCTTCTAGGAAGCTGGCCTCAGAAGCCGAGAAACGCTTGCTGCTGGAAGGGGTGGGGGTGGGGGGGGTGTCAGAGGAGACACGCCCCTTTGGGCCCCGTCCCCCAAACCCATTCTGGTCCCTGCTCACATCTCCGGGGAGCCCCCTCTCCAGGTCTTCTCGCGCAGGGTCAGGCCTCCCAGGCCCTCCCGCTTGCCGGCCGCCTTGTCCTCTGGGCCCTTAGCGCTGGGCTCCCGCTTGCCGGGCCCCGCTGCCGCCACGGGGGTCTTGGGCTCGTGCTGCGACAGTTGCTCCATACTGCTATACACCTGCAAGGGCAGACGCTGGGTGGTGGGAGGCAGGTCCGGCCCCAGGTCCCGCCTTCGCTCTCGGACCAATGCGCTTCCCGCTGCCGGACCCGCCCAAACTACGCTCCACCTGCCCACGGCCGGGCTCCGCCCAGTTCTGGGAAGTACCCCGGCCACCTACAACTCAATTCAGGCCCCGCTCCACGGTTAGGCCCTGACCCGCCCGTGCCCTCAAGAATCTGTTCTTGCCCCACCTTCCTAGGCTTCACACAATTGTGTCTACTCTCGTCCAGGCGAGGCCTGCACCCCCTTCCGCTCTTTCCCCAGGCGAGATCTTGCCCAGCCTTGCCCCCGCCCCCACTGCACATCCTCCCAGGCCCCAGGTCCTGACCCCGCCCCATTCAGAACTAGCCCAGCCCCACCTTGGGCTTCCTTTCTACGACTGTCCGGGTTCCCGTTAGATTCCACTGGAGGCCACGGGGCAGTCCCAAGACCCCCATGCTGCCGCCCCCGAAAGCCTTATCGCTCCCGGATCTCTTACCCCCTCAGTGGCTTCCCCGGCTCGAGACCTGGGTCCCCACCACCATTGGCCCCGGCCCCCCGGGTCTCACCCACCCCTAGCCCAGCCTCGGCCCACCTTGCTGAAGCGCGGCGAGCAAGAGGAGAACTGGCGTATTTCCACGGGCTCCTCTTCTGTGGTGTCGTCCTCATCATAGGAATTCACGTGATGATACCTGTCTGAGCGGGCTGAGGATTGGGGGGTGGGCCATAACCGCAGGCAAGGGTCCACTCCTCAGATCAGACACAACCCCCACACCCCGCCGGAACAGGCCTGCAGGCCTCTGCCCCACTCCCCGGACTCAGGCCCCTCCCCCAAGCTGGGGCCCAGCCCCACTCTCAGAGGCTCCAGAGAAGCCACACCTCCAGATCCCACCTTCAACCCCGGGCCCTACCTCATTCTGGGTCCTAGCACCCCCCACTGGACCGGCCCCGGAGCAGGCCCAACTTGAGAACTCCTCCCACTCCAGGACCCATCCCTACCCCGGCCTCTTTTCTTACCCTCTTCTCAGGCTGAGCCCCACCTCTAGCCAGGCCAAGCCTCCCAGCAATGCACACCCCCACCACAACCTCAGCCCTCTGGTCTGGGAGGTCCTCCAGCCAGCTGGGGTCCCGCCCAGGCTCTCTCACCTCACCGGATCCCGCCCCCTGTCCCTGCTCACTGTCGAAGTAGCTGGTGTCATCCTCGGACTCCAGGTGCGGGATGAACTCGGCCTTCTGCCTCAGCAGTCCTGTCCAGTCCAGGTCTCGAAAGAAACTGTGCTGCTTCACCTCAAAGGCACCACCTGGGGAGGGAGCAGGTGGAGTGGGGAGGGGAGGGGGTCCCGGAGGGGCTGAAGGCCAGCCCAGCAGACAGCCCCAGACCCCGGCCCTGGGAGTCCTGCTCTCTGACAGCGGCCCCCCGCCCTCAGTTTCTCTGAAAAGCAGACTCCTCACCTGCCCCAAGCCGGACCAGGGGGTTGGTCTGCAGGAGGCTGGATATCAAGAGCTGGGCATCCGAGGGCAGGGCCTCATCCCCCTCTGGCCACAGGATGTCATCTGCAGAAAAGGCGGGCCTGGGGGTCACTTTTTGGAGTCTACGAGGCCTTGGGCTGGCCCATGACCCCGCGCCCCCCCCTGCCCACCACGGAGGCACGCACCGCTGATGACCTGTCCGAAGAGTTCTTCGGGCGTGTCTCCAAAGAAGGGTACACAGCCCACCAGGAACTCATAGAGAATGATGCCCATGGCCCACCAGTCCACCGGCTTGCCGTAGCCCTGGCGCAGGATGACCTCGGGTGCGATGTACTCTGGGGTCCCACACACCTGGGGGCAGGCCGTCAGCCTGCGCCCTGGCCGCAGGAGGGGCCTCGAGGGAGAGCCGAGCCCCCCACCAGGCCCTGGGCCCCGCGGTTCTGTCGGGTCACTCCACCCACGGTGACCCCCATGCCCGCACACACACCTGTTTGTCCAGGAACTCCCGGGCGTCCTTCTCAATGTGGCCTTCATACAGGTTGGTGGTGAGGCTCATAAGCCCCATCTTGGAGAGGCCAAAATCCGTGAGCTTGATGTGCCCCATAGAGGTGATGAGTAGGCTGCAATGGGTGGGGGGAGGGGAGGGTCTCAGAAATGAGGCCCAAGTCCACTCCTGGCCCTCCCATGCCGCGGCTTCCCGACCAGCAGGGAGGAAGTGATGGGAAGGGCCAAGGCTCACTTGTCAGGCTTGAGGTCGCGGTGAACGATGCCGTAGTTGTGCAAATACTCCAGAGCCAGCACCGTCTCGGCAAAGTACATGCGCGCCATCTCCACAGGCAGCGCCCCAATGTTCTTCAGCAGGGTGGCGCAGTCCCCCCCTGTGGGGGAAGGAGTTGGCCCGTGTGAAGAGCGAGGCACCCTCAGCCTAGAGCTGAGCCCTCAACACGCACCGTAACATCAAGTCCTCACCTCACATGGCTCCCATTTCACAGCTAAGGAAGACTGAGGCTCAGAGAGGGACCTCCCTCTCCCCGGATCACATGGGGAGTGCCCTCTACCAGGCTTCTCTCCTCCTCTTAGCCATCCTCCAAAGTTAATATGATCAGCTGATTTCACAGGGGAGGGGACTGAGACTCAGAGAGAGGTTGGGTTGCGCAAGGAGTCGATGGTGGAGGATAGATCTGGCCAGTACAAAAGCCTGACTGTTGTTTTTTTTTTTTTTCTAAGATCTTATTTTTAAGTAATTTCTACACCCAACGTGGATGGGGCTCGAACTCATGACTCAAAGATCAAAGGTCACATACTCTTCCAACTGAGCCAGCCAGGCACCCCAAGCCTGCTTGCTTATTGACTGAATCTGGAAGCATATGGCTCTTGATCTCCTGGAGTCTGAATCTTGATGGTCTGGGGCCTTAAAATGTAGATTCCTGGCCCCCACCAGATTTACTGTAAACAGCATTCGTATTTTGGTCTCCTAAGATCCGTTCCTCCTTCCTGTTACAAAGGCTGGGGTTTCTTCCAGGCGCAGCAGCCAGACCAGCATGTAACCCAAGTTGCTTCAGTGAGTCAGTCCCCGACTGACTTTCCCTTCTATTTTCACAAAGATTGCTGATCTCATAGGATGTAAACTGGGATCGGCTGGATAGCAACTCTGCTACATCAGAGCCTGTCTAGAGGGAAGACTACACATGGAAGAACAGGGTCAAGAGACGAAGAGATTCCTGATGACATA